>NC_091287.1:106153189-106457043 GCF_032444005.1 Ranitomeya imitator
TGATGCAGCTTATCTCTCATTACAAGCATATTCATCTTCGTCTTTAAGAAATTAAATCTCTTCTTAGGAAAAATTAAAAAAAAATTACAAAAGTCTAATAAAGGATACACTCAATGTAGTCAGTGAAAGCCTTGTTTCATTTTATTTATGCAAAATATTTGACAAAGAAATGACAGTTGAATTTGACTGGTTCATAACATTTTAGAACAACATTAGTGTGTGAATTTAACAATTTAATCTGTTTTAATTAAATTAAATGTAGAAATGTGAATTGTACCCAAATATTATTGTTGTAACAGATATGTCTCCAATATAAGCATTCAACCAAGAAAGCAATTTGGAAAATGTAGTGGAAAAAATTCCACCCACTATGGAGAAGTGATGTCATCTTGTGTAATGCTAACAAAGTCACACACAAAACTGAAATAAATCAAAGTAAAAATAATATTTCTGACTGTGCCCTAGGTCAAAGCGCCTGCTGTTGCCTGTCAAAAATTCTCTCTACCATTAATTATTGCACAGTGTAAAAATATATTTATCATCCTTATGAAATGTTGAATTGCTTGAGTAGAGTATGTAAGACACGTTATTTGTTAATCTGAGTTATTTGCTTTACACATTAAAATACACCAAAATATTTCATATTTGACTATTATGAATATCAACACAAAAGACTGAGCTAACAAAATGAAAAAATTAGAGACATACGCCAAAACTAATTGTAACGGAGTCTACCAAGCTGGGGTACCTCTTTCAGTACCACCCCGTGTTTCAGGAGGTCAAATCTGCTTTTGCTAGATTCTGAATGAAGGTCGCTGGCAGGAATTTCTTGATTACATGAGAGCATATAAAAGCTGACTGCTTCTCCAGGTATTTCCAGTCTAAGAACACCCTTTATTTACAGCACACAGAATATATAACACAGATACACAGGGCAGGCCAATAGGAAAACAGCTGGCCAGACATACATTACAATAGCCGCAGGGGGCCGGAGCCTGCCGCTACTTACTGTGGGAATTACAAAGGTGGGGGAGAAAACCACAGCTTCATGAGAAGCATGCCCATATAACAGTAATGGAAAAATCACATATAATCTAAATAAGTAATGGGCCATAGAGGATATAACTATGGGATAATCGCTACCCGAAGATACACTACCATAGAAAACAGACGATCAAACACCCAAACACTATGTAATAGAAAATAGTACTTTATTAAATATACATAAAACAGGATATTCAGCAAAGCCAGGGAGGGAAGTAGAAAAAACTCAGGTCACAATGTGCAACATGAAACGGCCAGGGGTACAGGCATGTGGACCATGTGAATAATAACAGTCAATGACTAGGTTCCAAAAGAGGACTCCTAAGAATAACCATGGCAGGAACAAAACACCCAGATAGAGAATATGTTTACAAAATACAACATCAGCAATAGCTGCTATATACATGGAACATAGTTACCTGCACAGGCACAAAATCGACCACGGTCCACAGCGTGCACCCACCCCAACGCGCGTTTCGGCATGATGAGCCTTTCTCAAGGGGTGATGGGTAAGGGGAAGTAGCAGACATAAAATAGCAAACCGCCACCAATCACTGCTCAGGATATCAGCTGAGTGACATCATCGCAATCAGAAAGTGCCGTGAAGGTGATGTAGTAGAGGCGCACATTACCCTTATAGTCATAGTAGTCAATCACGCTGGGCTGCGCCGCCATTAGCTCATGTCAGGGCATCGCCACCATTAGAGCATATCATCACCAGGCCGCCTCCACTTAGTCCCGCCCACCTCTGATGACGCGTACATCACCGAGGCAACACAGGATGCTGGGCGGCGCCGGCGTCTGACGCCAGGAGGGAGGGAACAGATCCCTCGCTCCACAGCGAGAAGAGACGCCGGAAGCCGGACAACGGACTGAGTGCCGCGGCGCGCACGCGTCTAGGTGACAGGCACAGTGGGGGCAGAAGAGTCTCGGCAAAACCAATGTAGAAAGTGTGTAGAACATTCATGTATGTGTAATATGTTACAACCAAACTGTAAAAATACAAATGAGACCGCACACGGAGCACATAAGTATACTACGATGTCCAATCAACTATTACCATAAATCCCAAATACATATCAATATAATAATATATAACAAAATCATAGAATATCATGTCAACATAGACAGATGGCAATACGGTATGAGTATACATAATATTAAAAAGCAGATCCGGATGTTTTTGCAGCCACATATGTTCAATCGACGTGATGCCCAATCAATCCAGCATAATCCGGAATGTTCAAAGAAATTATCAGCAATACATAGGCTGAGCAGAAGAAAAGTGGATGGTTGCTAGGTAAAAAAGAATAAAAAGTTAAAAACATCACCCCTTGAGAAAGGCTCATCACGCCGAAACGCGCGTTGGGGTGGGTGCGCGCTGTGGACCGTGGTCGATTTTGTGCCTGTGCAGGTAACTATGTTCCATGTATATAGCAGCTATTGCTGATGTTGTATTTTGTAAACATATTCTCTATCTGGGTGTTTTGTTCCTGCCATGGCTATTCTTAGGAGTCCTCTTTTGGAACCTAGTCATTGACTGTTATTATTCACATGGTCCACATGCCTGTACCCCTGGCTGTTTCATGTTGCACATTGTGACCTGAGTTTTTTCTACTTCCCTCCCTGGCTTTGCTGAATATCCTGTTTTATGTATATTTAATAAAGTACTATTTTCTATTACATAGTGTTTGGGTGTTTGATCGTCTGTTTTCTATGGTAGTGTAAAGGTGGGAGAGGTCAGAAAGAGAATATCTTGTCCAGGGGCGCAGCCTGTGGACTGATGCATTTCACATGGAAACTATTATACATACATATACTGCATAACATTCTTGGTGCTGGGGGGTTCTGTAACACTAATCTACCAACCTAAATATAAAAACAAGTGCACACAAAGGTCTCATAAAAGCTAACAATTTATTAAATATGCTTAAAAATATACATATACCAACACAGAATGTTCCTAGAAGTGGCACCAGTAACATGTACAAAGAAAGAGATGTAAAGCAACGCAACAGATTCCAAATAGGACAAAGAACCCCATTAACATAATAATTCAAGTCAACTAACAAGTGTCATGAGTGGTACTAAATAGTTTAGTGAAAAAATGCATAAGGTAAGTACTTACACAAAAGTGTATGCCATTGAAAAGGTGGGGTCTGGTACATGCATCGTGATCCACCTGATTATTATGCAGTTTTAAAAAAATAAGAAAAAGCAATTTTTTATACAATGATAATCTCTTTATTAACTGACAACAATCAATAACATTAACTGACAACAATCAATGTTATTGATTGTTGTCAGTTAATAAAGAGATTATCATTGTATAAAAAATTGCTTTTTCTTATTTTTTTAAAACTGCATAATAATCAGGTGGATCACGATGCATGTACCAGACCCCACCTTTTCAATGGCATACACTTTTGTGTAAGTACTTACCTTATGCATTTTTTCACTAAACTATTTAGTATCGGGAAATGCGGCTTGGAGCACCATGATGTATACAGTATATACACTGAAGAGCTAAAGAGTAACCATGTTTTGAACTTTGTACTTTTGTAAATAGGTGCTCAGGTTATTGATTTTTCCACTGTCGATGCCAATCGCATTTTCGTATTTCTGAAAAATGTTTTGTACCTGATATGTTTTCTTGTGGTAACAAGTGTAAATGTCCATGTAAGCTGCAGTACTAACCAATGATCACAAGATGTCACTTTTGTTTTACTCTTGTACAGAACTGGGGGAAAGGATAAGTGTGGAGGAGTGTTAGGATCATATTTATAGTCAGTTAGTTGCTCTGAAGATATCAGGAGGAAGAAAACCAAGATAGCAAGGGGAGCAACACTGGGTGTATGTAACAACTCTGCTGGCATCACGGCATGGCCTCAAACCTCTCACACAATCTTACCCACTGCTCCAGGCCATGATGTGGTTTCTGTTTCATGCCAGCTCCATGTTCTGTGTCTCTGCTCTGTGCATCCTTCATGGCTATGTGTATAGGGGGCCGGCGCCTGAACTCTCTGGTTCTTATAGGAATCAGGTGCATCTGTCTAATCAGTTCCTGACCAATTACTAAGAGGCCTCCTGTATATAGTGCAGCTCCACCCTGTGGTCTGGGCCTGTGCAACTTACTCCCTCAGTCAGTTCTTAGCTGCTGAGGTGCCAGGTCCTGTCTCAGTTACTCTCTCTTGTCTGCCACCCAGGGGGGCATTGTACCCTGGTCTCTGTCTTGTGTAGCCACCCAGCGGGGCTTCGTACCCTGGTCTATGTCTGCCACCCAGAGGGGCATCATACCCTGGCTTGTGTCTATGTCTCTGTGTCTTGTCTCGTTCCTGACTCTCTCTTAGTCTAGTCCTATTCCACTGTCTGTTTATATCTGTCTTGGTTTGCCTTTTCTGCTCTGTTCGCCACTGTCTGTGGCTCTGCTTCTCTTTGCTCAGTTCTACCACCACCTGTGCTTCTGTGTCTCTCAGCTTTTCCCTCAGCTCTGCTCTCTGTAACTTTGCTCTGCACTCTGACCTTGCTTCGCACTCTGTGGCTTTGCTCTGTTGCTCCGCTCTTTGCGGTTCTACCTGGCTCCGCCTCCTGCGTTTCTGCACTTGGCTCCGTCTCCGCTCTTGGCTCCGCCTCCAGCATCTCCGCTCTTGGCTCCGCCTCCAGCGTCTCCGCTCTTGGCTCCGCCTCCAGCGTCTCCGCTCTTGGCTCCGCCTCCAGCGTCTCCGCTCTTGGCTCCGCCTCCAGCGTCTCCGCTCTTGGCTCCGCCTCCAGCGTCTCCGCTCTTGGCTCCGCCTCCAGCGTCTCCGCTCTTGGCTCCGCCTCCAGCATCTCCGCTCTTGGCTCTGCCTTCTCCTTCTCTTCTCTTAGTTCCACCTTCTACTCGTACTCAGCCTCCTGCGTTTCTGTTCTTGGTTCTAGCTCTTGTGCTTTCACTCTGCATCCACTCTTGCGGTCTTTCTCTACTTGTTACTTAGTCCTCCTGTCTGAACAGGTTCCTACCTGTTTCACATACCTGCCTGCAGACCGATCCCTACCGGTTCTTCCTATGTTCCAGCCGTACCCGCCTGCCTACCAGAGAGCCAGCCGTGTCCGCCTGCCCGCCAGTGTCTCTGTTGTACCCGTCTGCCTGCCTGTGTCCCAGCCGTGCCCGCCTGTCAGCCAGAGTGCCAGCCATGCCCGCTTGCCTATGTTCCGTTCCTTAGTGGGATCAGCAGCCACAGCCAGACATCACCCAGGAGTGGCACCTGGTAGCTTCCTATTGCACAAGTCTGACCTCACCATCAGAGGCTCCAGTGAACACCTAGGAAGCTACTTAGCTAGGGAAGTTTGGTCTGTGGTACAGTGGGGCCACACCCCCGTATTCACGCGCCAAGCAGTCTGGGCGCGTGCGTGACAGTGTATATGGAGAATACAGGGAATCAAAATGGCAAAGGACAAGTTGCAGAAAAGTTTCCATCAAACAGACTAGTAAAAGGACTTCTTTACTGTCAAGCTGCAGCACAGAAGCAGTTTATCGAGACAGTTGACAGCCTTGAGGAGAAGGTGGGTCCAGGGCAGACTGGTAGCAGGAACAGAAGAGTTGTAGCAAGAGCTCCCTTACATCAAAGTTCTAGACAATGGAGTTACCTTTATGGCTGAGTTGTTCTGTAGTAATCTTTATTGCAAAAATCATCTCCATGTCTGTGACCTCTGGAAATGTGCTGCTGTACATGAAAGTACACAATGGAAAGTATATTGCATGGTAGTCCTTGTATTTGAACCTGGTTGTCAGTAAAAAGGATTGTGGTTTTTAGATGCTGTGATTGCCTCATTCTGTACTCTTATTGGATGGTGCCACGCTAAGTGAGGTAGAAGTAAGCATGGAGGTCTCCTCCACTGAGACACCATAGCATTCACACCCAGGAAACCAAGGGCCCTGAGGATCCTCCCATGGCTACTGCCCAGGTACTGTAAAGATACCGTCACACTAAACGACGCTGCAGCGATCCAGACAACTATCCGGATCGCTGCAGCGTCGCTGTTTGGTCGCTGGAGAGCTGTCACACAGACAGCTCTCCAGCGACCAACGATGCCGGTAACCAGGGTAAACATCGGGTTACTAAGCGCAGGGCCGCGCTTAGTAACCCGATGTTTACCCTGGATACCATCCTAAAAGTAAAAAAAACAAACGCTTCATACTTACCTTCGGCTGTCTGTCCCCGGCGCTCTGCTTCTCTGTACTGGCTGTGAGCACAGCGGTCGGAAAGCAGAGCGATGACGTCACCGCTCTGCTTTCCGGCCGCTGTGCTCACAGTGAGTGCAGGAAAGCACAGCGCCGGGGACAGACAGCGGTAGGTAAGTATGTAGTGTTTATATACTGAAAGTGAACACCCCATATATATATCCATCCAAAATATGTATGTATGTATGTAGTGTTTGTTTTTTTTACTTTTAGGATGGTATCCAGGGTAAACATCGGGTTACTAAGCTTAGTAACCCGATGTTTACCCTGGTTACCAGCGAAGACATCGCTGAATCGGTGTCACACACGCCGATTCAGCGATGTCAGCGGGAGAGCCAGCGACCAAAGAAAGTGCTGGCCCTCTAGCCCCGACCAACGACATCACAGCAGGATTCTGATCGCTGCTGCGTGTCACACTGAACGATATCGCTAGCGAGGACGCTGCAACGTCACGGATTGCTAGCGATATCGTTTAGTGTGAAGGTACCTTTACATTTTCAGGCTCCATATCTCACCATCTACTACTGCTTAGAATGTGAGACTATCATCATTTTATAGACAATCATCTTGGCCATCTCATACATAAATTTTACTTGCAACTATTTAGCATAAGATTAGTTATGCAGATTCTTGTAATGTCACTGCATTGTTACTGTTTTGCTCCTAAAAATCTAAATTTCAATCTTTATTATTTTGTTAGTATTTTGTAAATCTACCTTTGGCTTTCAACACTGCTTGAATCCCTCTGAGCAAACTTTTCTATCATTCAAGAATGTCTTGGCCAATATCTGATCCTTGGTCTCTTCTACACATTCCCAAAGTTGGTGCATACTGGTCAACTCCCTTGGGCATGAATTATCTATAAAAAGATGGTAATTAGTGATGAGCGAATATGCTCATTACTCGAGATTTCTCGAGCATGCTCGGGGGTCCTCCGAGTATTTTTTAGTGCTCGGAGATTTAGTTTTTCTTGCCGCAGCTGAATGATTTACATCTGTTATCCAGCATAAGTACATGTGGGGGTTGCCTGGTTGCTAGGGAATGTAAATCATTCAGCTGCGGCAAGAAAAACTAAATCTCCGAGCATTAAAAAATACTCGGAGGACCCTCGAGCATGCTTGAGAAATCTCGAGTAACAAGTATATTCGCTCATCACTAATGGTAATCAAACTTTCAGAGCAGTAGCTGATGGTGAGATATGGAGCCTGAAAGTCAAAAGTTCAATGCATTGTTACCCTTTTGCTCATTAGTGTATATTCCAATGATCTTGTGTTCACTGCCACTGTACCCAAAAGAGTAGAGCAAGGAGCCTGTTAAAAGCAACCAGGCGATAAAATTGTAAATAACCATGGCTGCAGTATTATAACCCCTTAGATGTTATGGTCAACAGCGACTGTAGAATCTAAATGTTTGATGAAAGGAGAGGACTAGGGTTGAGCGAAACGGGTCGTTCATTTTCAAAAGTCGCCGACTTTTGGCAAAGTCGGGTTTCATGAAACCCGATCCGACCCCTGTGCGGGGTCGGCCATGCGGTACGCGACTTTCGCGCCAAAGTCGCGTTTCAATGACGCGAAAAGCGCCATTTCTCAGCCAATGAAGGTAAACGCAGAGTGTGGGCAGCGTGATGACATAGGTCCTGGTCCCAACCATCTTAGAGAAGGGCATTGCAGTGATTGGCTTGCTGTCTGCGGCGTCACAGGGGCTATAAAGGGGCGTTCCCGCCGATTGCCATGTTACTGCTGCTGATCTGAGCTTAGGGAGAGGTTGCTGCCGCTTCGTCAGAAGCAGGGATAGCGTTAGGCAGGGTCCATTAACCACCAAACCGCTTGTGCTGTAGCGATTTCCACTGCCCAACACCACCTTCGGTGTGCAGGGACAGTGGAAGCTACATTTTTTTTTTTTTCCCCTCAGCGCTGTAGCTCATTGGGCTGCCCTAGAAGGCTCCCTGATAGCTGCATTGCTGTGTGTACGCCGCTGTGCAAACCAACTGCTTTTTTCAAAGCACAAATCCTCTTGTTCCTTCCTTTCTGCACAGCTATCTTTTTGGTTTGTACACACTTTTTATTTAATTTGTGCATCAGTCCACTCCTTATTGCTGCCTGCCATACCTGGCTGAGATTACTGCAGGGAGATAGTAATTGAAGGACACTCCCTGTTTTTTTTTTTTTTTTTTGTGGGAGATTAAGATTGACATTTCTGCTAGAGTGCCATCCCTGTCTGTGTCATCTCGCACTCAGTGGGCCATAGAAAGCCTATTTATTTTTTTGCTTGATTTGGGTTATAAAATCTACCTGAAAAAATCACTACATCAATCAGTGGGAGAAAAATATTGGCCTCAGGGCTTGTGTGCCACTCTTGACTCCTGTGTGCATCATCACTCACTCAGTGGGCCATAGAAAGCCTATTTATTTTTTTGCTTGATTTGGGTTCTAAAATCTACCTGAAAAAATCACTACATCAATCAGTGGGAGAAAAATATTGGCCTCAGGGCTTGTGTGCCACTCCTGACTCCTGTGTGCATCATCACTCACTCAGTGGGCCATAGAAAGCCCTTTTTTTTTTTTTTTTGCTTTATTTGGGTTCTAAATTCTACCTGAAAAAATCAATTAATCAATCAGTGGGAGATTAATATTGGCCTTTGGGCTTGTGTGCCAGTCCTATGCGTGCTATCTCTCTCTCTCAGATAGTGGGCCATAGAAAGCCTATTTATTTTTATTTTTTTTTATTGGGTTTATAAATTTTCCCTGGAAAAAAAAAAAAAGTGGGAGATTAATATTGGCCTCTGGGCTTGTGTGCCAGTCCTGAGCGTGCCATCTCTCTCACAAATAGTGGGCCATAGAAAGCCTATTTATTTATTTTTTTTTGGTTTTATAAATTCTCCCTTAAAAAAAAAGGGAGATTAATATTGGCCTTTGGGCTTGTGTGCCAGTCCTAAGCGTGCCATCTCTCTCTGTCTCTCAGATAGTGGGCCATAGAAAGCCTATTTATAATTTTTTTTATTGGGTTTATAAATTTTCCCTGGAAAAAAAAAAAAAAGTGGGAGATTAATATTGGCCTCTGGGCTTGTGTGCCAGTCCTGAGCGTGCAATCTCTCTCACAAATAGTGGGCCATAGAAAGCCTATTTATTTATTTTTTTTTGGTTTTATAAATTCTCCCTTAAAAAAAAAGGAGATTAATATTGGCCTTTGGGCTTGTGTGCCAGTCTTGACTCCTGGGTGTGCCATCTCTCTCTCTCTCTCTCTAATTGTGGGCCATAGAAAGCCTATTATTTTTTTTAGCTTGATTTGGGTTCCAAAATCTACCTGAAAAAATCACTACATCAATCAGTGGGAGATAAATATTGGCCTCTGGGCTTGTGTGCCACTCCTGACTCCTGTGTGCGTCATCTCTCACTCAGTGGGCCATAGAAAGCCTTTTTTTGTTTTATTTGTTTTCTAAATTCTCCCTGAAAAAATCATTTTATTTTATTTGGTTTCTAAATTCTTCCTGAAAAAATCATTTTATTCTATTTTTTTTTTTCCTAAAGTCTCCCTGAAAAAAAAAAAAAAAACAAATCAGTGGGAGATTAATATTGCCCTTTCTGCTTGTGTGCCAGTCTTGACTCCTGGGTGTGCCATCTCTCTCTCTCTCTCCAATTGTGGGCCATAGAAAGCCTATTATTTTTTTTTAGCTTGATTTGGGTTCCAAAATCTACCTGAAAAAATCACTACATCAATCAGTGGGAGATAAATATTGGCCTCTGGGCTTGTGTGCCACTCCTGACTCCTGTGTGCGTCATCTCTCACTCAGTGGGCCATAGAAAGCCTTTTTTTGTTTTATTTGTTTTCTAAATTCTCCCTGAAAAAATCATTTTATTTTATTTGGTTTCTAAATTCTTCCTGAAAAAATCATTTTATTCTATTATTTTTTTTCCTAAAGTCTCCCTTAAAAAAAAAAAAAAATCAAATCAGTGGGAGATTAATATTTACATTTGTGCTTCAGTGACAGTCCTGCGTGTGTGGCATCTCTCTCATTTGTTGCCACCAACAACAGAGTGTGTAACATTGTGCCTGATTTTTGTTGTGGTCTCACTCACCTGTAAAGGGGTAGCTAAATCATACTGAAGTTATAGCTCACCGTGTAATTTGTGTGACAGCAACAAATACCGTTAGTTTGTTTACGTTTTTAAAACAATGAGGAAGTATGGTGGAAGAGGTCGTGGCCGGGGGCGTTCATTGTCAGCTGGTAATGAGGGTAGTGGTAGTGGTGGAGCATCAGCTGGTCGTGGGAAAAAAAATATTGCACCTAAGTCTGGAGCTGTGGAGCCAGGTTCGTCGTCTGGCTACACAAGGCCTCGAACGCTCCCTTTTCTGGGAGTAGGAAAACCGCTTTTAAAGCCGGAGCAGCAAGAGCAAGTTTTGGCTTATCTTGCTGACTCAGCCTCTAGCTCTTTTGCCTCCTCTCGTGAAACTGGTAAATGTCAAAGCAGCGCGTCGTTAGTGGATGTTCACGGTCAGGGACAAGTCGCTTCCTTGTCCTCTTCAGCAAAAACAACAACAGAGAAGAATGCAGCAGGCGACACAACGGGTTACTCCATGGAGCTCTTTACACATACCGTCCCTGGCTTAGAAAGTGAAGCAGTTAACAGTCCATGCCCATTACAAGTTGAATCTGACATGGAGTGCACTGATGCACAGCCACAGCCAGACTACTATGCTGGTCCTTTGACTCAGACCACAACATTGCCCTCGCAGGGTGCTGATCAAGAATCAGACCCGGATGAGACTATGTTGCCCCATCACGAACGCTATACCACCGACCGACACGGTGAAACAGACGAAGTTGCACACGAGCTACAAGAAGAGGTAATAGATGACCCAGTTCTTGACCCCGATTGGCAGCCATTGGGGGAACAGGGTGCAGGCGGCAGCAGTTCTGAAGCGGAGGAGGAGGGGCCGCAGCAGGCATCAACATCGCAACAGGTTCCATCTGCCGGGCCCGTATCTTGCCCAAAACGCGTGGCAAAGCCAAAACCTGTTGGAGGACAGCGTGGCCATCCGGTTAAAGCTCAGTCTGCAATGCCTGAAAAGGTATCCGATGCTAGAAAGAGTGCAGTCTGGCATTTTTTTAAACAACATCCAATTGATCAGCGCAAAGTCATCTGTCAAAAATGTTCAACTACCTTAAGCAGAGGACAGAATCTGAAAAGTCTCAATACAAGTTGCATGCATAGACATTTAACCACCATGCATTTGCAAGCCTGGACTAACTACCAAACGTCCCTTAAGGTTGTAGCACCCTCGGCCAATGAAGCTAGTCAGCAACGCAACATCCCTTCCGGCAGTGTAGGGCCACCATTTTCCGCACCACCTGCAGTATCTGTGCAGGTTTCTTTGCCAGGCCAAAGCAGTCAGGGTCAGGGAATCACCAGTTTCGTAGTAGGAAACACTGCATCTAGGGCACCGGTGGCAACAATACCATCTCCCACCGTCTCTCAGCCTGCCATGTCCACCGGCACCCCCGCTAGTTCCACGATCTCCAGCTCTCCAGTCCAGCTCACCCTACATGAGACTATGGTTAGAAAAAGGAAGTACTTAGCCTCGCATCCGCGTACACAGGGTTTGAACGCACACATAGCTAGACTAATCTCGTTAGAGATGATGCCCTACCGGTTAGTTGAAAGCGAAGCTTTCAAAGCCCTGATGGACTACGCTGTACCACGCTACGCGCTACCCAGTCGACACTTTTTTTCCAGAAAAGCCATCCCAGCCCTCCACCAGCATGTTAAAGAGCGCATCGTCCATGCACTCAGGCAATCTGTGAGCACAAAGGTGCACCTGACAACAGATGCATGGACCAGTAGGCATGGCCAGGGACGTTACGTGTCCATCACGGCACACTGGGTAAATGTGGTGGATGCAGGGTCCACAGGGGACAGCAAGTTTGGGACAGTTCTGCCTAGCCCACGGTCTAGGAAACAATTGGCTGTAGCCGTTCGCACCCCCTCCTCCTCCTCTTCGTCCTCCTGCAGAAGCGAGAGCTCGTCCACAGACCGCAGTCGCACAACCACTCCATCCGCAGCTGCCACTGTTGCACACCAGGTCTCCCATTATGGGGCAGCTACTGGCAAACGTCAGCAGGCTGTATTGGCTATGAAGTGTTTGGGCAACAACAGACACACCGCGGAAGTTCTGTCCGAGTTCTTGCAGAAAGAAACGCAGTCGTGGCTGGGCACTGTAGATCTTGAGGCAGGCAAGGTAGTGAGTGATAACGGAAGGAATTTCATGGCTGCCATCTCCCTTTCCCAACTGAAACACATTCCTTGCCTGGCTCACACCTTAAACCTGGTGGTGCAGTGCTTCCTGAAAAGTTATCCGGGGTTATCCGACCTGCTCCTCAAAGTGCGTGGACTTTGTTCACATATCCGCCGTTCGCCCGTACACTCCAGCCGTATGCAGACCTATCAGCGTTCTTTGAACCTTCCCCAGCATCGCCTAATCATAGACGTTGCAACAAGGTGGAACTCAACACTGCACATGCTTCAGAGACTGTGTGAACAGAGGCGGGCTGTTATGTTTTTGTGGGAGGATACACATACACGGGCAGGCAGTAGGATGGCAGACATGGAGTTGTCAGGTGTGCAGTGGTCGAAGATTCAAGACATGTGTCAAGTCCTTCAGTGTTTTGAGGAATGCACACGGCTGGTTAGTGCAGACAACGCCATAATAAGCATGAGCATCCCCCTAATGCGTCTGCTGATGCAAAGTTTGACGCACATAAAGGATCAGGCGTCTGCAGCTGACGAAGAGGAAAGCCTTGATGACAGTCAGCCATTGTCTGGCCAGGGCAGTGTACAGGACGAGGTAGCGGGCGAAGAGGAGGAGGAGGACGAGGAGGATGATGGGGATGATTATATTTTTAATGAGGAAGCTTTTCCGGGGCCACTGGAAATTGGTGGCGCGGCAAGGCCGGGTTCTGTTTTTTTGAGGGACACAAGTGACGTGGATTTGCCTGAAACTGCACCTCAACCAAGCACAACCGCAGATTTGAGAACTGGAACTTTGGCCCACATGGCGAATTATGCCTTACGTATCCTCAAAAGGGACACACGCATAACTAAAATGATGAATGATGGCGATTACTGGTTGGCCTGCCTCCTTGATCCTCGCTATAAAGGCAAATTGCAAAATATAATGCCACATGAGAACTTGGAACTAATATTAGCAACCAAACAATCAACTCTTGTTGACCGTTTGCTTCTGGCATTCCCTGCACACAGCGCCCGTGATCGTTCTCACACGAGCTGCAGGGGCCAGCAGACCAGAGGAGTTAGAGGGGCAGAAATCAGAAGTGGCGTTGGCCAGAGGGGTTTTCTGACCAGGTTGTGGAGTGATTTTGCTATGACCGCAGACAGGACAGGTACTGCAGCATCAATTCAAAGTGACAGGAGACAACATTTGTCCAGTATGGTTACAAACTATTTTTCATCCCTTATCGATGTTCTCCCTCAACCGTCATTCCCATTTGATTACTGGGCATCAAAATTAGACACCTGGCCAGAATTGGCAGAATATGCATTGCAGGAGCTTGCTTGCCCGGCAGCTAGTGTCCTATCAGAAAGAGTATTCAGTGCTGCAGGTTCAATACTAACAGAAAAAAGGACTCGTCTGGCTACCCAAAATGTAGATGATCTAACCTTCATTAAAATGAACCACAACTGGATTTCGAAATCTTTTGCCCCACCTTGCCCGGCTGACACCTAGCTTTCCAATGAAAAGGTCTTGCCTGTGGACTATTCTGAATGCCTTTTCCAATCTCGTAATTTTCTGCACCTGATTGTCCAGCATACGACATGTTTACACCTCACTAAATGGCCAAACTCCCCACACGGGCCGTGGTATCGACACTTGGCGACAGCACCCGTGAGAGTGCAGTTTGTCTGAAGAGGTGGGTGAGCCCGCTTTTGGTCGACGGCACTGCCACTGGGTCCCTCCTAGTACAATAAAGTGTCTCTGGCGGTGGTGGTGCGCACCCAACGTCAGACACACCGTTGTAATATGAGGGGCCCTGGGCCTGTACCGCCGGCCACAAGACAGTTTCCCCCCACCCCAGCTCAAACAGTGCTCTACCACTTGCAAAATTATCTCACAGCTCCACCAATGTTTAGTCTATGCGCTGACATCCTTCAATGCCTGCCACTGACAATACCATTGTATTGACATTTTTGTTATGTTAGGCCTTCGATGCCTGTCTGTGGTCACTCCTTCCACTAGGCCTCCACTGACCACACCACTGCTGCCCGTGTACCCCTGTAACCAATTTAAAATTGCCTACAGCCATGTGTTATTATTTTAGGCCTTCGATGCCTGTCTGCGGTGACTCCTTCCACTAGGCCTCCACTGACCACACCACTGCTGCCCGTGTACCCCTGGAACCAATTTAAAATTGCCTACAGCCATGTGTTATTATTTTAGGCCTTCGATGCCTGTCTGCGGTCACTCCTTCCACTAGGCCTCCACTGACCACACCACTGCTGCCCGTGTACCCCTGGAACCAATTTAAAATTGCCTACAGCCATGTGTTATTATTTTAGGCCTTCGATGCCTGTCTGCGGTGACTCCTTCCACTAGGCCTCCACTGACCACACCACTGCTGCCCGTGTACCCCTGGAACCAATTTAAAATTGCCTACAGCCATGTGTTATTATTTTAGGCCTTCGATGCCTGTCTGCGGTGACTCCTTCCACTAGGCCTCCACTGACCACACCACTGCTGCCCGTGTACCCCTGGAACCAATTTAAAATTGCCTACAGCCATGTGTTATTATTTTAGGCCTTCGATGCCTGTCTGCGGTGACTCCTTCCACTAGGCCTCCACTGACCACACCACTGCTGCCCGTGTACCCCTGGAACCAATTTAAAATTGCCTACAGCCATGTGTTATTATTTTAGGCCTTCGATGCCTGTCTGCGGTCACTCCTTCCACTAGGCCTCCACTGACCACACCACTGCTGCCCGTGTACCCCTGGAACCAATTTAAAATTGCCTACAACCATGTGTTATTATTTTAGGCCTTCGATGCCTGTCTGCGGTGACTCCTTCCACTAGGCCTCCACTGACCACACCACTGCTGCCCGTGTACCCCTGGAACCAATTTAAAATTGCCTACAGCCATGTGTTATTATTTTAGGCCTTCGATGCCTGTCTGCGGTCACTCCTTCCACTAGGCCTCCACTGACCACACCACTGCTGCCCGTGTACCCCTGGAACCAATTTAAAATTGCCTACAGCCATGTGTTATTATTTTAGGCCTTCGATGCCTGTCTGCGGTCACTCCTTCCACTAGGCCTCCACTGACCACACCACTGCTGCCCGTGTACCCCTGGAACCAATTTAAAATTGCCTACAGCCATGTGTTATTATTTTAGGCCTTCGATGCCTGTCTGCGGTCACTCCTTCCACTAGGCCTCCACTGACCACACCACTGCTGCCCGTGTACCCCTGGAACCAATTTAAAATTGCCTAGAGCCATGTGTTATTATTTTAGGCCTTCGATGCCTGTCTGCGGTCACTCCTTCCACTAGGCCTCCACTGACCACACCACTGCTGCCCGTGTACCCCTGGAACCAATTTAAAATTGCCTACAGCCATGTGTTATTATTTTAGGCCTTCGATGCCTGTCTGCGGTGACTCCTTCCACTAGGCCTCCACTGACCACACCACTGCTGCCCGTGTACCCCTGGAACCAATTTAAAATTGCCTACAGCCATGTTTTATTATTTTAGGCCTTCGATGCCTGTCTGCGGTGACTCCTTCCACTAGGCCTCCACTGACCACACCACTGCTGCCCGTGTACCCCTGGAACCAATTTAAAATTGCCTACAGCCATGTGTTATTATTTTAGGCCTTCGATGCCTGTCTGCGGTCACTCCTTCCACTAGGCCTCCACTGACCACACCACTGCTGCCCGTGTACCCCTGGAACCAACATCAGAAAATATAAAAATAAGTATTTTGCTTATAAAAAAGAAAATACTGGAGAGATATCAAATGCAGACATTTTAACATTAAAAACAAACACATACAACAAAAATCTGGTACAGTACTAAAAATGGCCACCAGCTACAATAACTTTCTCCTGCAAGTAGTTAACTGAAAGGTTTTTTCAATTTTAAACACAGATATGGCATCCACCGAGTGTTGTCCTGTCGCGTCTTCTTTATATTATTGCCAAGAAGATGCAAAACAATGAAAATAATAAAATCATTATTTACCAAAAAAATAGAGTAAGTCAAAACCACATTGCAAATAAACATTCATTACAAATAAAGAAGCAGGGCGCGTCCGAGGGTGAGTATATACCTAATAAGAATATAATCACCCTCGGACGCGCCCTGCTTCTTTCCGACAGCCTTCCTTCCTAAGAATCAGCCCTTCCGTGGTGTAGAGAGAGGGTTTGTTACACTCCAAGGTGTTCCCCAGGTTGCCTTTCCTGAGCTTCGATCTTCCGGCTCTCGTTTAGTAGTTGTTGGAAACTACGCTGCATTGGGCCTACAAATTGGGTATGGGGTGTAGAGAGATGGTGTGTTCCACTCCAAGGTGTTCCCCAGGTTGCCTTTCCTGAGCTTCGATCTTCCAGCTCTCGTTTAGTAGTTGTTGGAAACTACGCTGCATTAGGCCTACAAATTGGGTATGGGGTGTAGAGAGATGGTGTGTTCCACTGTAGAGAGATGGTGTGTTCCACTCCAAGGTGTTCCCCAGGTTTCCTCGCCAATGCTTCGATCATCATGCTCTCGTTTAGCAGTTGTTGGAAACTACGCTGCATTAGGCCTACAAATTGGGTATGGGGTGTAGAGAGATGGTGTGTTCCACTCCAAGGTGTTCCCCAGGTTTCCTCTCCATTGCTTCGATCTTCATGCTCTCGTTTAGTAGTTGTTGGAAACTACGCTGCATTAGGCCTACAAATTGGGTATGGGGTGTAGAGAGATGGTGTGTTACACTCCAAGGTGTTCCCCAGGTTTCCTCTCCATTGCTTCGATCTTCCGGCTCTCGTTTAGTAGTTGTTGGAAACTACGCTGCATTAGGCCTACAAATTGGGTATGGGGTGTAGAGAGATGGTGTGTTACACTCCAAGGTGTTCCCCAGGTTTCCTCTCCATTGCTTCGATCTTCCGGCTCTCGTTTAGTAGTTGTTGGAAACTACGCTGCATTAGGCCTACAAATTGGGTATGGGGTGTAGAGAGATGGTGTGTTACACTCCAAGGTGTTCCCCAGGTTTCCTCTCCATTGCTTCGATCTTCCGGCTCTCGTTTAGTAGTTGTTGGAAACTACGCTGCATTAGGCCTACAAATTGGGTATGGGGTGTAGAGAGATGGTGTGTTCCACTGTAGAGAGATGGTGTGTTCCACTCCAAGGTGTTCCCCAGGTTTCCTCGCCAATGCTTCGATCATCATGCTCTCGTTTAGTAGTTGTTGGAAACTACGCTGCATTAGGCCTACAAATTGGGTATGGGGTGTAGAGAGATGGTGTGTTCCACTCCAAGGTGTTCCCCAGGTTTCCTCGCCAATGCTTCGATCATCATGCTCTCGTTTAGTAGTTGTTGGAAACTACGCTGCATTAGACCTACAAATTGGGTATGGGGTGTAGAGAGATGGTGTGTTCCACTCCAAGGTGTTCTCCAGGTTGCCTTTCCTGAACTTCTATCTTCAGGCTCTCATTAAATTGTGGTTAAACGGAACAACTGCATTTGGCGTACTAGTTGGTTTGGGGCCTACTATCGGTGTCTGCCGCTCCTTGCTGTTCTCCTGGTTTCCTGTCCTGAAATTCCATTTTCAGGCGCTCGTTAAGTAGTTGTTAATGTTAGACTGCATTTGGCCTACTAGTTGGGTTGGGGCCTACTATCGGTGTCTGCCACTCCTTGCTGTTCTCCTCCACTGAACAAAGCTGTGCCGCCTGTTTACTACTGTTGCCAATTTTGAACTGCATTTCGACTACTTACTGATTTGGGCCTACTCTCTGTGTCAGCCTCTCATTCCAGTTGTCCTCCACTGCAATGCCCCCTGATTAGTCCTGTGTTACCAATTTTGAACTGCATTTAGCCCACTTTATTCTTTGGGCCTATATCTGTGTTTCCTCCTCATCCTGCCCATTGCCCAGCCAGTGATAGATGAGTCTGCTGGTACATTGACCCATAACGCAACATTTCCCGTGCACGCTACACTGCAAAATTGTGACCCTGCTGAAAGTCAGGTCCCCCTTCCCGCATACCATACCACCTTACACGGGGACAAACAGGAAGGTGCAGATGAAAGTGCAGGTTCCTTCATCAGGTGGGGGGAGGAATACTAGTTGGCGACGTCACTGGCACAGGGCCTCTCATGGTACGCAAAAGTGTTGCTGCCGGTGGGAGGCGCCCCCGCCGTGCAAACACACCGCTGTACTTTGAGTTGCCCTGTGCCAGTGCCAATGCCAACGAGTGGGCCCCCCCTGCTTGCTCAGGTTCACAACACTTGCAAAGTTGAAATACTTACCTCTCCCTGCTCCACTGCCGTGACATGGTCCAGATTTCCTGGGCCCACTAATTACTTGAACCAGCCCTACCCACCACAACTTTAGCCAAATGACCCCCAATTTCAAATGCCTTCCAATTATTATAAGGTAAATTACGCTTGACAAGCTTCATTAAGAAGAATGGATGGTTTTGACATTAAAATGGGCACTCTAGGTGTTTTCCTGGCCCCCACTCACTGCCGACTATGCTGCCCCATTGACTTGCATTGGGTTTCGTGTTTCGGTCGATCCCGACTTTACGTCATAATCGGCCGATTTCACTCGACCCGACTTTTGAGATAGTCGGGTTTCGCAAAACCCGGCTCGACTCTAAAAAGGTCAAGGTCGCTCAACTCTAGAGAGGACTCATTCTTTTAACCTATGGACTTCACCAACAATAGTAGAGATTAGAAGCATAGCTAAAAGATAAGCTATTATACTAACTTATCTTTCTGCTATGCACTGATATGAAATAATGTTCATATCAGGACTTCTTTCCTGTCAAGATGCAGCACAGAAGCAGTTTATCGAGACAGTTGACAGCCTTGAGGAGAAGGTGGGTCCAGGGCAGACTGGTATCAGAAACAGAAGAGTTGTAGCAAGAGCCCCCTTAGTTCAAAGTTCTAGAAAATGGAGTTACCTTTAGGGCTGAGTTGTTCTGTAGTAATCTTTATTGCAAAAATCGTCTCCATGTCTGTGACCTCTGGAAATGTGCTGCTGTACATGAGAGTAGACAATGGAAATTATATTGCATGGTAATCCTTGTATTTGAACCTGGTTGTCAGTAAAAAGGACTGTGGTTTTTTAGATGCTGTGATTGCCTCACTTTGTAGTCTTAATGAATGGTAAGTGAGGTAGAAGTAAGCATGGAGGTCTCCTCCACTGAGACACCATAGCATTCACACCCAGGAAACCAAGGGCCCTCATGATCCTCCCATGTCTGTGGCATGCCAGGATGCAGAAGACTCAGTGGTCACCCATGGTTACTGCCCAGGTACTGTTACATTTTCTGGCTCCATATCTCACCATCTACTACTGCTTAGAATGTGAGACTATCATCATTTTATAGACAATCATCTTGGTTATCTCATACATAAATTTTACTTGCAACTATTTAGCATATGATTAGTTATGCAGATTCTTGTAATGTCACTGCATTGTTACTGTTTTGCTCCTAAAAATCTAAATTTCAAACTTTATTATTTTGTTAGTATTTTGTAAATCTACATTTGGCTTTCAACACTGCTTAAATCTCTCTGAGCAAACTTTTCTATCATTCAAGAATGTCTTGGCCAATATCTGATCCTTGGTCTCTTCTACACATTCCCAAACTTGGTGCGTACTGGTAAACTCCCTTGGGCATGAATTATCTATAAAAAGATGGTAATTAGTGATGAGCGAATATGCTCGTTACTCGAGATTTCTCGAGCATGCTCGGGGGTCCTCCGAGTATTTTTTAGTGCTCGGAGATTTAGTTTTTCTTGCCGCAGCTGAATGATTTACATCTGTTAGCCAGCATAAGTACATGTGGGGGTTGCCTGGTTGCTAGGGAATATAAATCATTCAGCTGCGGCAAGAAAAACGAAATCTCTGAGCATTAAAAAATACTCGGAGGACCCTCGAGCATGCTTGAGAAATCTCAAGTAACGAGTATATTCGCTCATCACTAATGGTAATCTCACTTTCAGAGCAGTAGCTGATGGTGAGATATGGAGCCTGAAAGTCAAAAGTTCAATCTATTGTTACCCTTTTGCTCATTAGTGTATATTCCAATGATCTTGTGTTCACTGCCACTGTACCCAAAAGAATAGTGCCAGGAACCTGTTATAAGCAACCAGGCTATAGAATTGCAAATAACCATGGCTGCAGTATTATAACCCCTTAGATGTTATGGTCAACAGCAACTGTAGAATCTAAATGTTTGATTAAAGGAGAGGACTCCTTCTTTTAACATATGGACTTCACCAACAATAGTAGAGTTTAGAAGCATAGCTAAAAGATAAGCTATTATACTAGCTTATCTTTCAGCTATGCACTGATATGAAATAATGTTTTGGAGTACTATCTATCAAATGGTTAAAACTCAGGGGAGGAGGGGGAAGTTGAGATGGCAAAAAGTTGAATTAAGCTCCATTAAATAAATAAATATTTATGGAATTCATAATTATTTTACTCTTTTAAAAATATCTCACAGTAAAACAATATACACTGCTCAAAAAAATAAAGGGAACACTAAAATCCCACATCCTAGATATCACTGAATGAAATATTCCAGTTTTAAATCTTTATTCATTACATAGTGGAATGTGTTGAGAACAATAAAACCTAAAAATTGTCAACGTAAATCACCAAGTATCCCACGGAGGTCTGGAGTTGGAATGATGTTCAAAATCAAAGTGGAAAATGAAGTTACAGGCTGATCCAACTTCAGTGGAAATGCCTCAAGACAAGGGAATGATGCTCAGTTGTGTGTGTGGCCTCCATGTGCCTGTAGGACCTGTCTATAATGCCTGGGCATGCTCCTGATGAGGCAGTGGCTGGTCTCCAGAGGGATCTCCTCCGAGACCTGGACTAAAGCATCCACCAACTCCTGGACAGTCTGTGGTGCAACGGGATGTTGGTGGATGGTGTGAGACATGATGTCCCAGATGTGTTCAATCTGATTCACGTCTGGGGAACAGGCGGGCCACTTGGACTACCACACCGCCAGATCCCACGACCGAAGGTTCGGTTTAACCTATCAGCCTACCCACATTACTCCATATATAAGAAAATCTATACCCCTCGGGGAGATCTTCCCTCAGCATACCTATATTCACGTGCCAAGTGACCATTTGATAAAGACTCGGGAAGAGTCGAAACGTCGAGTTTAACCTCTGGTCGCCTTCTGCACTGTTGAATATTATGCTTAAAAGCACTGTAAAATAAATTTCACTATATTTGAAATTGATACCTCTAGAGTGTGCAGTGTATACCATTTATTTTGATTGCTACGGTCTTTCCTAGTCCATTACACCAGCACCTCACTATTCAAAAAAATCCTAGTGCACACCATTTTCCTTTACCAGTACTTCCAAATAGGCAGAGATAAGTAAGAGCTAACACCAGCACCATGCTGCAGCAATTTAATGTATTTAAACCTACAGCAAAGGTGTGTAATTAGCAGCAGAAGGTGGATGTAACTGTTGGGTCCTAGAGAGACAAGGAAATCGCTCCATAATAGGGATGCAAAAATCAAAAAGGTGCTTGAGGTAATCGCAAAGACCTTCTACAGCCAGATCCAGAATGACTGTGTCACACCTGACACACCCATGACACTTACAGAAGAGAAACTTATCCAGTGACTCTGGAGATGGAAAATGATGCTGCAGTACTAATAGTGCTCTGATGTGAACTACTGATTTGTGATGGCCGAGGCACTGACCACTAGGGTTGAGCGACCTTTACTTTTATAGGATCGGGTCGGGTTTCACGAAACCCGACTTTTTCAAAAGTCGGGTCGAGTGAAATCGGCCGATCCTATAAAAAAGTCGGGGTCGGCCGAAACTCGAAACCCAATGCAGTGCATTGGGTTTCCAATGGTTCCCAGGGTCTGAAGGAGCGGAATCTCTCCTTCAGGCCCTGGGATCCATATTTAAGTGTAAAATAAAGAATAAAAATAAAAAATATCGCAATACTTACCCTCTGACGCGCCCTGGTACTAACCGGGAACCTTCCTTTCTTCGAATCAGCGCTTTCAGGACCTTCGGTGACGTCGCGGCTTGTGATTGGTCGCGCGACCGCCCATGTGACCGCCGCGCGACCAATCAGAAGCCGTGACGTCACTGAAGGTCCTGGAAGGCTGCCGGAAAGAAGCAGGGCGCGTCCGAGGGTGAGTATATTCCTATACACCAATAATTATTATAGACGCCACATGATATTATAAATATCCTGCTACAGATTTTTCACTGGGGTACAATAGATTTTTGTTGCCTGCGATTCAAGGTCAAGCAATTAAATAAATGTAGCAGCAATAACAGATATTCCATATTCAGCACTCATTCTTTTTATTTTAAAAACTTTTGATGGATTGGAGACCCAAACCTGGGACCGTGGCAATAGGAGCAATGAAGGACTTACGGTATTCATTATTTACATGAGCACAGTGGCCCAGCCATACAAGGGACTTTTCATAATATTGCAGCATGTATTTGGAATTAATATTGCAGTTCTAGTCATAATTTCAATACAATTGGATGACATGGAGATTTACAGTATGTATAGTGACTTGGTGTTAGGTGTCGAGTTCCTGCCTCTGCATAGGGGGAATCTCGAACCATCTCCGCTGCCGTCTCCCATTCTTCTCCAGCCGCAGTGGAGCCTGCTCAGCGGAGATGTCGGTCCCAGCGTCTGGCTCAGGTTGATACTGTACGACAGGTTACTGCTGTCCTTCCAGGCTCTGCCTTTGTAGCCAGCACTTAACAGCAGCGAGCAGGTCTTTCTGGGACTAAGTCCTGCTTTTCCCATACTGAGCATGCCCACGGGATGAC
This sequence comes from Ranitomeya imitator, assembly GCF_032444005.1. Classification (NCBI taxonomy): domain Eukaryota; kingdom Metazoa; phylum Chordata; class Amphibia; order Anura; family Dendrobatidae; genus Ranitomeya; species Ranitomeya imitator. Next base: position 106,176,509 of record NC_091287.1, read on the forward strand.
CTCCCATTGGAGGTCGGGGGTCACATGCTCAGGTCCTGTTGCGGCTCCTATTGGACCATCTGTAAAGTCTTGTAGTACTGCTGCTATAAAAGGTTTGCATGGCCGCTCGGCCATGCGCTAGTGTATACTTGAAAATGTTTGTGTGTTGATGTGTGAAAGTCACTCATTAATCATCCCCTCCCTTCTGTATGACTGCTCGTGTAAGTAGGATGGTTGCTAGCTAGCGTCCAACAGAGCCATCGGTACTTAACACACGATACAGCATCTATTGCTGTGACCATCAGTGCGGCGCCGTGCGCTATTAGAGCGCTTTCCTGACCCAAGTCTGGGTGGTTAGTGGCGTCCGCCAGAGCGGCACTGCACGCACTCTTGTGCATAAAAATTATTATTTAAGTTATACTCTGACACCCACTAGCGGTGTCGAGCGCAAGTGGTCTAGACGAACTCTAATCCTGAGTCTTGGGATTGAGTTCTGTGACTACTTGCTTGAGCTCTTTGTGCAGTACCGCGGCCCTGTGACGCAACAGGGTTCACTTCTTTCATATAGGGTGAAGCAAACCCGTGTGTGTATCCTCATTGTACCGCCATATAGTCCATCTTTACTCAGCAGCAGGTTCCATCTCTGCACGGTGGACCTCGGGCTGCGAACGCACCATATACCATCTCTCTAATTATTTGGTGCGTTCCTCTAGCCCTAACATTTGGAACCTTAGAAACAGAAACCCACCTTAAACATTTTTACTGTAAAATCTATGATTATTAAGACCACATGGCAAAAAAAAAAGATAGTGAAAAAAAATATACATATATATATATATAAATATCTAGCGATAGATAGATATAGATCTAGCGATAGATAGATAGATAGATAGATAGATAGATAGATAGATAGATAGATAGATAGATAGATAGATAAAGTGGGGAAAAAGTGGGGAAAATAAGTATACAACCTGTAAGCAGCAGATACTCTTTGCTTTTGTAATCAGGCACTTTAGACTGCAAAAATGGCTGTAGTCTAGGTAACGAGTTGTACACTACAGAATCAAAAATCACACTGTTCTTCAAAATGGACTGGATTAATAAAAATAAGTAAATGGCAAAGTTTTACAAGCACTCTACATCTATAACCACACATGAATTTCATTACAAACTGACCAGCAATTCTGACAATAAAATGACTGCTGGTGGAGGAACATGTGATCAAACCAGTCCATCACCCTCCTCCAACAAAAAAAAGTAGCTTTGCCATGTGATGTGTTTTACCTGAGGAGGTGGTGATGGCGAACTCAGTCGAGGGGTTCAAGAGAGGCCTGGATGACTTCCTGGAGCAGAACAATATTGTATCATACAATTAGGTTCTGTAGAAGGACGTATATCTGGGGATTTATTATGATGGACTATAGGCTGAACTGGATGGACAAATGTCTTTTTTCGGCCTTACTAACTATGTTACTATGTTACTATGTTACCTTTGGAGGAGGCTGATGGACAGATCTGGTCACAGTCTCATTCACCATCAGCTATTTTATGGACATACAAGTCTGCTCATAGTTATTGGCACCCCTTCATTTTTTTCTTCGACAGTACAATATCTTCATAAATAAAAGGAAATGTACCAAAGTAACATCTTCAGGATTTTTTAATTGGTGGTCCAAAGTAATACAGCAATAACACATTTTTCCAACTTACATCTTGCAATTCCAAAAAAGAAACAGAATAAACAACATATTCAGCAATAAAGGCACCCCTGATTAATACTTGATTACATACTCTTTGGCATTAATGACAGCTTCCAAACGTTTCTTGTAGCCATCTAGAAATTTCCTGCCTTCTCAGCTCGCATTTTCTCCCACTCTTGCATTGCAGGTTGTTCAAGCTCTTAGGCTACGTTCACATTAGCGTCGCGTCGCTGTTGCGTCGGCGACGCAGCGGCGACGCAGCGGCGACGCGCCCCTATGTTTAACATAGGGGACGCGTGCGTCTTTTTGCACGCATTTTCCGACACGTGCGTCGTTTTAGACGCTAGCGTCGGACGCAAGAAAACGCTACAAGTTGCATTTTTCTTGCGTCCGATTTCGTCAAAAAACGTTGCGCGCGTTTTTCCGTGCGTCGCGCGTTGCGTCGCCGACGCAGGGCGGCGCAACGCTAGTGTGAACGTAGCCTTACATGTTTGCAGGGTTCTTTTTCCCAATGGCAGAATTCAGCTCACACCAAAGATTTTCTTAATGCACACTGTTGAAACTGGGATACCAAGGTCTTTGGAGTTGGCCTTATACCCTTTGGAAGTCTTGTGTGTGCTAATAATAGCAGTTCTGATGTCCTCAGACAGCTCTTTTGTCTTCACTGTTGTGACAAAGGTACCCTGTGACTTTTTAAAACATTGAAGTCATTATTCATTGGCTAATTCATGTCACATGGGCACCGACAATTAATCATAGGTGATTCCCATTTGTTATTTACCACAGGCGAGTCAAAATGTGTTTCCATACTAATTTAACCCCTTAGTGACAGAGTTAATTTGGTACTTAATGACCGAGCCAATTTTTGCAATTCTGACCACTGTCACTTTATGAGGTTATAACTCTGGAACGCTTCAACGGATCCCGCTGATTCTGAGATTGTTTTTTCGTGACATATTGTACTTCATGTTAGTCGTAACATTTCTTCGATATTACTTGCGATTATTTATGAAAAAATTTTTAAAATTTTGCCATTTTCAAACTTTGTATTTTTATGCCCTTAAATCAGAGAGATATGTCACAAAAATAGTTAATAAATAACATTTCCCACATGTCTACTTTACATCAGCACAATATTGGAAACAAAATTTTTTTTTGTTAGGGAGTTATAAGGGTTAAAAGTTGACCAGCAATTTTTCATTTTTACAACACCTTTTTTTTTAGGGACCACATCACATTTGAAGTCATTTTGAGGGGTCTATATGATAGAAAATAACCAAGTGTGACACCATTCTAAAAACTATACCCCTCAAGGTTCTCAAGACCACATTCAAGAAGTTTATTAACCCTTTACATGCTTCACAGGAACTGAAACAATGTGGAAGGAAAAAATGAACATTTAACTTTTTTTTGCAAACATTTTAATTCAGAACCATTTTTTTTATTTTCACAAGTGTAAAAACAGAAATTTAACCATAAATTTTGTTATGCAATTTCTCCTGAATACGCCAATACCCCATATGTGGGGGTAAACCACTGTTTGGGTGCACCGCAGAACTTGGAAGTGAAGGAGCGCCGTTTGACTTTTTCAATGCAGAATTGGCTGGAATTGAGATCGGACGCCATGTCACGTTTAGAGAGCCCCTGATGTGCCTAAACAGTGGAAACCCCCCACAAGTGACACCATTTTGTAAACTAGACCCCTTAAGGAACTTATCTAGATGTGTGGTGAGCACTTTGAACCCCCAAGAGCTTCACAGAAGTTTATAACGTAGAGCCGTGAAAATAAAAAATCGCATTTGTTTACTCAAAAATGATATTTTCGCCCACAAATTCTTATTTTCACAAGGGTAGCAGGAGAAATTAGACCACAAAAGTTGTGCGATTTCTCCTGAATACGTTGATACCCCATATGTGAGGGTAAACCACTGTTTGGGCGCACCGCAGAGCTTGGAAGTGAAGGAGCGCCGTTTTACTTTTTCAATGTAGAATTGGCAGGAATTGAGATTGGACGCCATGTCGCATTTGGAGAGCCCCTGATGTGCCTAGACAGTGGAAACCCCCCACAAGTGACACCATTTTGGAAACTAGACCCCTTAAGGAACTTATCTAGATGTGTGGTGAGCACTTTGAACCTCCATGTGCTTCACAGAAGTTTATAACATTGAGCCGTGAAAATAAAAAATCGCATTTTTTCTACAAAAATGATCTTTTTGCCCCCAAATTTTTATTTTCACAAGGGTAACAGGAGAAATTAGACCACAAAAGTTGTAGTGCAATTTCTCCTGAGTACGTTGATACCCAATATGTGGGGGTAAACCACTGTTTGGGTGCACCGCAGAGCTTGGAAGAGAAGGAGTGCCGTTTTACTTTTTCAATGTAGAATTGTCTGGAATTGAGATCGGACACCATGTCGCGTTTGGAGAGCCCTTGATGTGCCTAAACAGTGGAAACCCCCCACAAATGACACCATTTTGGAAACTAGACCCCTTAAGGAACTTATCTAGATGTGTGGTGAGCACTTTGAACCCCCATGTGCTTCACAGAAGTTTATAACGTTGAGCCGTGAAAATAAAAAAATCGCATTTTTTCTACAAAAATGATCTTTTTGCCCCCAATTTTTATTTTCACAAGAGTAACAGGAGAAATTAGACCACAAAAGTTGTAGTGCAATTTCTCCTGAGTACGTCGATACCCAATATGTGGGGGTAAACCCCTGTTTGGGCGCACTGCAGAGCTTGGAAGAGAAGGAGTGCCGTTTTACTTTTTCAATGTAGAATTGTCTGGAATTGAGATTGGACGCCATGTCGCGTTTGGAGAGCCCCTGATGTGCCTAAACAGTGGAAACCCCCCACAAGTAACCCCATTTTGGAAACTAGACCCCCCATGGAACTTATCTAGATGTGTGGTGAGAACTTTGAATGCCCAGGTGCTTCACAAAAGTTTAGAATGCAGAGTCGTGAAAATAAAAAAAAAAATTTTTTCCACAAAAAAGATTTTTTTAGCCCCCAAGTTTTTATTTTCGCAAGGGTAACAAGAGAAATTGGACCCCAAATGTTGTTGTGCAATTTGTCCTGAGTAGGCTGGTACCCCATATATGGGGGTAAACCACTGTTTGGGCGCACGGCAGAGCTCGGAAGGAAGGAGCTCCGTTTTGGAATGCAGACTTTGATAGAATGGTCTGCGGGCGTTATGTTGCTTTTGCAGAGCCCCTGATGTACCTCAACAGTAGAAACCCTCCACAAGTGACCCCATTTTGGAAACTAGACCCACCATGGAACTTATCTAGATGTGTGGTGAGAACTTTGAATGCCCAAGTGTTTCACAGAAGTTTAGAATGCAGAGTCGTGAAAACAAAAAATATTTTTTTTTCCACAAAAAAGATTTTTTAGCCCCCAAGTTTTTATTTTCACAAGGGTAACAGGAGAAATTGGACCCCAAAAGGTGTTGTCCAATTTATCCCGAGTACACTGATGCCCCATATGTGGGGGTAACCCACTGTTTGGGCGCACGGCAGAGCTCAGAAGGGAGGGAGCACCATTTGACTTTTTGAGCGCAAAATTGGCTGTCGTGTTTGGAGACCCCCTGATGTAACTAAACAGTGGAAACCCCCTAATTCTAGCTCCAACCCTAACCCCAACACACCTCTAACCCTAATCCCAACCCAATCCATAATCCTAATCACTAACCCTAACGATAATCACAACCCTTACCCCGAAACAACCCTAATGTCAACACTAACCATAACCCTAATCAAAACCCTAAATCCAACACAACCCTAATCCTAATCTCAACCCTAACCTCAAACCTAACCATAATCCCAATACACCCCTAATCACAACCCTAACCTTAACCCTAATCCCAAACCTAACCCTAATCCCAAGCGTAACCCTAATGCCAACCCTAACCCTAATACCAACTCTAATCCAAACCCTAACCCTAATCCCAAATCTAACCCTAACTTTAGCCCCAACCCTAGCCCTAACTTTAGCCCCAACCCTAACCCTAAAGCTACTTTCACACTTGCGTCGTTTGGCATCCGTCGCAATCCGTTGTTTTGGACAAAAAACGGATCCTCCAAATGTGCCCGCAGGATGCGTTTTTTGCCCATAGACTTGTATTGCCGACGGATCGTGACGGATGGCCACACGTCGCGTCCGTCGTGCACTGGATCAGTTGTGTTTTGGCGGACCGTCAGCACAAAAAACGTTCAATGTAACGTTTTTTTGTATGTCGCGTCCGCCATTTCTGACCGCACATGCATGGCCGTAACTCCGCCCCCTCCTCCCCAGGACATAGATTGGGCAGCGGATGCATTGAAAAACTACATCCGCTGCCCACGTTGTGCACAATTTTCACAACGTGTGTCAGTATGTCGGGCCGACGCATTGCGACGGCCCCGTACCGACGTAAGTGTGGAAGAACCCTAACCCAAGTGCTAACCCTAGCCCTAGCCCTAGCCTTAGCCCTAACCCTAGCCCTAACCCTAGCCCTAACCCTAACCCTAGCCCTAACCCTAGCCCTAGCCCTAACCCTAGCCCTAACCCTAGCCCTAACCCTAACCCTAGCCCTAATCCTAGCCCTAACCCTAGCCCTAACCCTAGCCCTAACCCTAGCCCTAGCCCTAACCCTAGCCCTAACCCTAGCCCTAACCCTAGCCCTAACCCTAACCTTAGCCCTAACCCTAGCCCTAACCCTAGCCCTAAACCTAGCCCTAACCCTAACCCTAGCCCTAACCCTAGCCCTAACCCTAACCCTAGCCCTAACCCTAACCCTAATTTTAGCCCCAACTGCTGTTCTCCTGCCAGCCGGCAGATGGAGACATATGGCGGGCGCACTGCGCATGCGCCCGCCATTTTCTTTTGCAGGCGGCCAGGAGGAGCAGCAGGAGGACCCAGGGACACAGGTGAGTATGGCAGGGTCCCCGAATCCCCCTATTTCTCTGTCCTCTGATGTGCGATCACATCAGAGGACAGAGAATTACACTTTGACTTTTTTTTTTTTTTTTTTTGCGGTCGCCGGTAAACAGTTAATTACCGGCGATCGCAAAACAGGGGTCGGTAAAACCGACCCCAATCATGCTCTTTGGGGTCTCGGCTACCCCCGGCAGCCGAGACCCCAAAGATTCTTCCAGGGCCGGCCGCCCACCAGGAGCCACGAGGAGCACCGGGGGAGATAGGTGAGTATCGGGGGGCTATCTGGGACCCCCTTTCTCTGTCCTCTGATGTGCGATCATATCGGAGGACAGAGAAATTAAAAAGAGATCGCGTTTTTTTTTTGCGATCGCCGATAAACGGTTAATTACCGGCGATCGCAAATGCGGGGTCGGTTAAAAACCCCCCGAATCATGTTCTCTGGGGTCTCGGCTACCCCCGGCAACCGAGACCCCAGAGAAAATCCGACTCTGGGGGGCGCTATTCACTTTTTCCACAGCGCCGTTAATTAATGGCGCTGTGGTTTAAGTACCCTTAGCGGCCGCCGTTAAAAGGCGTATCGGCGGTCGCTAAGGGGTTAATGTAAAGGGTGCCAATACTAGTGTCATAGCAAGCTTTATGTTTTTTTATTTTTCCCTCCCATTGTTTTTTGTTTTAAATGATCATTTATCATTTGCTCTTTTGTGTTTAACACGAGTGCGCTATACTAAAAAACTGTTTAACTTGATATGTTTTTTTCAAGAGACATCACATTACACATTATGTACTTAAATTTCATGGATGCCAATAACGATGTGCAGGACTGTAAGAGCTGGTCAGTTTGTGGGTACAGATGTACTGACAAGATGAAGTGGCCAACCCCTTTAAACCAACATATTTATTGTTAATATTTATGTATTATTAATGGTTTTTTAACCCCTTAATGACCAGAGGTAGTTTAGTTTTTGCGTTTTCATTTTTTTGCTCTCCTTCTTCCCAGAGCCATAACTTTTTTATTTTCTGTCAATATGGCTGTGTGAGGGCTAGTTCTTTGCAGGACGAGTTGTACTTTTGAAGAACACCATTGGTTTTAAGATATCATGTACTGGGGAAAAAAATTCCAAGTGCGGTGAAATTGCAAAAAAATTGCAATTCCACAGTTGCTTTTTTTTTTTTACCATGTTCATTAAATGCTAAAACTGACCTGCCATTATGATTCTCCTGGTCAATACAACTTCATAGACATCAAACATGTCTAGGTTCTTTTTATTTACGTGGTGAAAAAAAATCCAAAATTTAGAAGAAAAAAATTGGTGCCATTTTCCAATACCCGTAGTACCTCCATGTTTCGCGATCTGGGGCTTGGTGAGAGCTTATATTTTGCATGCCGATTTGAAGTTTTTATTGATTTTGGTGTACATACGATCATTTGATTGCCCGTTTTTGCATTTTATTGCGATGTAGCGGCGACCAAAATAACATAATTTTTTTAATTTCTTTCTCTTTATGTCTTTTAGCGATTGGGTTAATTCTTTTTTATATTGATAGATCGGGCGATTCTGAACTTAGCGATCCAAAATATGTGCATATGTGATTTTTTTATTGCTTTATTTTGAATGGGGTGAAAGGACTTTTATATTTTTTTATTTTTTCATATTTTTAAAAAATTTTTTTACTTTTTGCATGCTTCATTATTCTCCATGGGAGACTAGAAGCTGCAGTACTTTGACTGTCTCTGCTATGATCGCCTCTGTGTAGCAGAAATGCTCACTTGTGATGAGCGACAACCATGGGGTAGCGCTCATAGCAATGACAACCATAGAGGTCTGTTTCAAACCTCTCGTTGTCATGCTGACCTGTCATCATGTGACGGGGTCACCGATGGGCAGGATTGGCAACGAGCTGCCGGTAAGCGCAAGTTAAATGCCACTGTCAGAAATTGACAGCAGCATTTAAGTAGTTAACAGCCGTGGGTGGATCACGATTCTGCAGCGCCCCAGGGTCCTGCTCATTGCAGTAATGTCATTCTTCCACCAGGGGGAGTGATGTTACGTCTGATGGCAATAAAAGAGATCACCTTACCAGGTATCACAAACCACACAACACACTTCACACTCCAGTCCACCAGGGGGAGCTACGCTCCTATCTAGTAGGGCACTCCTCACAATTAGGTGAAACTGGTGGTCTGGATAGGAAGTTAGTCAGAATCTGACTGGGCTTCACCCAGGCAGCACCTGTCAGGCAGACACGGGAAAGGAGGAACATCAAACAGCTGCAGACAGAGTGGTCCCTGACAGGGGTGGGATCCTGTCAGAGGCCTAGATAGAGGGTTACGGAGCTGCGCCTGCCCCGACGTGCGGCAGCATCCTAAGAAAGGACACAAAGAGAATTGCATTGCTGAGAGTGAGAAACAAAGTCATAGCACAAGGAGAGGAATCCAGAGGGAGTTCTGCCCTGCTATAGGCTGCCTCCCTCTGAGGCGCAGAAGCTGGTAGCCAGAACACCGAGGGAGTAAGGAACTCTATGCTTTACTTCAGAGACTGGCAGGACAGTTAATTCCACATTAGCTGCCCGACCTTACACCCAGGAGGCACGGTGGCAACTAGAGTTGAGCGACCTTGACCTTTTTAGAGTCGAGCCGGGTTTCGTGAAACCCGACTATCTCAAAAGTCGGGTCGAGTGAAATCGGCCGATTATGACGTAAAGTCGGGATCGACCGAAACACGAAACCCAATGCAAGTCAATGGGGCAGCATAGTCGGCAGTGAGTGGGGGCCAGGAAAACACCTAGAGTGCCCATTTTAATGTCAAAACCATTCATTCTTCTTAATGAAGCTTGTCAAGCGTAATTTACCTTATAATAATTGGAAGGCATTTGAAATTGGGGGTCATTTGGCTAAAGTTGTGGTGGGTAGGGCTGGTTCAAGTAATTAGTGGGCCCAGGAAATCTGGACCATGTCACGGCAGTGGAGCAGGGAGAGGTAAGTATTTCAACTTTGCAAGTGCTGTGAACCTGAGCAAGCAGGGGGGGCCCACTCGTTGGCATTGGCACTGGCACAGGGCCCCTCAAAGTACAGCGGTGTGTTTGCACGGCGGGGGCGCCTCCCACCGGCAGCAACACTTTTGCGTACTATGAGAGGCCCTGTGCCAGTGACGTCGCCAACTAGTATTCCTCCCCCCACCTGATGAAGGAACCTGCACTTTCATCTGCACCTTCCTCTTTGTCCCCGTGTAAGGTGGTATGGTATGCGGGAAGAGCAACCTGACTTTCAGCAGGGTCACAATGTTGTTGTGTAGCGTGCACGGGGAATGTTGCGTTATGGGTCAATGTACCAGCAGACTCATCTATCACTGGCTGGGCAATGGGCAGGATGAGGAGGAAACACAGATATAGGCCCAAAGAATAAAGTTGGCTAAATGCAGTTTAAAATTGGTAACACAGGAATAACCAGGGGGCATTGCAGTGGAGGACAACTGGAATGAGAGGCTGACACAGAGAGTAGGCCCAAATCAGTAAGTAGTCGAAATGCAGTTCAACATTGGCAACCGTAGTAAACAGGCGGCACAGCTTTGTTCAGTGGAGGAGAACAGCAAGGAGTGGCAGACACCGATAGTAGGCCCCAATCCAACTAGTAGGCCAAATGCAGTCTAACATTAACAACTACTTAACGAGCGCCTGAAAACGGAATTTCAGGACAGGAAACCAGGAGAACAGCAAGGAGCGGCAGACACTGTTAGTAGGCCCCAAACCAACTAGTACGCCAAATGCAGTTGTTCCATTTAACCACAATTTAACGAGAGCCTGAAGATAGAAGCTCAGGAAAGGCAACCTGGAGAACACCTTGGAGTGGAACACACAATCTCTCTCCACCCGATACCCATTTTGTAGGCCTAATGCAGTGTAGTTTTCTACAACTACTAAACGAGAGTCGGAAGACCGAAGCAATGGCAAGGAAACCTGGGGAACACCTTGGAGTGTAACACACCATCTCTCTCCACCCGATACCCATTTTGTAGGCCTAATGCAGTGTAGTTTTCTACAACTACTAAACGAGAGTCGGAAGACCGAAGCAATGGCAAGGAAACCTGGGGAACACCTTGGAGTGTAACACACCATCTCTCTCCACCCGATACCCATTTTGTAGGCCTAATGCAGTGCAGTTTTCTACAACTACTAAACGAGAGTCGGAAGACCGAAGCAATGGCAAGGAAACCTGGGGAACACCTTGGAGTGTAACACACCATCTCTCTCCACCCGATACCCATTTTGTAGGCCTAATGCAGTGTAGTTTTCTACAACTACTAAACGAGAGTCGGAAGACCGAAGCAATGGCAAGGAAACCTGGGGAACACCTTGGAGTGTAACACACCATCTCTCTCCACCCGATACCCATTTTGTAGGCCTAATGCAGTGTAGTTTTCTACAACTACTATACGAGAGTCTGAAGACCGAAGCAATGGCAAGGAAACCTGGGGAACACCTTGGAGTGTAACACACCATCTCTCTCCACCCGATACCCATTTTGTAGGCCTAATGCAGTGTAGTTTTCTACAACTACTAAACGAGAGTCGGAAGACCGAAGCAATGGCAAGGAAACCTGGGGAACACCTTGGAGTGTAACACACCATCTCTCTCCACCCGATACCCATTTTGTAGGCCTAATGCAGTGTAGTTTTCTACAACTACTAAACGAGAGTCGGAAGACCGAAGCAATGGCAAGGAAACCTGGGGAACACCTTGGAGTGTAACACACCATCTCTCTCCACCCCATACCCAATTTGTAGGCCTAATGCAGCCTACTTTCCGACAACTACTAAACGGGGGCATGAAGATCGAAGCTCAGGAAAGGCAACCTGGGGAACACCTTGGAGTGTAACACACCCTCTCTCTACACCACGGAAGGGCTGATTCTTAGGAAGGAAGGCTGTCGGAAAGAAGCAGGGCGCTTCCGAGGGTGATTATATTCTTATTAGGTATATACTCACCCTCGGACGCGCCCTGCTTCTTTATTTGTAATGAATGTTTATTTGCAATGTGGTTTTGACTTACTCTATTTTTTTGGTAAATAATGATTTTATTATTTTCATTGTTTTGCATCTTCTTGGCAATAATATAAAGAAGACGCGACAGGACAACACTCGGTGGATGCCATATCTGTGTTTTAAATTGAAAAAAACTTTCAGTTAACTACTTGCAGGAGAAAGTTATTGTAGCTGGTGGCCATTTTTAGTACTGTACCAGATTTTTGTTGTATGTGTTTGTTTTTAATGTTAAAATGTCTGCATTTGATATCTCTCCAGTATTTTCTTTTTTATAAGCAAAATACTTATTTTTATATTTTCTGATGTTGGTTCAAGGGGTACACGGGCAGCAGTAGACAGGTCAGTGGAGGCCTAGTGGAAGGAGGGACCGCAGACAGGCTTCGAAGCCCTAACATAATAAATTGGGCTGGCTGTAGGCAATTTAAAATTGGTTCCAGGGGAACACGGGCAGCAGTAGACAGGTCAGTGGAGGCCTAGTGGAAGGAGGGACCGCAGACAGGCTTCGAAGCCCTAACATAATAAATTGGGCTGGCTGTAGGCAATTTAAAATTGGTTCCAGGGGAACACGGGCAGCAGTAGACAGGTCAGTGGAGGCCTAGTGGAAGGAGGGACCGCAGACAGGCTTCGAAGCCCTAACATAATAAATTGGGCTGGCTGTAGGCAATTTAAAATTGGTTCCAGGGGAACACGGGCAGCAGTAGACAGGTCAGTGGAGGCCTAGTGGAAGGAGGGACCGCAGACAGGCTTCGAAGCCCTAACATAATAAATTGGGCTGGCTGTAGGCAATTTAAAATTGGTTCCAGGGGAACACGGGCAGCAGTAGACAGGTCAGTGGAGGCCTAGTGGAAGGAGGGACCGCAGACAGGCTTCGAAGCCCTAACATAATAAATTGGGCTGGCTGTAGGCAATTTAAAATTGGTTCCAGGGGAACACGGGCAGCAGTAGACAGGTCAGTGGAGGCCTAGTGGAAGGAGGGACCGCAGACAGGCTTCGAAGCCCTAACATAATAAATTGGGCTGGCTGTAGGCAATTTAAAATTGGTTCCAGGGGAACACGGGCAGCAGTAGACAGGTCAGTGGAGGCCTAGTGGAAGGAGGGACCGCAGACAGGCTTCGAAGCCCTAACATAATAAATTGGGCTGGCTGTAGGCAATTTAAAATTGGTTCCAGGGGAACACGGGCAGCAGTAGACAGGTCAGTGGAGGCCTAGTGGAAGGAGGGACCGCAGACAGGCTTCGAAGCCCTAACATAATAAATTGGGCTGGCTGTAGGCAATTTAAAATTGGTTCCAGGGGAACACGGGCAGCAGTAGACAGGTCAGTGGAGGCCTAGTGGAATGAGGGACCGCAGACAGGCTTCGAAGCCCTAACATAATAAATTGGGCTGGCTGTAGGCAATTTAAAATTGGTTCCAGGGGAACACGGGCGGCAGTAGACAGGTCAGTGGAGGCCTAGTGGAAGGAGGGACCGCAGACAGGCTTCGAAGCCCTAACATAATAAATTGGGCTGGCTGTAGGCAATTTAAAATTGGTTCCAGGGGAACACGGGCAGCAGTAGACAGGTCAGTGGAGGCCTAGTGGAAGGAGGGACCGCAGACAGGCTTCGAAGCCCTAACATAATAAATTGGGCTGGCTGTAGGCAATTTAAAATTGGTTCCAGGGGAACACGGGCAGCAGTAGACAGGTCAGTGGAGGCCTAGTGGAAGGAGGGACCGCAGACAGGCTTCGAAGCCCTAACATAATAAATTGGGCTGGCTGTAGGCAATTTAAAATTGGTTCCAGGGGAACACGGGCAGCAGTAGACAGGTCAGTGGAGGCCTAGTGGAATGAGGGACCGCAGACAGGCTTCGAAGCCCTAACATAATAAATTGGGCTGGCTGTAGGCAATTTAAAATTGGTTCCAGGGGAACACGGGCGGCAGTAGACAGGTCAGTGGAGGCCTAGTGGAAGGAGGGACCGCAGACAGGCTTCGAAGCCCTAACATAATAAATTGGGCTGGCTGTAGGCAATTTAAAATTGGTTCCAGGGGAACACGGGCAGCAGTAGACAGGTCAGTGGAGGCCTAGTGGAAGGAGGGACCGCAAACAGGCTTCGAAGCCCTAACATAATAAATTGGGCTGGCTGTAGGCAATTTAAAATTGGTTCCAGGGGAACACGGGCAGCAGTAGACAGGTCAGTGGAGGCCTAGTGGAAGGAGGGACCGCAGACAGGCTTCGAAGCCCTAACATAATAAATTGGGCTGGCTGTAGGCAATTTAAAATTGGTTCCAGGGGAACACGGGCGGCAGTAGCCAGGTCAGTTTAGTAGTAGTGGAAAGAACGGGCCGCAGACAGGCTTCGAAGGCCTAACATAACAAAAATTGGGCTGTAGGCAATTTAAAATTGGTTCCAGGGGAACACGGGCGGCAGTAGACAGGTCAGTGGAGGCCTAGTGGAAGGAGGGACCGCAGACAGGCTTCGAAGCCCTAACATAATAAATTGGGCTGGCTGTAGGCAATTTAAAATTGGTTCCAGGGGAACACGGGCAGCAGTAGACAGGTCAGTGGAGGCCTAGTGGAAGGAGTGACCGCAGACAGGCTTCGAAGGCCTAACATAAGAAAAATGTCAATACAATGGTATTGACAGTGCCAGGCATTGAAGGATGTCAGCGCATAGACTAAACATTGGTGGAGCTGTGAGAGAAAATTTTGCAAGTCGTAGAGCACTGTTTGACCTGGGGGGAGGGGACTGTCTTGTGGCCGGCGGTACAGGCCCAGGGACCCTCATATTACAGCGGTGTGTCTGACGTTGGGTGCGCACCACCACCGCCAGACACTTTATTGTACTATGAGGGACCTAGTGGCAGTGCCGTCGACCAAAAGCGGGCACACCCACCTCTTCAGACAAACAGTACTCTCACGGGTGCTGGCGCCAAGTGGCGATACCACGGCCCCGTGTGGGGACTTTGGTCATTTAGGGAGGTGTTAACATGTCGGATGCTGGACAATCAGGTGCTGCAAATTACGAGATTGGAAAAGTCGTTCAGAATAGTCCACAGGCAAGACCTTTACATAGGAAAGCTAGGTGTCAGCCGGGCAAGGTGGGGCAAAAGATTTCGAAATCCAGTTGTGGTTCATTTTAATGAAGGTTAGATCATCTACATTTTGGGTAGCCAGACGAGTCCTTTTTTCTGTTAGTATTGAACCTTCAGCACTGAATACTCTTTCTGATAGGACACTAGCTGCCGGGCAAGCAAGCTCCTGCAATGCATATTCTGCCAATTCTGGCCAGGTGTCTAATTTTGATGCCCAGTAATCAAATGGGAATGACGGTTGAGGGAGAATGTCGATAAGGGATGAAAAATAGTTAGTAACCATACTGGACAAATGTTGTCTCCTGTCACTTTGAATTGATGCTGCAGTACCTGTCCTGTCTGCGGTCATAGCAAAATCACTCCACAACCTAGTCAGAAAACCCCTCTGGCCAACGCCACTTCTGATTTCTGCCCCTCTAACACCTCTGGTCTGCTGGCCCCTGCAGCTCGTGTTAGAACGATCATGGGCGCTGTGTGCAGGGAATGCCAGAAGCAAACGGTCAATAAGAGTTGATTGTTTGGTTGCTAATATTAGTTCCAAGTTCTCATGTGGCATAATATTTTGCAATTTGCCTTTATAGCGAGGATCAAGGAGGCAGGCCAACCAGTAATCGGCATCGTTCATCATTTTTGTTATGTGTGTGTCCCTTTTGAGGATACGTAAGGCATAATCCGCCATGTGGCCCAAAGTTCCAGTTCTCAAATCTGTGGTTGTGCTTGGTTGAGGGGCAGTTTCAGGCAAATCCACGTCACTTGTGTCCCTCCAAAAACCAGAACCCGGCCTTGCCGCGCCAACAATTTCCACTGGCCCCGGAAAAGCTTCCTCATTAAAAATATAATCATCCCCATCATCCTCCTCATCCTCCTCCTCCTGTTCGCCCGCTACCTCGTCCTGTACACTGCCCTGGCCAGACAATGGCTGACTGTCATCAAGGCTTTCCTCTTCCTCAGCTGCAGACGCCTGATCCTTTATGTGCGTCAAACTTTGCATCAGCAGACGCATTAGGGGAATGCTCATGCTTATTATGGCGTTGTCTGCACTAACCAGCCGTGTGCATTCCTCAAAACACTGAAGGACTTGACACATGTCTTGAATCTTCGACCACTGCACACCTGACAACTCCATGTCTGCCATCCTACTGCCTGCCCGTGTATGTGTATCCTCCCACAAAAACATAACAGCCCGCCTCTGTTCACACAGTCTCTGAAGCATGTGCAGTGTTGAGTTCCACCTTGTTGCAACGTCTATGATTAGGCGATGCTGGGGAAGGTTCAAAGAACGCTGATAGGTCTGCATACGGCTGGAGTGTACGGGCGAACGGCGGATATGTGAGCAAAGTCCACGCACTTTGAGGAGCAGGTCGGATAACCCCGGATAACTTTTCAGGAAGCACTGCACCACCAGGTTTAAGGTGTGAGCCAGGCAAGGAATGTGTTTCAGTTGGGAAAGGGAGATGGCAGCCATGAAATTCCTTCCGTTATCACTCACTACCTTGCCTGCCTCAAGATCTACAGTGCCCAGCCACGACTGCGTTTCTTTCTGCAAGAACTCGGACAGAACTTCAGCGGTGTGTCTGTTGTCGCCCAAACACTTCATAGCCAATACAGCCTGCTGACGTTTGCCAGTAGCTGCCCCATAATGGGAGACCTGGTGTGCAACAGTGGCAGCTGCGGATGGAGTGGTTGTGCGACTGCGGTCTGTGGACGAGGTCTCGCTTCTGCAGGAGGACGAGGAGGAGGAGGAGGGGGTGCAAACGGCTACAGCCAACTGTTTCCTAGACCGTGGGCTAGGCTGAACTGTCCCAAACTTGCTGTCCCCTGTGGACCCTGCATCCACCACATTTACCCAGTGTGCCGTGATGGACACGTAACGTCCCTGGCCATGCCTACTGGTCCATGCATCTGTTGTCAGGTGCACCTTTGTGCTCACAGATTGCCTGAGTGCATGGACGATGCGCTCTTTAACATGCTGGTGGAGGGCTGGGAAGGCTTTTCTGGAAAAAAAGTGTCGACTGGGTAGCTCGTAGCGTGGTACAGCGTAGTCCATCAGGGCTTTGAAAGCTTTGCTTTCAACTAACCGGTAGGGCATCATCTCTAACGAGATTAGTCTAGCTATGTGGGCGTTCAAACCCTGTGTATGCGGATGCGAGGCTAAGTACTTCCTTTTTCTAACCATAGTCTCATGTAGGGTGAGCTGGACTGGAGAGCTGGAGATCGTGGAACTAGCGGGGGTGCCGGTGGACATGGCAGACTGAGAGACGGTGGAAGATGGTATTGTTGCCGCCGGTGCCCTAGATGCAGTGTTTCCTACTACGAAACTGGTGATTCCCTGACCCTGACTGCTTTGGCCTGGCAAAGAAACCTGCACAGATACTGCAGGTGGTGCAGAAAATGGTGGCCCTACACTGCCGGAAGGGATGTTGCGTTGATGACTAGCTTCATTGGCCGAGGGTGCTACAACCTTAAGGGACGTTTGGTAGTTAGTCCAAGCTTGCAAATGCATGGTGGTTAAATGTCTATGCATGCAACTTGTATTGAGACTTTTCAGATTCTGCCCTCTGCTTAAGGTAGTTGAACATTTTTGACAGATGACTTTGCGCTGATCAATTGGATGTTGTTTAAAAAAATGCCAGACTGCACTCTTTCTAGCATCGGATACCTTTTCAGGCATTGCAGACTGAGCTTTAACCGGATGGCCACGCTGTCCTCCAACAGGTTTTGACTTTGCCACGCGTTTTGGGCAAGATACGGGCCCGGCAGATGGAACCTGTTGCGATGTTGATGCCTGCTGCGGCCCCTCCTCCTCCGCTTCAGAACTGCTGCCGCCTGCACCCTGTTCCCCCAATGGCTGCCAATCGGGGTCAAGAACTGGGTCATCTATTACCTCTTCTTGTAGCTCATGTGCAACTTCGTCTGTGTCACCGTGTCGGTCGGTGGTATAGCGTTCGTGATGGGGCAACATAGTCTCATCAGGGTCTGATTCTTGATCAGCACCCTGCGAGGGCAATGTTGTGGTCTGAGTCAAAGGACCAGCATAGTAGTCTGGCTGTGGCTGTGCATCAGTGCACTCCATGTCAGATTCAACTTGTAATGGGCATGGACTGTTAACTGCTTCACTTTCTAAGCCAGGGACGGTATGTGTAAAGAGCTCCATGGAGTAACCCGTTGTGTCGCCTGCTGCATTGTTCTCTGTTGTTGTTTTTGCTGAAGAGGACAAGGAAGCGACTTGTCCCTGACCGTGAACATCCACTAACGACGCGCTGCTTTTACTTTTACCAGTTTCACGAGAGGAGGCAAAAGAGCTAGAGGCTGAGTCAGCAAGATAAGCCAAAACTTGCTCTTGCTGCTCCGGCTTTAAAAGCGGTTTTCCTACTCCCAGAAAAGGGAGCGTTCGAGGCCTTGTGTAGCCAGACGACGAACCTGGCTCCACAGCTCCAGACTTAGGTGCAATATTTTTTTTCCCACGACCACCTGATGCTCCACCACTACCACTACCCTCATTACCAGCTGACAATGAACGCCCCCGGCCACGACCTCTTCCACCAGACTTCCTCATTGTTTTAAAAACGTTACCAAACTAACGGTATTTGTTGCTGTCACACAACTTACACGGTGAGCTATAACTTCAGTATGATTTAGCCACCCCTTTACAGGTGGGTGAGACCACAACGAAAATCAGGCACAATGTTACACACTCTGTTGTTGGTGGCAACAAATGAGAGAGATGCCACACACGCAGGACTGTCACTGAAGCGCAAATGTAAATATTAATCTCCCACTGATTTGATTTTTTTTTTTTAAAAGGTAGACTTTAGAAAAAAAAAATAATAAAAAAAAATGATTTTTTAAGGAAGAATTTATAAACCAAATAAAATGAAATGATTGTTTCAGGGAGAATTTAGAAAACAAATACAAAAAAAAATAGGCTTTATATGGCCCACTGAGTGAGAGAGGACGCACACAGGAGTCAGGAGTGGCACACAAGCCCAGAGGCCAATATTTATCTCCCACTGATTGATTTAGTGATTTTTTCAGGTAGATTTTGGAACCCAAATCAAGCAAAAAAATTAATAGGCTTTCTATGGCCCACAATTGGAGAGAGAGAGATGGCACACCCAGGAGTCAAGACTGGCACACAAGCAGAAAGGGCAATATTAATCTCCCACTGATTTGATTTTTTTTTTTTTTCAGGGAGACTTTAGAAAAAAAAATACAAAAAAATGAATTTTTCAGGAAGAATTTAGAAACAAAATAAAATAAAATGATTGTTTCAGGGAGAATTTAGAAAACAAATAAAAAAAAATAGGCTTTGTAGGGCCCACTGAGTGAGAGAGGACGCACACAGGAGTCAGGAGTGGCACACAAGCCCAGAGGCCAATATTTATCTCCCACTGATTGATTTAGTGATTTTTTCAGGTAGATTTTGGAACCAAAATCAAGCAAAAAAATTAATAGGCTTTCTATGGCCCACAATTGGAGAGAGAGAGAGATGGCACACACAGGAGTCAAGACTGGCACACAAGCAGAAAGGGCAATATTAATCTCCCACTGATTTGATTTTTTTTTTTTTTCAGGGAGACTTTAGAAAAAAAAATACAAAAAAATGAATTTTTCAGGAAGAATTTAGAAACAAAATAAAATAAAATGATTGTTTCAGGGAGAATTTAGAAAACAAATAAAAAAAAATAGGCTTTGTAGGGCCCACTGAGTGAGAGAGGACGCACACAGGAGTCAGGAGTGGCACACAAGCCCAGAGGCCAATATTTATCTCCCACTGATTGATTTAGTGATTTTTTCAGGTAGATTTTGGAACCCAAATCAAGCAAAAAAATTAATAGGCTTTCTATGGCCCACAATTGGAGAGAGAGAGAGATGGCACACCCAGGAGTCAAGACTGGCACAGAAGCAGAAAGGGCAATATTAATCTCCCACTGATTTGATTTTTTTTTTTTTTCAGGGAGACTTTAGAAAAAAAAATACAAAAAAATGAATTTTTCAGGAAGAATTTAGAAACAAAATAAAATAAAATGATTGTTTCAGGGAGAATTTAGAAAACAAATAAAAAAAAAATAGGCTTTGTAGGGCCCACTGAGTGAGAGAGGACGCACACAGGAGTCAGGAGTGGCACACAAGCCCAGAGGCCAATATTTATCTCCCACTGATTGATTTAGTGATTTTTTCAGGTAGATTTTGGAACCCAAATCAAGCAAAAAAATTAATAGGCTTTCTATGGCCCACAATTGGAGAGAGAGAGAGATGGCACACCCAGGAGTCAAGACTGGCACACAAGCAGAAAGGGCAATATTAATCTCCCACTGATTTGATTTTTTTTTTTTTTTCAGGGAGACTTTAGAAAAAAAAATACAAAAAAATGAATTTTTCAGGAAGAATTTAGAAACAAAATAAAATAAAATGATTGTTTCAGGGAGAATTTAGAAAACAAATAAAAAAAAAATAGGCTTTGTAGGGCCCACTGAGTGAGAGAGGACGCACACAGGAGTCAGGAGTGGCACACAAGCCCAGAGGCCAATATTTATCTCCCACTGATTGATTTAGTGATTTTTTCAGGTAGATTTTGGAACCCAAATCAAGCAAAAAAATTAATAGGCTTTCTATGGCCCACAATTGGAGAGAGAGAGAGATGGCACACCCAGGAGTCAAGACTGGCACACAAGCAGAAAGGGCAATATTAATCTCCCACTGATTTGATTTTTTTATTTTTTCAGGGAGACTTTAGAAAAAAAAAATACAAAAAAATGAATTTTTCAGGAAGAATTTAGAAACAAAATAAAATAAAATGATTGTTTCAGGGAGAATTTAGAAAACAAATAAAAAAAAAATAGGCTTTGTAGGGCCCACTGAGTGAGAGAGGACGCACACAGGAGTCAGGAGTGACACACAAGCCCAGAGGCCAATATTTATCTCCCACTGATTGATTTAGTGATTTTTTCAGGTAGACTTTGGAACCCAAATCAAGCAAAAAAATTAATAGGCTTTCTATGGCCCACAATTGGAGAGAGAGAGAGATGGCACACCCAGGAGTCAAGACTGGCACACAAGCAGAAAGGGCAATATTAATCTCCCACTGATTTGATTTTTTTTTTTTTTTCAGGGAGACTTTAGAAAAAAAAATACAAAAAAATGAATTTTTCAGGAAGAATTTAGAAACAAAATAAAATAAAATGATTGTTTCAGGGAGAATTTAGAAAACAAATAAAAAAAAAATAGGCTTTGTAGGGCCCACTGAGTGAGAGAGGACGCACACAGGAGTCAGGAGTGGCACACAAGCCCAGAGGCCAATATTTATCTCCCACTGATTGATTTAGTGATTTTTTCAGGTAGATTTTGGAACCCAAATCAAGCAAAAAAATGAATAGGCTTTCTATGGCCCACAATTGGAGAGAGAGAGAGATGGCACACCCAGGAGTCAAGACTGGCACACAAGCAGAAAGGGCAATATTAATCTCCCACTGATTTGATTTTTTTTTTTTTTTCAGGGAGACTTTAGAAAAAAAAATACAAAAAAATGAATTTTTCAGGAAGAATTTAGAAACAAAATAAAATAAAATGATTGTTTCAGGGAGAATTTAGAAAACAAATAAAAAAAAATAGGCTTTGTAGGGCCCACTGAGTGAGAGAGGACGCACACAGGAGTCAGGAGTGGCACACAAGCCCAGAGGCCAATATTTATCTCCCACTGATTGATTTAGTGATTTTTTCAGGTAGATTTTGGAACCCAAATCAAGCAAAAAAATTAATAGGCTTTCTATGGCCCACAATTGGAGAGAGAGAGAGATGGCACACCCAGGAGTCAAGACTGGCACACAAGCAGAAAGGGCAATATTAATCTCCCACTGATTTGATTTTTTTTTTTTTTTCAGGGAGACTTTAGAAAAAAAAAATACAAAAAAATGAATTTTTCAGGAAGAATTTAGAAACAAAATAAAATAAAATGATTGTTTCAGGGAGAATTTAGAAAACAAATAAAAAAAAATAGGCTTTGTAGGGCCCACTGAGTGAGAGAGGACGCACACAGGAGTCAGGAGTGACACACAAGCCCAGAGGCCAATATTTATCTCCCACTGATTGATTTAGTGATTTTTTCAGGTAGATTTTGGAACCCAAATCAAGCAAAAAAATTAATAGGCTTTCTATGGCCCACAATTGGAGAGAGAGAGAGATGGCACACCCAGGAGTCAAGACTGGCACACAAGCAGAAAGGGCAATATTAATCTCCCACTGATTTGATTTTTTTTTTTTTCAGGGAGACTTTAGAAAAAAAAATACAAAAAAATGAATTTTTCAGGAAGAATTTAGAAACAAAATAAAATAAAATGATTGTTTCAGGGAGAATTTAGAAAACAAATAAAAAAAAAATAGGCTTTGTAGGGCCCACTGAGTGAGAGAGGACGCACACAGGAGTCAGGAGTGGCACACAAGCCCAGAGGCCAATATTTATCTCCCACTGATTGATTTAGTGATTTTTTTCAGGTAGATTTTGGAACCCAAATCAAGCAAAAAAATTAATAGGCTTTCTATGGCCCACAATTGGAGAGAGAGAGATGGCACACCCAGGAGTCAAGACTGGCACACAAGCAGAAAGGGCAATATTAATCTCCCACTGATTTGATTTTTTTTTTTTTTTCAGGGAGACTTTAGAAAAAAAAAATACAAAAAAAATGATTTTTTCAGGAATAATTTAGAAACCAAATAAAATAAAATGATTGTTTCAGGGAGAATTTAGAAAACAAATAAAACAAAAAATAGGCTTTCTAGGGCCCACTGAGTGAGCGATGACGCACACAGGAGTCAGGAGTGGCACACAAGCCCAGAGGCCAATATTAATCTCCCACTTTTTTTTTTTTCCAGGGAAAATGTATAAACCCAATAAAAAAAATAATAAATAGGCTTTCTATGGCCCACTATCTGAGAGAGAGAGATGGCACGCTTAGGACTGGCACACAAGCCCAAAGGCCAATATTAATCTCCCACTGATTGATTTATTGATTTTTTCAGGTAGAATTTAGAACCCAAATCAAGCAAAAAAATAAATAGGCTTTCTATGGCCCACTGAGTGAGAGATGGCACACACAGGAGTAAGGAGTGGCACACAAGCCCTGAGGCCAATATTTTTCTCCCACTGATTGATGTAGTGATTTTTTCAGGTAGATTTTAGAACCCAAATCAAGCAAAAAAATAAATAGGCTTTCTATGGCCCACTGAGTGAGAGATGACGCAGACAGGGATGGCACTCTAGCAGAAATACCAATCTTAATCTCCCACAAAAAAAAAAAAAAGGAACTGTCCTTCAATTACTATCTCCCTGCAGTAATCTCAGCCAGGTATGGCAGGTGTTGTGAATTCTGTGGTCACAAGTGGTATTGCAGTCTCTGGGCGTCCTCCCTCAGGTGTTTTGGTGAGCTCGTTGGCTGCCTTGCTATTTAGCTCCACCTGAGTCTGTCTTCCTTGCTCCTTGTCAATGTTCCAGTGTTGGATCTGAGCTACTGCATCTTTCCTTTGGCCTGCTGCTCTGCTAGATAAGTGCTTCTAGTTTGTTTTCTGTTTTTTCTGTCCAGCTTGTTATTATCTTTTGCTGGAAGCTCTGAGAAGCAAAGGGGTGCACCGCCGTGCTGTTAGTTCGGCACGGTGGGTCTTTTTTGCCCCTTTGCGTGGTTTTCGTTTTAGGGTTTTTTGTAGACTGCATAGTTCTCTTTGCTATCCTCGCTCTGTCTAGAATATCGGGCCTCACTTTGCTGAATCTATTTCATTCCTACGTTTGTCTTTTCATCTTGCTAACAGTCATTATATGTGGGGGCTGCCTATTCCTTTGGGGTATTTCTCTGAGGTAAGTCAGGCTTGTATTTCTATCTTCAGGCTAGTCAGCTCCTCAGGCAGTGCCGAGTTGCATAGGTAGTGATAGGCGCAATCCACTGCTGCTTCCAGTTGTGTGAGGACAGTTCAGGTACTGCAGTCTACAGAGATTCCACGTCTCAGAGCTCGTCCTATTGTTTTGGGTTTTTGCCAGATCTCTGTATGTGCGCTGATTACTGCACGCTGTGTTGCCTGATTGCCAGCCATAACAGTACAAGGAGCCAATTCAATGATTTCCAATAGAGGGAAAAAAGAAATCCTGACATCATTTTTTTTTCTTAGCTCTGTCTTCAGTCTTTTTTTTCCCCTAGACATTAGAGTGCTTCAGGACACAGCTGTGGACATGGATATTCAGGCTCTGTGCTCCTCAATGGATAATCTCGTTGTAAATGTACAAAAGATTCAAGATACTATTGATCAGAAATCGATGCTAGAACCAAGAATTCCGATTCCTGATTTGTTTTTTGGTGACAGAACTAAGTTCCTGAGCTTCAGAAATAATTGTAAGCTATTTTTGGCCTTGAAACCTCATTCTGCTGGTAATCCTATTCAACAGGTTTTGATTATTATTTCTTTTTTGCGCGGCGACCCACAGGACTGGGCGTTTTCTCTTGCACCAGGAGATTCTGCATTGAGTAATATTGATGCATTTTTCCAGGCGCTGGGATTGCTTTACGATGAGCCTAATTCAGTGGATCAAGCTGAGAAAAATCTGCTGGCTTTATGCCAGGGTCAGGATGATGTAGAACTATATTGTCAGAAATTTAGAAAATGGTCAGTACTCACTCTGTGGAATGAATCTGCACTAGCGGCTTTGTTCAGAAAGGGTCTCTCTGAAGCTCTTAAGGATGTAATGGTGGGATTTCCTATGCCTGCTGGTTTGAATGAGTCTATGTCCTTGGCCATTCAGATCGGTCGTCGCTTGCGCGAGCGTAAATCTGTGCACCATCTGGCGGTATTGTCTGAGAGTAAGCCTGAGCCTATGCAGTGCAACAGGACTATGACTAAAGTAGAACGGCACGAACACAGACGTCTGAACAGACTGTGTTTCTATTGTGGTGATTCTACTCATGCTATTTCTAATTGTCCTAAACGCACTAGGCGGTTCGATAGCTCTGCCGTTATTGGTACTGTACAGTCCAAATTCCTTTTGTCCATTACCTTAATGTGCTCTTTGTCATCATATTCTGTCATGGCGTTTGTGGATTCAGGCGCTGCCCTGAATCTGATGGATTTGGATTATGCTAAACGTTGTGGATTTTTCTTGGAGCCTTTGCGGTGTCCTATTCCGTTGAGAGGAATTGATGCTACACCTCTGGCCAAGAATAAGCCTCAGTACTGGGCCCAGCTGACCATGTGCATGGCTCCTGCACATCAGGAAGTTATTCGCTTTTTGGTACTGCATAATTTGCATGATGTGGTCGTGTTGGGGTTGCCATGGCTACAAACCCATAATCCAGTATTGGATTGGAACTCTATGTCGGTAACCAGCTGGGGTTGTCAGGGAGTACATGGTGATGTTCCATTTTTGTCTATTTCGTCATCCATTCCTTCTGACATCCCAGAGTTCTTGTCGGACTTTCAGGATGTATTTGAAGAGTCCAAGTCTGATGCCCTTCCTCCGCATAGGAATTGTGATTGTGCTATCGATTTGATTCCTGGTAGTAAATTCCCTAAGGGTCGTTTATTTAATTTGTCCGTACCTGAACACACCGCTATGCGCAGTTATGTGAAGGAGTCCCTGGAGAAGGGACATATTCGCCCATCGTCGTCACCATTGGGAGCAGGGTTCTTTTTTGTAGCCAAGAAGGATGGTTCGCTAAGACCGTGTATTGATTACCGCCTTCTTAATAAGATCACTGTTAAGTTTCAGTATCCCTTGCCATTGATTTCTGACTTGTTTGCTCGGATTAAGGGGGCTAGTTGGTTTACTAAGATTGATCTTCGTGGTGCGTATAATCTGGTGAGAATCAGGCAGGGAGATGAATGGAAAACGGCATTTAATACGCCCGAGGGTCATTTTGAGTATTTGGTGATGCCGTTCGGACTTGCCAATGCTCCATCTGTTTTTCAGTCTTTTATGCATGACATTTTTCGTGAGTATCTGGATAAATTCTTGATTGTTTACTTGGATGACATTTTGATCTTCTCAGATGATTGGGAGTCTCATGTAAAGCAAGTCAGAATGGTTTTCCAGGTACTGCGTGCTAATTCCTTGTTTGTGAAGGGATCAAAGTGTCTCTTCGGTGTGCAGAAAGTTTCATTTTTGGGGTTCATCTTTTCCCCTTCTACTATCGAGATGGATCCGGTTAAGGTTCAGGCCATCCAGGATTGGACTCAGCCGACATCTCTAAAAAGTTTGCAGAAATTCCTGGGCTTTGCTAATTTTTATCGTCGCTTCATCTGTAATTTTTCTAGCATTGCCAGACCATTGACCGATTTGACCAAGAAGGGTGCTGATTTGGTTAATTGGTCTTCTGCTGCCGTGGAAGCTTTTCAGGAGTTGAAGCGTCGTTTTTGCTGTGCCCCTGTGTTGTGTCAACCTGATGTTTCTCTTCCGTTCCAGGTCGAGGTTGATGCTTCTGAGATTGGTGCAGGGGCGGTTTTGTCACAGAGAGGTTCTGGTTGCTCAGTGTTCAAACCATGTGCTTTCTTTTCCAGGAAATTTTCTGCTGCTGAGCGTAATTATGATGTGGGCAACCGAGAGTTGCTGGCCATGAAGTGGGCATTCGAGGAGTGGCGTCATTGGCTTGAGGGTGCTAAGCATCGCGTGGTGGTTTTGACTGATCATAAGAACCTTACTTATCTTGAGTCTGCCAAGCGCTTGAATCCTAGACAGGCCCGTTGGTCGTTATTTTTTGCTCGTTTTGATTTTGTGATTTCATACCTTCCGGGCTCTAAAAATGTGAAGGCGGATGCTCTGTCTAGGAGTTTTGTGCCCGACTCTCCGGGGTTATCTGAGCCGGCGAGTATCCTCAAGGAAGGAGTCATTGTGTCTGCCATCTCCCCTGATTTGCGGAGAGTGTTGCAGAAATTTCAGGCTAATAAACCTGATCGTTGTCCGGCCGAGAAACTGTTCGTCCCTGATAGGTGGACTAGTAAAGTTATCTCTGAACTTCATTGTTCGGTGCTGGCCGGTCATCCAGGAATCTTTGGTACCAGGGAGTTGGTTGCTAGATCCTTTTGGTGGCCGTCTCTGTCGCGGGATGTGCGTGCTTTTGTGCAGTCCTGTGGAATTTGTGCTAGGGCTAAGCCCTGCTGTTCACGTGCCAGTGGGTTGCTTTTGCCCTTGCCGGTCCCGAAGAGGCCTTGGACACATATTTCGATGGATTTCATTTCTGACCTTCCCGTTTCTCAAAAGATGTCTGTCATTTGGGTGGTCTGTGATCGCTTTTCTAAAATGGTCCATCTGGTGCCCTTGGTTAAATTGCCTTCCTCCTCTGATTTGGTGCCTTTGTTCTTCCAGCATGTGGTTCGTTTGCATGGCATTCCTGAGAATATTGTTTCTGACAGAGGTTCCCAGTTTGTCTCAAGGTTCTGGCGAGCCTTTTGTGGTAGGATGGGCATTGACCTATCTTTTTCCTCGGCCTTCCATCCTCAGACTAATGGCCAGACCGAACGAACCAATCAGACCTTGGAAACATATCTGAGATGTTTTGTTTCCGCTGACCAGGATGATTGGGTGTCATTTTTGCCGTTGGCTGAGTTCGCCCTTAATAATCGGGCCAGCTCGGCTACCTTGGTCTCTCCATTTTTCTGCAATTCTGGGTTCCATCCTCGTTTCTCTTCAGGACAGGTTGAGTCTTCGGACTGTCCTGGTGTGGATTATGTGGTGGACAGGTTGCAGCAGATCTGGACTCAGGTAGTGGACAATTTGACCTTGTCCCAGGAGAAGGCTCAGCTTTTCGCTAATCGCAGACGCCGTGTGGGACCCCGACTTCGTGTTGGGGATCTGGTTTGGTTATCTTCTCGTCATATACCTATGAAGGTTTCCTCTCCTAAATTTAAACCTCGTTTTATTGGTCCGTATAGGATTTCTGAGATTCTCAATCCGGTGTCTTTTCGTCTGACCCTCCCAGACTCCTTTTCCATACATAATGTATTCCATAGGTCGTTGTTGAGGAGATACGTGGCACCTATGGTTCCATCTGTGGAGCCTCCTGCCCCTGTTTTGGTGGAGGGGGAATTGGAGTATATTGTGGAGAAGATTTTGGATTCTCGTGTCTCTAGACGGAAACTCCAGTATCTGGTCAAATGGAAGGGTTATGCTCAGGAAGATAATTCCTGGGTTTTTGCCTCTGATGTCCATGCCCCAGATCTTGTTCGTGCCTTTCATGTGGCTCATCCTGGTCGGCCTGGGGGTTCTGGTGAGGGTTCGGTGACCCCTCCTCAAGGGGGGGGTACTGTTGTGAATTCTGTGGTCACAAGTGGTATTGCAGTCTCTGGGCGTCCTCCCTCAGGTGTTTTGGTGAGCTCGTTGGCTGCCTTGCTATTTAGCTCCACCTGAGTCTGTCTTCCTTGCTCCTTGTCAATGTTCCAGTGTTGGATCTGAGCTACTGCATCTTTCCTTTGGCCTGCTGCTCTGCTAGATAAGTGCTTCTAGTTTGTTTTCTGTTTTTTCTGTCCAGCTTGTTATTATCTTTTGCTGGAAGCTCTGAGAAGCAAAGGGGTGCACCGCCGTGCTGTTAGTTCGGCACGGTGGGTCTTTTTTGCCCCTTTGCGTGGTTTTCGTTTTAGGGTTTTTTGTAGACTGCATAGTTCTCTTTGCTATCCTCGCTCTGTCTAGAATATCGGGCCTCACTTTGCTGAATCTATTTCATTCCTACGTTTGTCTTTTCATCTTGCTAACAGTCATTATATGTGGGGGCTGCCTATTCCTTTGGGGTATTTCTCTGAGGTAAGTCAGGCTTGTATTTCTATCTTCAGGCTAGTCAGCTCCTCAGGCAGTGCCGA
Source organism: Ranitomeya imitator (assembly GCF_032444005.1). Classification (NCBI taxonomy): domain Eukaryota; kingdom Metazoa; phylum Chordata; class Amphibia; order Anura; family Dendrobatidae; genus Ranitomeya; species Ranitomeya imitator. Next base: position 106,205,036 of record NC_091287.1, read on the forward strand.
GTTGCATAGGTAGTGATAGGCGCAATCCACTGCTGCTTCCAGTTGTGTGAGGACAGTTCAGGTACTGCAGTCTACAGAGATTCCACGTCTCAGAGCTCGTCCTATTGTTTTGGGTTTTTGCCAGATCTCTGTATGTGCGCTGATTACTGCACGCTGTGTTGCCTGATTGCCAGCCATAACAGGCAGGCAGCAATAAGGAGTGGACTGATGCACAAATTAAATAAAAAGTGTGGACAAACAAACAAGATAGCTGTGCAGAAAGGAAGGAACAAGAGGATTTGTGCTTTGAAAAAAGCAGTTGGTTTGCACAGCGGCGTACACACAGCAATGCAGCTATCAGGGAGCCTTCTAGGGCAGCCCAATGAGCTACAGCGCTGAGGAAAAAAAAAATGTAGCTTCCACTGTCCCTGCACACCGAAGGTGGTGTTGGGCTGTGGAAATCGCTACAGCACAAGCGGTTTGGTGGTTAATGGACCCTGCCTAACGCTATCCCTGCTTCTGACGAAGCGGCAGCAACCTCTCCCTAAGCTCAGATCAGCAGCAGTAACATGGCGGTCGGCGGGAACGCCCCTTTATAGCCCCTGTGACGCCGCGGACAGCAAGCCAATCACTGCAATGCCCTTCTCTAAGATGGTGGGGACCAGGACCTATGTCATCACGCTGCCCACACTCTGCGTTTACCTTCATTGGCTGAGAAATGGCGCTTTTCGCGTCATTGAAACGCGACTTTGGCGTGAAAGTCGCGTACCGCATGGCCGATCCCGCACAGGGGTCGGATCGGGTTTCATGAAACCCGACTTTGCCAAAAGTCGGCGACTTTTGAAAATGAACGACCCGTTTTGCTCAACCCTAGTGGCAACTTGTGGCGGAGGGGGCATCTCTATGGTCCCTGTAAAAAGCCTCAGGCCATCAGTCATACAGGTTTGTCCTATCCATACCATCTGGGGACAGAGAGAGAGAAAGAGACATAACATCGAGAACACCAGCATCAGTTGTGAGGACCTCACCGAGAAGCTCAGCAGGGAGGTACTACAACACTCAGGCGCTAGAGGAAGGCTACTGATTTCCACTTGGATAAGGGGACTCTGGAATTGCCTTCAGATCGGCCGGACTCTACCTGCCCTGTGATCTGGTGCTCTGGACTGTGGACGCTGAAGTCTTCAGTAAAGGTAAAGAGACTGCAACCTTGTGTCCTCATTATTCACCGCGCCTTACAACATCCACCATTCTCCATCCACTCTCTGGGAAGCCCTGGGGACATACTTCACCTGTGGGAAGGTATACCAATTAGCTGCCATCACATCACCCCAGTGGACCCCTAAGCAGCATCGGTCACCCTGACCGAATACCACAGGTGGTGTCACGAACACTATCCCTTTAAAGACTTTTCCCTCTTTTTCAACGGACATTCCCCTAGGGCCACGGACCGGGTCAGCCACCGTGACAACACCATTGAGAACAGAAGGGCCCGGATCCGAGTACCCCACTGCCCTACTGGGGGGGGGGGCGATCCAATTCCACCTGCAGATGTTGCGGGCACATGTCAGCTGTATAGATCAGCTGTCATGTGCTGGAAAGGTATGGGCTCAGAGGTGGAGCCTGCACAAAACAGGAGGAGTCCGACATTGGTGTACTATTACACCCGATGTCAGAAAGGGACACTGGATTCCACCTTCTCTGTGACAATAATTTGCAAGGCAGAACCATAGTGAGACCCCTACCTAGGTCCGTGCCTATGAACACATTGGTAGGGATGGTGTCTGATACACCCACCTCCCTCAGTCCTTTCCCTGCTCCCCAGTTCAGGTACACACAGGCCATGAACACAGCAGGGCTAATTGCTAAAGTTCAGAACAGTTGCTTGTAACAAACTTTCTGACGGACAATGATTTCAATTTGTTTTCTGCACATATATTGTGTTGGTTTATTGTTTTCTAGTGTATTAAGAATGATGAAAAAACTGTATTTGTAATTCAAATGCAGCAGGACAAATGTCAGCTACACCATCTCATTGATCAGTGATACCGAGTTTGGCACTGCTGCTGTCACCGCTCCTGTCTCTCTCTAAATCAGAGGTCTCAAACTGCATTCCTCAGGATTTTCTTGTCTTGTACATGTGATAATTTAATCACCTACACACATAATGATTACAGCACCTTGTACAATGCGAAGGTAATCTTGAAAACAAGCATGGTTTGCGGCCCTGGTGGAATGCAGTTTGAGACCCCTGCTCTAAATCAACTGAATCTCCATATTATTGAAAGACTACTACACTCATTTTTTCAGGTCTGCAGTTATACAATTAATCAATGTCTGGAGAATTTGCTAAATGTTTTACGGCTTTCTCTTCCTTTATCTATTCCTAGAATATAAGCACTAACATTTTTCACTATTCCAAATCACCGTTAAATGGCTGCTGCATTACCTTCTTTGGCTTTTATATAGGCTGTAATTGTCTGTCCTGACTGGCTGCATTATATCATGTTATGATAACTGCAAGGCATTATGGGGAAGCCTACTCCTGAGGTCACATCAGCCTTCTGCAATATATAAAACAGAATCATGCATTTCTTGTGCGATAATAGCAAAATGAATTAGAGATTTTTCCTATATGCAAATTGCCTCTTCTGAGAAAAAGAGGACTTAAATTCTATAGCGCCACCTGTTGGAAGTAGCGATCCTACAAGTCACAATCAACTCTTTAACGAGTCGTGCAATATGACTTAGGATTAAAGCCAAGTCAGTATCTCAATTCGCAGACACGGTGTTTCGGGCTGTTGGCCCTCATCAGTGCGAAGCATGAGAACTGATTTGGCTAGGTGAGAGGCTCTGGACTGGGGTCTAAGGGGTATCGTTTCTCCTTGTGGAGAGTGACATACCATCTCTGGCTTGTCAAGGTAAGGAGGCTTATTCACCATGCAACGCTCCTCTGGGAAATTAAATATGCAAATTGCCTCTTCTGAGAAAAAGAGGACTTAAACTCTATAGCGCCACCTATTGGAAGTAGCGATCCCACAAGTCACAATCAACTCTTTAATTTTTCCTATTCGCCGGGATTTGTGAATTTCATAGTATTCAGCACAACTTAGGTTTGCATCAAAGTGATTTGCTCATCTCTATTTTTTAATATTAATATTATTATTATTGTTCCCAATAAGCACAATTTAATTTATTATGGAACAGTGTGTGCAATGAAAACAGAATTGCAGAGCTGCCTACGTACAAATGTCTTTGTAAAGTTTAGCAAGAAATCAGAAAGCATAAAGGTATAACATGAGCTTATGTCAAAGTCTTGTTCCAGATATAATCTTGCCATTAGCTCATGGAAAAAATGTGCATGCAGCATTCTGAGAATAAGGAGAATATTGTGCTGCTGTCCCCAGCAATTACTGACTCCGTGAGGATATTGAAGAGCTGCATTTGCACCCACAATTATTTTTAATATATGAACCAGATGGCTGCGAGTACTTTAATTAAAGTGATAATTAAATTCAGATTTAAATGATAAGGGTTTTGAACATATATAGTAAATCTAGCTAATTGTACATATTTCTGCAAGCTGCTTTACTTTGATATTTGCCAATTACAATTTAAGCATATGCTGACTGATAAACTAGGTATACCAAAATGCAATGTTAAAAGAAATCTGAAAATGCATTCAATACACAACAATGGAAAAAAGTTGTGGTAGCTTGAGTGGCCCTGATTATAAACCGAGTGGCCAAATAATAAGAAATATCTACCAGAAATAATTATTAGTCAATAAGACTTTGAATGATGGTGATCATTAGTGTTGAGCATTCCGATACCGCAAGTATCGGGTATCGGCCGATACTTGCGGTATCGGAATTCCGATACCGAGATCCGATATTTTTGTGATATCGGGTATCGGTATCGGAAGTGTAAAATAAAGAATTAAAATAAAAAATATTGTTATATTCACCTCTCCGGCGGCCCCTGGACATCAGCGGGAGGATCCGGCGTCCGGCACGGCTTCTTTCTTCAAAATGCGCGCCTTCAGGACCTGTGGAATGACGTCCCGGCTTCTGATTGGTCGCGTGCCGCCCATGTGACCGCCACGCGACCAATCAGAAGCCGCGACGTCATTCCTCAGCTAAAGTCCTAGAATGAGCGCCTTCTAGGACCTGAGGAATGACGTCGCGGCTTCTGATTGGTCGCGTGGCGGTCACATGGGCGGCACGCGACCAATCAGAAGCCGGGACGTCATTCCACAGGTCCTGAAGGCGCGCATTTTGAAGAAAGAAGCCGTGCCGGACGCCGGATCCTCCCGCTGATGTCCAGGGGCCGCCGGAGAGGTGAATATAACAATATTTTTTATTTTAATTCTTTATTTTACACTTTAATATGGATCCCAGGGCCTGAAGGAGAGTTTCCTCTCCTTCAGACCCTGGGATCCATGAGGATACATTCCGATACTTGATGTCCCATTGACTTGTATTGGTATCGGATATCGGTATCGGCGATATCCGATATTTTTCGGGTATCGGCCGATACTATCCGATACCGATACTTTCAAGTATCGGACGGTATCGCTCAACACTAGTGATCATCATGGTTCTCGGATACAGCCCCTAATGGCTGTACCTACTGTAATATTTCTTAACAAAGACAATTCACAGTTTAGTATTTAGAAGACAAGTCACTCCTAAAATATGGGGTACCTCATATCAATACATAAAGTCACACCTCAAACCATTGTAATTCCAAAGCAACCAGCCAGTAAAGTATTAATATCTTAAATACCCAATCTGTTTTTACAGCTTTAAGCAGCTGCTGCCAGAACACCATCATACTTCATTCAGTGGGGAAATCTACTTATGCAACTCTAAAGATTTGGATTTGCAGCCTACATAAATAGCTAAATCTTTGTCCAAAAATTGTAACGTAATCGTCTAAATAAATCTGCAAATACGAACTAAGCAAGGATGTAACACATTTAGATCACCATTCAAGAATGCCAAAGTGGATTAAGTTATTGGCAGCAGTTTCTACAGACATTATAAATAAGAATGCATGAGCAAAGCTCAGTGACTAACGGTGCCGTCACACTCAGCGATGCTGCAGGGATATAGACAACGAGCCGACCTAAACTAGATCGCTGCAGCGTCGCTGTTTAGGTCGCTGTAGAGACGTCAAACACAGCAACTCCAGAACGATGCAGGAGTGATCCAGTGACATAACGGCGACTCACTTCTCGTTCTCGCTAGTTGTTAGCTCCATGTCAAACAGCCAGAGTGTACTGATCCGACACACATCTAGTGGCCCTATGCTCGTTGCTGGAGTCGTTGCTTTTGATGTCAAACATGACGATACACGCCGCTCTGGCAATGAAATAAAGTTCTGGACTTCTAGCTCTGACCAGCGATGGCACAGCGGGATCCAGATCGCTGCTGCGTGTCAAACACAACGAGATCGCTATCCAGGACGCTGCAATGTCACGGATTGTTGTCGTTCTCTTTGCAAAGTTGCTGAGTGTGACGGTACCCTAAGGCTCGGTTTACTTTCATCTATGTGCCGCATTTAATGACCTCCGATTGACAACTTGTTTGCTGATTGGCGGTCATTTAATTGCTTGTTTATACAGGCAGACGGCTGTAAGATAATCGTGAAATAAGCGTTTCTAAAAATGTTCTTCCAGAATATATCTTGCAGTGTAAATGCATTTTAAGATAGTCAATTGGAGGCCCACTAGAAGCTTTCCTTAACAACCATGGCTTTGAGATATAAGAGGGTGACCAAAGAAACAATAGGCATAATTTAGCAAAGTCAGAGATGGTTTGAAACCTATTGTTTCCTTCTAAAAGTATATAAACATTAAAGAGTAACCGTTATGCTATTTTTTATTTCGAAACTCAATAGTACATGTAAAAAGTTACTCATTTTGTAATATATCTCATCAGATAAATCTGCTTCTTTCTCCGTCAGTATATAACATTCATAGTTATATAGGTTGAAAATAGACACAGGTTTCAACCTTTCTCCTCCAATTATAAATTCTTTGTCACTAAATTATCTACAACCCACAATGTTATGTGTACTGAGGAAATCATCCAGCCTTTTTATAAAGCTATAGTTTCTGCCATTGCTACCTCTTGTGGATGGCATTCCACAGTCTGACTGCTCTAACTGTAAGGAAACCTTTCTTTTTGTGCTGCCAAAATTGCTTTTCTTCCTTCTGTAGTGAGTGTGCCCTAATACTTTGTATCGTCTATAAAAGGGATAAGTCACGTACCAGTCCTTTGTATTAACCACACATACAGGTCCTTCTCAAAAAATTAGCATATAGTGTTAAATTTCATTATTTACCATTATGCAATGATTACAATTAAACGTTCATATATTATAAATTCATTATCCACCAACTGAAATTTGTCAGGTCTTTTATTGTTTCAATACTGATGATTTTGGCATACAACTCCTGATAACCCAAAAAACCTGTCTCAATAAATTAGCATATCAAGAAAAGGTTCTCTAAACGACCTATTACCCTAATCTTCTGAATCAACTAATTAACTCTAAACACATGCAAAGATACCTGAGGCTTTTATAAACTCCCTGCCTGGTTCATTACTCAAAACCCCCATCATGGGTAAGACTAGCGACCTGACAGATGTCAAGAAGGCCATCATTGACACCCTCAAGCAAGAGGGTAAGACCCAGAAAGAAATTTCTCAACAAATAGGCTGTTCCCAGAGTGCTGTATCAAGGCACCTCAATGGTAAGTCTGTTGGAAGGAAACAATGTGGCAGAAAACGCTGTACAACGAGAAGAGGAGACCGGACCCTGAGGAAGATTGTGGAGAAGGACCGATTCCAGACCTTGGGGAACCTGAGGAAGCAGTGGACTGAGTCTGGTGTGGAAACATCCAGAGCCACCGTGCACAGGCGTGTGCAGGAAATGGGCTACAGGTGCCGCATTCCCCAGGTAAAGCCACTTTTGAACCATAAACAGCGGCAGAGGCGCCTGACCTGGGCTACAGAGAAGCAGCACTGGACTGTTGCTAAGTGGTCCCAAGTACTTTTTTCTGATGAAAGCAAATTTTGCATGTCATTCGGAAATCAAGGTGCCAGAGTCTGGAGGAAGACTGGGGAGAAGGAAATGCCAAAATGCCTGAAGTCCAGTGTCAAGTACCCACAGTCAGTGATGGTGTGGGGTGCCATGTCAGCTGCTGGTGTTGGTCCACTGTGTTTCATCAAGGGCAGGGTCAATGCAGCTAGCTATCAGGAGATTTTGGAGCACTTCATGCTTCCATCAGCTGAAATGCTTTATGGAGATGAAGATTTCATTTTTCAGCACGACCTGGCACCTGCTCACAGTGCCAAAACCACTGGTAAATGGTTTACTGACCATGGTATTACTGTGCTCAATTGGCCTGCCAACTCTCCTGACCTGAACCCCATAGAGAATCTGTGGGATATTGTGAAGAGAAAGTTGAGAGACGCAAGACCCAACACTCTGGATGAGCTTAAGGCCGCTATTGAAGCATCCTGGGCCTCCATAACATCTCAGCAGTGTCACAGGCTGATTGCCTCCATGCCACGCCGCATTGAAGCAGTCATTTCTGCCAAAGGATTCCCGACCAAGTATTGAGTGCATAACTGAACATTATTATTTGTTGTTTTTTTTGTTTGTTATTAAAAAACACTTTTATTTGATTGGATGGGTGAAATATGCTAATTTATTGAGACAGGTTTTTTGGGTTATCAGGAGTTGTATGCCAAAATCATCAGTATTGAAACAATAAAAGACCTGACAAATTTCAGTTGGTGGATAATGAATCTATAATATATGAAAGTTTAATTGTAATCATTACATTATGGTAAATAATGAAATTTAACACTATATGCTAATTTTTTGAGAAGGACCTGTATATTTATACAAATAAATGAGATCTCCTCTGAGAAATCTTTTTTCTAAGCTAAACAAACCCAACTTTCACAACCTCTCATGATTTGAGAGGCCTTCCATCCCTTGTAATATTCTAGTTGCCTGCCTTTAAATTGACTCAAACTTCCCGAATATCCTTTTTAAAATGTGGAATTCAAAACTGGATCCCAGTTTCTAGATGTGGCCTCATCAGTGATTTATAAAGGGGCAACAAAACACTGGTATCACAGGATTTTATCTCTGCTTTTATTCACCCTAAAATGTTGTTTGCTTTTGCAGCTGCTGCTTGACATTGAGTACTGCTGCTCAGCTTATTTATAATCAGAATGCCAAGTTCTTCTCCTGTTCTGTAGTCTCAAGTATACTCCTATTAAATGTATATGCAGCAATAGGATTACATCCAGAATTGACATATATATTCACCCTGATCATGAAGGGGTTAAATATGTTTGGTTTTGTTTGTTTTTTTAAAGATACTCCTTTAAAAATTGTCTAGAATTTGCATATAACATTAATTATTTTTATGTATCACATATATGATAAAACGTATGTGAATTGGAAGGATTTGACAGGTTATAGTACAGTAGTGCTGTAAAAAGAATTCCCAGTCATCTAGAGGAAAACATTTACTGTATGTGGCCTCATTGTGGCATGGGCATTACTTTAATTTACTGAGCACATAGTAGAAAATATAGCATTCTAGATGGTATAAAGAACATATGGCACCGATGTCACCACATGGGCATCTGATTTAAAAAGCTTCCTAAAACTGTTTAAAATGTTTTAAATGCAAATTATGCAGCAATTAAAAGCAAAGTAGAAAATTGTATAGTTGCTGTTTCTTCAATGTTGCCCAACCATTAAATATGAATATTTAAAGGGTTTAAAAATATAAGAAATAAAATTATATTTGAAAAGCATGAGTTACAATGCACTCACACAATATAATAAACAAATGATTTCCAGTGCAAAAGAGAAGCAGAGAACAATCTTTTTAAATCAAGTTAGATGCAATCTAGATAAAACACTTTCTCATGGTACATTCCCTCTACAATCACAAAAGAGAAGAAAAGAGAAAAAATAGGTGATGCTAGATAGTGGTGGGTTTACGAAATAAATGTGCATGAATTTAAATATACTGAATAGGTGGACAAAATTATATCTAATCTAATCTAACAGGTTAGCCTTACTGTAGAGATAGTTCTACAGGGTGACCCATGTATATGGATACACCTAAATATAATTGGAATGGTTGGTTATACCAACTTCCTGTTTGTGGCACATTAGTATATGGGATGGGGAATGGCGACGATTTTGAAGTTTACGATTTTGGATCCAACTTTATTTTTTCCAATGGGAAGAGGGTTATGTGACACATCAAACTTATTGAGAATTTCATAGGAAAAACAATGGTGTGCTTGGTTTTAACGTAACTTTCATGAGTTATTTACAAGTTTCTCTTTGTTTACAGCCACTGACATGTCGCAGATGTTAACACGTGAGGAGCAGAGAAAAATTGTGTTGAAGGCTGGTGAACGCAGTACCAGGGTCATTGCAGCCGATTTCAATGCAAGACACCCTACGCAAGAAAACTGTCACCATTCCCATGTTATTTACGTGTATCCATATAAATGGCCCACCAAAAAAAGTTTTCCTCATTGCTGAACATAATGTTCTGTGTAAACTGAGGGTCCTGTTCCATTTTTTGTTTTGCCCTTTCTGCAAATTCAGCGCGCTGATCTGGGTCATCCTCGTTGAGATGCTGCAGCAGCTGGATTTTATAAGGGTGCCATTTGTGAGTAGCTAATGTCTGCCGAAGGGATGTTCGACTGATGCCAGATGGGAGCGCTGAATTTGCAGAATGGGCAAAACAAAAATTGGAACAAGACTCTTATAGTCAGCAGAGTCCTCTCTCTGTCCTGTAGACTGTAACTCTTATAATCAGCTGTCCTCTCTCTATATTCTGTAGAGTGGAAACTCTTATGGTCAACAGAATTCCTCTATGTCCCTCTTACAGAATGTAAATTTTTATGATCAGCATTGTCATCTCTCTCTCCTCTCTCTATTCTGTAGAGTGGAAGCTCTAATGGTCAGCTGGGTTCTCTCTCTTTCTCTTCTACCTCACGTGTATTTTCCTAGACATTACACGCTTTCTAGTATTGAGATTTGTGTAAATTTATTCCTCATCAATCAATTTTTGGGGAAAATTTGTCAAAGTCAGTGAGTTCGAACTTCAAAAGATCTGTTCATCTTTAGGTCCAAGTTATGACAAATATAACTTGAAATCAGGAATATATTGGCAAAATATAAAACAAACAAAGAAAACAAGAAATAAAGAAATAATCACAGGGATTGACATTGGATGGATCCGTAGAGGTCAGGAGTGGAGAGACAATAGGTTTGAGCAGGATTGCAATACCATATTAAAGAAACCTGACAAGAGGAATTTCTTCCTAAAACTAAAATTATTTATATGATTGTAAAGACGCTGTTACCCTAAGTAAAGTGATACATTTCTGGTAGAAATCCACCCTGCCATTTCTGAGAAATCTGCCATTTAAGTTTTAACAAATTTAGCTGCAAGTGCATTGGGCATATGAAAGCACTTCCACTTTTCCAGCCCTCATGTCTTATTCCCTCTCTTGCACCAGAATCCTGGCTCCTGTGTGTTAGGAGTCGAGTTTCCTCTGCTGCACAGGGGGAATATCGATCCGTGTCTGCTGCGGTCTCCCATTCTGCTTCGGCCGCAGTGGGCTCTGCTCAGCGGAGGCGTCGCTCCCAGCGTCTCGCTGGGACTGGATCTGTGCAGAGGGTTACTGCTGCCTTTTCTGGCTCTCCTGTTGTACCCTGCACTGATCTGCGGCGAGCGAGCTTCTCTGGGACTAAGTCCTTATTTGCACACACTGAGCATGCCCAGGGCAAGATCTCCCGTTGGAGATCGAGGGTCACATGCTCAGGTGCTGCAGCACATCCCATTGGTCCTCTTGGCAGGTCCTGAAAGGGCAAAACTTCTGTAGCAGCTTCCTGTGCTGCAACTATATAAACTGCGCATGACCGCACGGCCATGCGCTAGTATTGTCTTGATAATGTGTGTGTGTAGATGGATGTATGTCGAAGGATGAAAGCTCCTAAGTATCCCTCCCTAGTGTTGTTGACTGCTCGTGGATGATGGTAGCTATCTAGCGCCCGACTAGCCATCTGCACGTAACACACATGACAGCATCCAGTTGCTGTGTCCGCCTGTACGGCGCCGTGCGCTTCCTCTGCGCTTTCCTTACCCAAGCCTGGGTGGTTAGTGGCGTCCGTCAGTGCGGCACCGCACGCACTCTCGTGCCTTTATATTCTATTTATTAGTTTCCTTACACACCCAGTTGCGGTGTTGTGCCAGCAAGTGTCTAATCGGACTTCAATCCTGAGTAGGGGTTGAGTTCGCTGACTTCTTGCTCGCGCTCTATGTGCGGTACTGCAGTCCTGTGACGCAACAGGATCGCTTCCTTCACGCAGGGTGAAGTTAACCCATGTGTGTATACTTAGTACCGCCATATAGTCCGTCTTACTAGCAGCAGGGTCTTTACCTGCACGGTGGACCTCGGACTGCGAACGCACCTAGTTTCATTCCATCTATACTTGGTGCGTTCCGCCGGTCCCTAACATAATACTAGCGCCAAGGTCTGGCTAGTAATGACGGACGATCAGCGTCTACAGCGGTACATCCAGCAGCTGGAGGGAAGGTTGGTGGCTCTAGAGCGTTCAACCTCAGCTGTGGATGTTACTGCTGTCGCTGTTCAGGCTGCAAGTGTGGCTGCAGCTACCTTGTCCACTGCCGCCCCTGTACCGACGCTATCTCGCCTCCCGCTACCAGAGAAATTTTCTGGTGAAAGTAAGTCCTGTAGGGGTTTCATGAGTCAGTGCTCAATACATCTCGAGCTTCTGGCCTCTCGTTTCCCTACAGAGCGGGCTAAGGTGGGCTTTATAATTTCCTTATTGTCGGACAGGGCGTTGCAGTGGGCTGCGCCGCTGTGGGAGCGTGGCGATCATGTGGTGCAGAGTGCTCCGTTATTCCTGAGCACTCTGAAACAGGTCTTTCTAGGACCTCGTGTCACCCATGATACGGTGCTCCAACTGTTGGCACTGACTCAGGGCTCGTCCTTGGTCAGCCTTTTTGCCGTCCACTTCCGCACTCTAGCATCTGAGCTGGAGTGGTCGGATAAAGCCCTTATCCCTATATTTTGGAGGGGGCTGGCTGACCACGTTAAGGATGCTCTGGCAACTAGGGAGATTCCCGCCACACTGGAAGAGTTAATAACAGTATCTACTCGCATTGACCTCCGTTTTCACGAGCGGAGGTTAGAGCGAGCCCAGTGTAGGCAGAGGTTTCGGCTGGCTCCCACCTTCGCCAAACCTTTGGAATCTCCAGTCCAGGCTCCTGAGTTCCATAATAATAATAATCTTTATTTTTATATAGCGCTAACATATTCCGCAGCGCTTTACAGTTTTGCACACATTATCATCACTGTCCCTGATGGGGCTCACAATCTAGAATCCCTATCAGTATGTCTTTGGAATGTGGGAGGAAACCGGAGTGCCCGGAGGAAACCCACGCAAACACGGAGAGAACATACAAACTCTTTGCAGATGTTGTCCTAGGTGGGATTAGAACCCAGGACCCCAGCGCTGCAAGGCTGTAGTGCTAACCACTGCGCCACCGTGCTGCCCATGAACCTAAGGTGGTGTCACGAGCGGGATCTAAGTCCCAGACCGCTCGTGCACTCCAGGGTTGCCATGTATGCCAACAGTCAGGACATCTTGCCACCAGATGTCATTAGCGGTCGAGGAAATGTCAGCGTCTATTGGTAGTAGGTGGAGGTGCACTAGACACTGCGACGCTTGCCTCCAAATTGTCCTTTAAGGGGACAATTACCTTTGGCTCATCCTCCCACTCGGTAGACCTCTGCGTGGATTCTGGGGCGGAGGGCAATTTTATGTCTTCTGCCTTCGCCCAACGTCATGCAATACCCCTGGTTATGCTACCTCAACCAGTAACGGTATGAGTGGTGAATGGGTCGACACTCCCCGCACAGATAACACATCAGACCATCCCTTTTACTCTGTCCATGTCGCCATCCCATCAGGAGATTATTTCTCTGCTCATCATTCCTGAGGGTATTGATGAGGTCCTGTTGGGGATACCTTGGCTACGGTACCACTCTCCTCACATCGAGTGGTCCTCAGGCAGAATTCTGGGATGGGGTGAATCATGTGGGGGTAGGTGTCACCAAGAGTGCGTTCAGGTTGCTACTACTGAGGTACCCGCAGATCTATCCTCTCTCCCCAAGCAATACTGGTCTTACGCAGACGTGTTCTCCAAAAAGGCGGCGGAGACCCTTCCGCCCCATCGCCCCTATGACTGTCCTATCGATCTCTTGCCTGGTGCGGAGCCTCCCCGGGGTCGAGTTTATCCATTATCTCTCCCGGAGATGGAGGCCATGTCTCAGTACATTCAAGAGAATCTGGCAAGAGGGTTTATCAGGAAGTCAGTGTCACCTGCTGGGGCAGGGTTCTTCTTCGTGCAGAAGAAGAATGGGGAACTACTTCCATGCATAGACTACAGGGGTCTTAACGCTATCACCGTTAAGAACAAGTATCCTTTGCCCTTGATATCCGAGCTCTTCGATAGGCTTCGGGGAGCTAGAGTGTTTACTAAACTAGATCTGCGGGGTGCTTACAACTTGATTCGCATCCGTGAGGGGGACGAATGGAAAACGGCGTTTAACACCAGAGATGGGCACTATGAGTATCTGGTGATGCCCTTCGGGCTCTGTAATGCCCCAGCCGTTTTTCAAGACTTTGTCAACGACATTTTCCGGGATATGCTTTCCACCTCAGTTGTAGTCTATCTGGATGATATTCTCATCTTTTCTCCAGATATTGACTCCCACCGGAGAGATGTTGGCAGAGTCTTCGACCTCCTACGGGCAAACTCTCTTTACGCTAAGTTGGAGAAGTGTATGTTTGAGCAGGAGTCTTTACCGTTCCTGGGCTATATCATCTCCGCCCAGGGATTGGCTATGGATCCTGCCAAACTACAGGCTGTGATGGACTGGCAAGAGCCCCATTCTCTTAAAGCGGTGCAGCGCTTTATGGGGTTCATTAACTATTACCGCCAGTTCATTCCCCACTTCTCAACTCTGGTAGCTCCCTTGGTGGCCCTCACCAAGAAGGGAGCGAATCCTAAATTGTTGTCGGAAGAGGTCTCCAAGGCCTTCACTTCTATTAAGTCCCACTTTGCTAGCGCTCCCATCTTACATCGTCCCGATGTGGATAAGCCGTTCCTAATGGAGGTGGATGCCTCATCCGTTGGTGCTGGAGCAGTCCTCTATCAGAAGGATGCTCAAGGTCGGAAGCATCCATGCTTCTTCTTCTCTAAGACCTTCTCGCCAGCGGAGAGAAACTACTCCATCGGGGATAGGGAGCTGCTAGCAATGAAGTTGGCCTTTTCAGAGTGGAGACATCTTCTGGAAGGTGCGCGGTTTCCCTTCCAGGTTTACACGGACCACAAAAATTTGGTCTACTTACAAACAGCCCAGCGGCTAAATTCTCGCCAAGCCAGATGGTCCTTGTTCTTTTCCCGGTTCCACTTTTCTCTTCATTTTCTCGCCGGGGAGAAGAATATTCGTGCTGACGCTCTCTCTCGCTCCCTTATGTCAACTGAAGAGGAGGAAGAGGAGCCTCGGCTTATTGTCCCTTCTGAGAGCCTGAGAACCGTAGCGCCGGTTTCGCTGGAGTCTGTGCCTCCGGGCAAGACTTTTGTGCCCATTAATTTGCGACCGGAGGTTCTCTCTTGGGCTCATTCGTCCAGGGTGGGTGGACACTTTGGGACAAAGAGGACATCTGAGCTACTGGCGAGGACGTACTGGTGGCCACATATGGTCCGGGATGTCAGGGATTATATTCTGGCGTGTGTCTCCTGCGCCAAAAATAAATCTCCGCGTCAAAGGCCAGCTGGGTTGCTCTATCCCTTGCCGGTGGCAGATAGGCCCTGGGAGATGGTCGGGATGGACTTTGTCGTGGGTTTGCCCAAGTCTCGCGGCTGTACCATCATTTGGGTCATCACCGATCATTTCTCGAAAATGGTGCATTTGGTGCCGCTACCACGGTTACCTTCTGCACGGGCCTTGGCTGCGTTGTTCATTAAGCACATCTTCCGCCTACATGGTATGCCTGACAAAATTGTCAGTGACTGGGGTCCCCAGTTTGCGTCTTGGTTCTGGAGAGAGCTGTGTCGTCTTCTCAGTATTGAGTTGAATCTCTCTTCCGCTTATCATCCCGAGACGAATGGGTTGGTAGAGAGGGCCAACCAGACCTTGGTCACATACCTGCGACATTTTGTTTCAGCCAGGCAGGATGACTGGGCATCCTAGCTATTATGGGCAGAGTTTGCGCTGAACAACGCCGTAGCCGACTCCACTGGACAAACTCCATTCCTCCTCAACTATGGTCAGCATCCACGGGTACCTGTGCCTATGCCCGTGTCTTCCGCAGACTCCAGGGTGGCAGACTGGGCTGTGGAGGCACGGGATATTTGGGACCGCACTCAGGATGCCATTCGGGCCTCTAAGGAGAGAATGAGGTCCTCCGCCGATGCTCATCGGCGCCCCGCCCCGACCTTTGCTCCTGGCGACTTGGTGTGGCTCTCCGCCCGTAACATCAGGCTGCGAGTTTAGTCCACTAAATTTGCTCCTCGCTACTTGGGTCCCTTCAAGGTCCTTGAACAGGTTAATCCTGTGGTCTACCGTCTGGCCCTTCCTCCACGCCTTGGCATCACCGACACCTTTCATGTGTCCCTCCTTAAGCCCGTATACATGTCCCGGTTTTCTGAGTCATCTGCCGGGACATCGGGTTCGTCTACGGACGATTTCGAGGTGAACGCTATCTTGGGGTGCAAGGTGGTACGTGGCAAAAAATTTTTTTGGGTGGACTGGAAGGGTTACGGTCCTGAGGATAGGTCCTGGGAGCCTGCTGAGCACATTCGGGCTCCGCAGCTTATTGCTGCCTTCGAATGTAGCGAGGCCCCAGAAGGGGGGGGCCCTAGGAGGGGGCGTAATGTTAGGAGTCGAGTTTCCTCTGCTGCACAGGGGGAATCTCGATCCGTGTCTGCTGCGGTCTCCCATTCTGCTTCAGCCGCAGTGGGCTCTGCTCAGCGGAGGCGTCGCTCCCAGCGTCTCGCTGGGACTGATTCTGTGCAGAGGGTTACTGCTGCCTTTTCTGGCTCTCCTGTTGTACCCTGCACTGATCTGTGGCGAGCGAGCTTCTCTGGGACTAAGTCCTTATTTGCACACACTGAGCATGCCCAGGGCAAGATCTCCCGTTGGAGATCGAGGGTCACATGCTCAGGTACTGCAGCACATCCCATTGGTCCTCCTGGCAGGTCCTGAAAGGGCAAAACTTCTGTAGCAGCTTCCTGTGCTGCAACTATATAAACTGCGCATGACCGCACGGCCATGCGCTAGTATTGTCTTGATAATGTGTGTGTGTAGATGGATGTATGTCGAAGGATGAAAGCTCCTAAGTATCCCTCCCTAGTGTTGTTGACTGCTCGCGGATGATGGTAGCTATCTAGCGCCCGACTAGCCATCTGCACGTAACACACATGACAGCGTCCAGTTGCTGTGTCCGCCAGTACGGCGCCGTGCGCTTCCTCTGCGCTTTCCTTACCCAAGCCTGGGTGGTTAGTGGCGTCCGTCAGTGCGGCACCACACGCACTCTCGTGCCTTTATATTCTATTTATTAGTTTCCTTACACACCCAGTTGCGGTGTTGTGCCAGCAAGTGTCTAATCGGACTTCTATCCTGAGTAGGGGTTGAGTTCGCTGACTTCTTGCTCGCGATCTATGTGCGGTACTGCGGTCCTGTGACGCAACAGGATCGCTTCCTTCACGCAGGGTGAAGTTAACCCATGTGTGTATACTTAGTACCGCCATATAGTCCATCTTACTAGCAGCAGGGTCTTTACCTGCACGGTGGACCTCGGACTGCGAACGCACCTAGTTTCATTCCATCTATACTTGCTGCGTTCCGCCGGTCCCTAACACTGTGTTTGCGAGGTTAACTCAGCCGCTGTCATCTGCTGGACTCACACACTGACTTGCTTGGGTGTGTTTTTGATGATGATGCCAATGACAGAGGCTGGACTGAACTGTCAATCAAACATAGGAGCCAAATGTTGGGTGTGGAATAAGTGGTAAGGACTAGATAGCTAGATGTACTTTTACATGCTCCAATGAACTTGCAACTAAAACTTCAGTCATCTACCTCAACATACCCACTGTGCTCATTGCATGGCTGCAGCAGTCGCATGATGTAGACAGAAGATCTCAGCTGCAGTCCTGTGAACAAACACTAGTGGGAAAAACAGAGGGGAGCAGCAATGGCAACAATAGTAACTATTGTTTGGTTTGTTATCTTACAGAAGAAACAAAATGTATTTGCTTGCTTAAATAGCATCATTATTTCCACATATATCCATAATCACTGTCCCCCTTGGGACTTACAATCTAAATTCCCATTCAGTGTTAATCTTTGACATAGTAACATAGTAACATAGTTAGTAAGGCCGAAAAAAGACATTTGTCCATCCAGTTCAGCCTACTGTATATTCCATCATAATAAATCCCCAGATCTACGTCCTTCTACAGAACCTAATAATTGTATGATACAATATTGTTCTGCTCCAGGAAGACATCCAGGCCTCTCTTGAACCCCTCGACTGAGTTCGCCATCACCACCTCCTCAGGCAAGCAATTCCAGATTCTCACTGCCCTAACAGTAAAGAATCCTCTTCTATGTTGGTGGAAAAACCTTCTCTCCTCCAGACGCAAAGAATGCCCCCTTGTGCCCGTCACCTTCCTTGGTATAAACAGATCCTCAGCGAGATATTTGTATTGTCCCCTTATATACTTATACATGGTTATTAGATCGCCCCTCAGTCGTCTTTTTTCTAGACTAAATAATCCTAATTTCGCTAATCTATCTGGGTATTGTAGTTCTCCCATCCCCTTTATTAATTTTGTTGCCCTCCTTTGTACTCTCTCTAGTTCCATTATATCCTTCCTGAGCACCGGTGCCCAAAACTGGACACAGTACTCCATGTGCGGTCTAACTAGGGATTTGTACAGAGGCAGTATAATGCTCTCATCATGTGTATCCAGACCTCTTTTAATGCACCCCATGATCCTGTTTGCCTTGGCAGCTAGTGCCTGGCACTGGCTGCTCCAGGTAAGTTTATCATTAACTAGGATCCCCAAGTCCTTCTCCCTGTCAGATTTACCCAGTGGTTTCCCGTTCAGTGTGTAATGGTGATATTGATTCCTTCTTCCCATGTGTATAACCTTACATTTATCATTGTTAACATTGACATGTGAGAGGAAACCGGAGAACCCAGAAGAAGCACAGGGAGAACATAGAAACTCCTTGTAGATGTTGTCCTTGGTGGGATTTGATTCCAGGACCCCAGCGCTGCAAGGCTACAGTGCTATCCACTGAGCTATTTTCTGCAGTCTTTACACCAGTGGTGGGGAATCTTTTTTCTGCCAAGGGCCATTTGGATATTTATACCATCCTTTGGGGGCTACACAAACTCCACCCACAAAGTACATCCAGACTCTGGCACTGGTTTCAGGACATAATCTTTCATTGCATGCCCTTCAGTGTTCAGTAGTGAACACTATATGTGTGTGCTAACAGAGCAAGAAAAAATTAATGAGCTGGTGGTAATCAGAATACAGCTCCCTGCCCAAGAATGTTATCCCTGAGAATCTGCTTGGGGGCCTGATAAAAGGTCATTGATGGCCGTAAATGGCCATAGGGTCTGAGGCTCCCCACCCCTGCTTTACATGATTAGTGCCATTAGTCCGGACTACTCCTTTAAATCTACCTTTTATGGTTATTAAAAGGTTTTTATATTTATATAGGATAGATTTATGGTGCATTAAAAACTGCAGACTTCTAACTTAACATCTTTAAGCATCTTTTGCTAACTCAATATCTGCTTATAGCTAGTTCTGTTAATGTAAAAAATATTATGTTCACAAAATTATTTTCAAACACTAATTTTAAAAAGAAAAAACTAACTATCCCTCAAAAATATAGGAATTTATCTAAGCATCGATGGCTTTCTAAGTCAACAAGATTGAGGGCAGTTTCCTATGACAACTGATAAAATTGTACATCTCTGAGCTTTAGTGCAGTTTGATACAAGATACTATAAGAATGAGATAAGTAACAAAATATTACAAAATTAATGAAAATTGCATATGGTGTGCTCAAGAAAACATGTTCTGTGGTAATTAGACATGGAATTATGATTATCACTAAACTGATTGAAGATAAACTTGAGTAAGTCTGAGTTTGTTGCTGATAAAGCCCTTGCAGCCATATATATATATAATTACTTGGTCGAAAATGCAAGGCACCAGATGTTGTCCTACAATAAATCACTGTATACACAGAGCAGATGACATGCAACGTTTCAGCCACATAAGGCTTTTCTCAAGCAATTGATGTCCCCCCTTGTTTTGAAAAAGGCCCTATGCAGCTGAAACGTGTCATGTTATCTGCTCTGTGTTTGCTGTAATCAATAAAGTGATTTATCGGAGGAGAATATCTGGCGCCTTGGATGCAAGATCTTGTTTGATTTGACAGCTTTAAGGAGAGTTGTATCAAGACAGCATAGACTACGGAGTGGTGCATGGGAGTATATCATTTTTTAATGTATGTATACTTACTGTCAATCAGTTCAATAATTCGCATTTCAATATTAAACCCTCAAAAAATGCTATTTACTTGTATAAAATGTTTCCTGCTGGTACTAATTTGTATGACCTTCTGGTGTTTTGGAACTGGAAAAAATGTCTCTCTAATGACTGACACAGTTTGCATTTAAGAAAAAGCCTGTTCAGCAAAGATTACATTGGATTTAGTTTAGCAGCATGAAGCAACGTACACTGGTGTGAATGTCAGTCTCCAAACAGACCAAAAGCTTCCACAGAGATATGGAAATGTTTAGCAAACATGTGGTGTTTGCTTTATTCCGTTTGGTACACTTGCTTCAGTAATGCAAAGTAAATGAATACAGTTTAAGCAAACTCCGGCAATTTCATTTAACTTATATTTTTTAAACATGCACAGTTATTCAGAAACTGTGTAACAAAAATTGAATGAAAACCCCAAAAGGCTAAAAAAGTTTAATATATAAAGAGTAACTATACTCTCAAGAAAAGATACTTTCTTTTTTTTCTTAGATAATTTCATGTAACATTTCAGAATAAGCTGTTATGTGTACTGTATATGAGGCATAAAACAATTTCTGGCAAATTTATATCCTGCATATTAGAAATTTTTACCCTGTGCAGGCTGTGTCTCTTAGGCTAAGTTCACATTAACGTTCGGGGGCTTTGCAGAGGGCTGTGACCTCTGTTAAGCCCTGCCTACTTCCGCATACTTTTACATGTGTCCTGCGTACCTATCTTTAACATTGGTTACCCGGCCTTACAGGGATTTGTACAGCCTAAACTGAAAAATCTTCAGACTTCTAACAAAGAACGTGTCTGTTGCACAAATTGTCACTATTGTCTAAGTGGGTAAGCTGCCAGGTAACCACATGCTAGCAATTTGCAAACTTATGTTGAGGGAGAATCTGAAGTTACCCTTCAGGGTTGACAGTGATTTTCAAATTGATCCACAGGGCGTTGCCGGCAAGTGAAAATGGCAAGACAGAGACGTGTGTCTCTGTTTGGGGGGATTGAGCAGATCTCTAAGCCCCGTTTATTGTGTCGCACTTTTCATAATTTTAGAAATTAAGCTTCAACCAATCAACATAAGAACACGCTCACAGTTCTTAACCTATAACAATGCAGGAACAGCCTGTATGTCAAGGTCTCATAGAACAATACACCCTCAGTGTCATATCTTGTTCAGGCTGGAATAATCAAGGTCTCATAACAACTATGAACTTTTACCTAGTAACAAAAATGTATCTTAAAACATCAAGATGGAGTCAAAAAGCACAAAATGAAGCCTGCTTTAATTTTTCTTAGTTTAACCCTTCACACTTATTCTAACAGATGAAAGACTAGTCAGCATGTGACAGCGCAGGGGAAGTGGTACTGTGCAGTGTATACATGGAGGAATTAAAGGTACTGAGAATTACACCCAGTATACAGGACAGGAGACGTGGTACTATGCAGTGTGTAAATACAGAAAAATTCACATACTGAGAATCATACCCGGTAGACAGGACAGGAGAAGTGGAAATTTGCAGCGTACAAACACAGAATAAGGCCATAGTCACACTAACCTATAACACAGCTGAGTACTATATGATAACACATCTGGCACTCAGCCCAGAGTTATAATATAGGGCAACTTACATCTATGATTATTTTCTCATGCCGACTTGGCAGCCCACGGCTGTCTACCTATCTAACCAGCTGGTGATTAATTACAGGTGGACCCTACATAATTTTTTTGAGGGGTCTCCCATTTTAATAGCTAGTAGAGGCTAAATATACATCTGTGAGCTGATATTAATAGCCTGGGTAGCTCCATGGTTATTACCCCTTTCCAAAGCTATAAACATCTGCCCACAACCATCTGGTTTCCATCTGCTGGTTAAAAAAATTATGTCTGCGCCATTTTTGTCTGAAAAATTTGCTTTTAATGATTAAATACATGTACAGCAAGTTGCACACACACTGTACTAATTGTATATGTCACCAACATCTTTATATCTATCTATCTATTCTATCTGTGTAAACTGTATGTAATATATCTATTCTTTCCTGTCGAGTTCCGCTGTAATTTTACTGTATGCGACTGCTGAATTGTGGCTTTTCAAAGGACATCGGTGTGTAAAAATCGGACAGCACGGTTCGAGTGCTATGCGATTTTTTTCTCGCACCCATTGACTTCTATTGCAGAATGCTATCCGATTTCTGATTACAATCACATCATGCTGCGATTTTTTTCCAGTCCAATCGTGACCTGACCTGAGATGTAAAAAAAAATTGCAGATAAACACACAATGATAGAATAACATTGGTCTGAATGCATTCAGCCAATTTCATCGCAAGTGGAAATGAGCACTATCTGTAAAATTCGGATTCCATACTGATGGTCTGTATGTGATTTTTTTCTCGCACTGTATGGATTTCAGAGTGAAATTTAAGCATGCTGCTTTTTTCTCATGCCAAATACAGATAAGAAAAATTATGCAGATCTGCACTACCTTATTGAATAACATTGGTTCAAGTGCAAGTTGATTTTTTTTCAGATTGTTATAGTCTGATTTATACATTAGTGTGAGTGAACCCTAAGGCCGGAGTCACACATAACGTATAAAATATTGGTCCATTTTTCACTACCAAGAATCGCACAAATGTTCCCTGAACAGTGATCCATATGTTATCCATGTGCAATGCGAGGATGCAATTTTGTTGCATCTAAGCATCCGTGTGACATCTGTATGGTATCCGTATGGCGAGATTTTCTCGCCAGCTTACAAAACGGACAAAGAATAGATCCATGGACTCAAATATTCATGAAAACATATATACACTCTATATATACTATATATATGTATGTATATATATATATATACAGTACAGACCAAAAGTTTGGACACACCTTCTCATTTAAAGATGTTTCTGTATTTTCATGACTATGAAAATTGTACATTCACACTGAAGGCATCAAAACTATGAATTAACACATGTGGAATTATATACTTAACAAAAAAGCATGAAACTACTAAAATTATGTCTTATATTTTAGGTTCTTCAAAGTAGCCACCTTTTGCATCTGTAAGATGCGCCTATTCTAGCACTTAGCCTCTTTCTTCCCATTGCTGTTATGATCTGGTGGCCTAGGAGCAGCATGAGACGGACTCTGGAGAAGGTGGTCCCTGTACTGACCGCAAACCCTGAACCTAGCAGCGCAACTAGAAGCAGCCGTGGGGGGTACCTAACACTCCCTAGACCCCTCGACACAGCCTAAGTTCCAACTTCCCCTAAAGACAGAAACAGGAAACCTATCTTGCCTCAGAGAAAATCCCCAAAGGATAGATAGCCCCCCACAAATATTGACTGTGAGAGGAGAGGGAAATAACATACGCAGATATGAAATCAGATTTTAGCATAGGAGGCCATACTAGCTAAAAAGAAAGAATAGAACAGAGTACTATGCGGTCAGTATTAAAACACTAGAAAATATCCACCACAGAAAATACAAATCACCACATCTGACTAAAGACATGGAGGGTATATCTGCATCTCCAGAGACACAGCTTGGCTGCAAAAAATCCTTCACAGACAAAGCTGGACAAGACAAAAACATGAATATGCACAGAACTATAAGGTCCACAGCAGGTGGACAGCAAAAACAAAGCCAGGACTTATCTTTGTAGAAAAGCACAGCAAACTGGAGAGACCAGCAGGGAAGTGAATCCTCCAAAAACAATGGACAACTGGCAGGGACTAAAGAGTCCTGCAAAGGTATATATCCCAGTCAGTTTTGCAATTAGTAGATACTACCCTGTCCAATCCTGCATTCCAGGCACAACTGCATTACCCTCTACAACCACCGGAGGGAGCCCAAAAGCTGAATTCACAACACAATGCTCTGTGACAGTGGCATATGGGGTAATAAGGGGCTAATGTCACCTTGCTCTTGTAAGGTTAAATTAAGCCTGGTTAATAATGGAGAAGTGTCAATAAGACACCTGTACATTATTAATCCAATAATATGAAAGGGTTAAACATACACACACACATTAAGAATAAAGTCTTTAAATGAAATAATGAAACACACAGGTTTAACATCTTTATTGCATTCTCAATCCAAGCGAAGCCCTCATTCTTCTGTAAAAAAATGCAAAATAAAAAAGCGACACTATCCCATACCTGTCCGCCGTACAGTCAAGTCCCACACTGCAATCCATCTCAAAGGGTTAAATAGTTTACAACCTGGATTTTCCCACGCTGTCAAGTTCACCTCGTCAGGCGGGGATTCAGAGCAGCCTAAGTGGACGTCAGTGGTAGTCAATGAGACTGTGCAGTCTCCCTGCCTGACGCGGTGAACTTGACAGCATGGAAAAATGTTCAGAAACTTTCCCATGCTAATGAGTTCATGTCCGGTCAGGCTGGGAGGTTGCACAAGCAGCTTTTCATTCATTCCTTCGAGGTTTACAGTCCGGCCGGTAGCATTAGCACCGTTCCGGGTTGTAAACTATTTATCTTTTATTCTGACATCTGAAGGTGAAGTGAGTTCACTGGCTGTGAACTCCCGGGACCTGTCAGACTGCACTGTGAGCAGGAGAACTTTCTCATGCTCGCAGTGCCCTCAGACAGGGAATAGCAGTTCACACAGAAACACTGAACACACGGTGCTCAGTGTGTCTGCTGGATGACAGGCTGCATGGTCGCATCATGCAGTCTTCTATATAGCTGTAACAGAGCTGGACCCGTCGTGGGACAAATAGATTAAAAGCATCTATGCAAAAATGTGAGAAATACTGTTGTTTGGGTGGGGGGTATACCTCTTTTGCAGATGAAGAGGGCATCGGGGGATGGGCAAGGTCATAAGTATGGTTTAATTAAGAATATTAAAGGAGTCTGTGTCATTCTTTCATCAAAGGACTTTTTCTGGGTGGCTGTGTTTTCTTATAATGTGACTATGGGGTTATTAATGGGGGCGTCTTATTGATGCCTCTCCAATACTAACCTCGGGACTTGATGTCACCTGATGGTGACACCAACCTCACCAACTATCACCCCACTTGCCACTGCTACAGTGCCAGAATTGGCGCATCTTAAGATGCACCTTTTCTGAGGCGGCTGAGGGCTGATGTTTTTAGCCTGAGGTGCCAGTATCCATGGCCCCTTCCTAGGCTTTAATATCAGCCCGCAGATGTCTACATAGCCTTTGCTGGTTATTAATTATAGGGGGACCCTACATCATTTTTTGGGGGGTCCCCCATTTTAATAGCCAGTGAAGGCTATGCAGACATCTGCCGATCAACCAAACCGCTGCACAACCAGCTCTACCCTCACCTATTGTATCCTCACCCATCCCTTGTAGATTGTGAGCCCTCGCGGGCAGGGTCCTCTCTCCTCCTGTACCAATTGTAACTTGTATTGTTTAATATTATTGTACTTGTTTTTATTATGTATGCCCCTCCTCACATGTAAAGCGCCATGGAATAAATGACGCTATAATAATAAATAATAATAATAATTTTTATTATACAGCTGTGAGCTGATATTAATAGCCTTGGAAGCTCCATTGGTATTACCCCCTTCCCAGGCTATAAACATCTGCCCCTAGCCGTTGGCTTTCCCTCTGCTGGTTACGAAAATTGCATAGGAGTCCACGCCATTTGTTTCTGAAAAATAATCTTTTATTAAATACATGTCCAGTAATTTGCACACACTGTACTAATTGTATTTGTCACTGACATCTTTATATCTACCTATTCAATTTGTATTTACTGTATGTAATCCATCTCTTCTATCCTGTTGGCTGATTTTTCAGAACATGGCAGATGAATTACCAGCTTTTTCTTCAATAATAATAATAATAATAATAATCTTAATTTTTATATAGCGCTAACATATTCTGGAGCGCTTTACACACATTATCATCTATCTATCTATCTATCTAATATATATACATATACTGTATATACAACCCCTGGCAAAAATTATGGAATCACCGACCTTGGAGGATGATCAGTCAGTTGTTTAAATTTTGTAGAAAAAAGCAGATCACAGACATGGCACAAAACTAAAGTCATTTCAAATGGCAACTTTCTGGCTTTAAGAAACACTAAAAGAAATCAAGAACAAAAAATGTGGTAGTCAGTAATGGTTACTTTTTTAACAAAGCATAGGGGAAAAATTATGGAATCACTCAATTCTGAGAAAAAAATTATGGAATTACCCTGTAAATTTTCATACCCAAAAATAACGCCTGCATCAAATTAGATCTGTTCGTTAGTCTGCATCTAAAAAGGAGTGATCACACCTTGCTTAAAAAAAGTAACCATTACTGACTACCACATTTTTTGTTCTTGATTTCTTTTAGTATTTCTTAAAGCCAGAAAGTTGCTATTTGAAATGACTTTAGTTTTCTGCCATGTCTGTGATCTGCTTTTTTTCTATACAATTAAACAACTGAAGGAGCATCCTCCAAGGCTGGTGATTCCATAATTTTTGCCAGGGGTTGTATGTGTGCGTCACTGACATCTATATATCTATGTATTCTGTGTGTATATATCTATTCTATCTATTCTATCCTGTCAGTGTGATTTTACTATATGCGGCACATGAATTGACGGCTTTTCAAAGGACACCGGTGTGTAAAAATCGGACAGCATTTGCTTGCCCCGAGTGCTGTGTGATTTTTTTTCTCACACCCATAAGCTTGCATTTGCGAGTCTCAGACAATATACGGGTACAATCGCAGCATGCTGTGATTTTACACGCACGTCAAATATGCCTGAGAAAAAATACGGTGATGTGAGCTGCCCCATAGATTAACACTTGTCCGAGTGCTGTGTGATGTTTTCTCGCATAGCACTTGTCCGTATTCTACGCTAGTGGGACCCCGGCCTAAGAATAAATGTGGTATCATCACAGATATTTTTATGCACTATTGCTTTTTACTTACTGATTGCAAGGTATATGTTCATATTATTTCTATCTTAGGTTTCATTTGTTTAATGATCAGTGTCAACATGCTACGACACTTTTCATGTATATCAACTTATATTCCGGGTCATTTCTTTTGATTTTATTTACTACAAAAAGTTGTAACAGTGAATGAATAAGTTTGAACTGTTGAACTCTCAATAATGAATAAGTTATGAATAACTTTCATAAAATAATTCCCAATACTTTATACTCATAGCCTAGTACTTTTGTTTTCATGGTCGAGCAACCTGCATACTTAAGGCATAACTTAAATTATCGTCTACATCAGAGCAGACAAAGCACCATGGTAGACATCATACAACTGATAGTAAAGCTTTTTTGGTGTAAGATATCCCGAAAACTTTACTTCTATTGACAGTGAGAATAAAGTAATTCAGATCCATAATATCAGATTTTGAAGATTTGCAGATGCAATAGGATAAAAGGGAAGCTCTAGAGAAATTTCCTATGGATTCTCTGCAGAATGTCAGCAATAGACAGTGACACCAATTCTGCTGATGGATTATTGGATAAATCTTGCAGACTGGTTCTGACAAGAGACATATATTAAAGAATTGCTGTACATGCAATTTATTAATACATAAGTCACAAAAGGTGAACCAACACCTTGTAGGAATTTTCTGATTTTATTCAATGCTTAAATCATGCCTGTCATTACGGGTCTTTTTCCCATGAATATATGTAATATATCTTACAAATGGAAAATGGCGTCTTCTGTAAGTAAGCTGTATATAGGGGAGAGAAAAGGAAGGAAAAGGGATGCAGCTACAGTCACTTTGTCAGTTTTTGGGTAAGGTTGCAAGTTGTAAAGTAAGAAGAAAAAGCAGCAGGAGGAAAACAATGCTATGTAGGGATGTGGTCTGCCTTAAACTGATTCTGCCCCTGGAGACAACAGAGGCACTATGTGAATACCATTGTGCAGATTTATATGTGAAAAGTAACATGTGTCTAATGTAATGTGGTATAATGTATTATGGTGATGTACAGTGTTTAAAATGTTAGAGCATAATGTGAATACAACATAAGGATAAGTTAAAGACAGCAAAGGATATAGAAGAAGGTAGCACGTAGATAGGAAATGATACAGGAAAGATATATATCTTAGTACCATGATAGTGAACAAGTCATAAATAGTGTTGAGCGATACCGTCCGATACTTGAAAGTATCGGTATCGGATAGTATCGGCCGATACCCGAAAAATATCGGATATCGCCGATACCGATATCCGATACCAATACAAGTCAATGGGACATCAAGTATCGGAATGTATCCTCATGGATCCCAGGGTCTGAAGGAGAGGAAACTCTCCTTCAGGCCCTGGGATCCATATTAAAGTGTAAAATAAAGAATTAAAATAAAAAATATTGTTATATTCACCTCTCCGGCGGCCCCTGGACATCAGCGGGAGGATCCGGCGTCCGGCACGGCTTCTTTCTTCAAAATGCGCGCCTTCAGGACCTGTGGAATGACGTCCCGGCTTCTGATTGGTCGCGTGCCGCCCATGTGACCGCCACGCGACCAATCAGAAGCCGCGACGTCATTCCTCAGCTAAAGTCCTAGAATGAGCGCCTTCTAGGACCTGAGGAATGACGTCGCGGCTTCTGATTGGTCGCGTGGCGGTCACATGGGCGGCACGCGACCAATCAGAAGCCGGGACGTCATTCCACAGGTCCTGAAGGCGCGCATTTTGAAGAAAGAAGCCGTGCCGGACGCCGGATCCTCCCGCTGATGTCCAGGGGCCGCCGGAGAGGTGAATATAACAATATTTTTTATTTTAATTCTTTATTTTACACTTCCGATACCGATACCCGATATCACAAAAATATCGGATCTCGGTATCGGAATTCCGATACCGCAAGTATCGGCCGATACCCGATACTTGCGGTATCGGAATGCTCAACACTAGTCATAAACCTAACAGGCTAATTAAGGTCTGAAACATTGGTAAAAGTTAACCGAGTACACAAATCTCCAAGAGTGCACAAACTTTAGTATTGGCCCATTTTCCTATTTGTAATTTTTTAAATGAAAAAAAAAGTGTTATTTTTAACTTTAGGCCTTTTAGAGATCACTTAATCTTCCACTTGCTTAACTGTTCCCAATAATTATAATTTTGACCAAGGGTGCCCAAATTTTTTACATGCCACTGTAAGTGCTTACTCCACAAGTGTACTCTAAAGTGCACTCCACAAATACAGGCACTTCATTCCCTTCATAAACACTTCAGGGCCTGGCTGCATCCTGCAAAAATGAAAAATACAAGGTTCATATTTCCCTGACGGCCCTGCCTGCTTGCGTTACACGGCCGCTCCTGCGATGGTTCATGGGTTGCCATGGCGGCGGCGCATGTGCCGCTGTTACCGGATATCGCCGGACGTCAGCACCGGCAGTTCTGCATGAGTGGACATGCATTTGCAATTAAGATCAGTCTTTTCATTCCTATTGGCCAGACACTGTATAAATAGTTGGAACCCCCCCCCCAATGCATGCCTCCTGAGGAAGTCTCGACGAAACGTGCGTTGGGGTGGCAGGGACCATTCTGTTACCGACACCTAGCTTTTCATTTACTTAGTAAGCATATCATGCCTCCATTTCGTCAGCTTTGTACAGCATCCTACAGTTATATGAAACAGTTTGGGCACCCCTATTAATCTTAAGCTTAATGTTTTATAAAAATTGTTTTTTTGCAACAGCTATTTCAGTTTCATATATCTAATAACTGTTGGACACAGTAATGTTTCTGCCCTGAAATGAGGTTTATTGTACTAACAGAAAATGTGCAATCTGCATTCAAACAAAATTTGACAGGTGCATAAGTATGGGCACCCTTATCATTTTCTTGTTTTAAATACTCCTACATACTTTTTACTGACTTACTAAAGCACTTTTTTTGGTTTTCTATCCTCGTTGAGCTTTGAACTTCATAGCCAGGTGTATGCAATCATGAGAAAAGCTACTTAAAGTGGCCACTTGCAATTTGTTCTCCTGTTTGAATCTCCTCTGAAGAGTGGCATCATGGGCTCCTCAAAACAACTGTCTAATGATCTGAAAACAAAGATTATTCAACATAGCTGTTCATGGGAAGGATACAAAAAGCTGTCTCAGAGATTTAACCTGTCAATTTCCACTGTGAGGAACATAGTAAGGAAATGGAAGAACACAGATACAGTTCTTGTTAAGGTCAGAAGTGGCAGGCCAAGAAAAACATCAGAAAGGCAGAGAAGAAGAATGGTGAGATCAGTCAAGGACAATCCTCCGACCACCTCCAGAGAGCTGCAGCATCAACTTGCTGCAGATGGTGTCACTGTGCATCGGTCAACTATACAATGCACTTTGCACAAGGAGAAGCTGTATGGGAGAGTGATGCGAAAGAAGACGTTTCTGCAAACACGCCACAAACAGAGTCGGCTGAGATATGCAAAAGCACATTTGGAAAAGCCAATTTGGAAGCAGGTCCTATGGACTGATGAAACCAAGATTTAGTTATTTGGTCATACAAAAAGACGTTATGCATGGCGGCCAAAAAACACAGCATTCCAAGAAAAACACTTGCTACCCACAGTAAGATTTGGTGGAGGTTCCATCATGCTTTGGGGCTGTGTGGCCAATGCCGGCACCGGGAATCTTCTTAAAGTTGAGGGACACATGGATTCCTCTCAGTATCAGCAGATTCTTGACAATAATGTTCATGAATCAGTGACAAGGTTGAAGTTACGCAGGGGATGGATCTTTCAGCAAGACAATGATCCAAAACACCGCTCCAAATCTACTCAGGCATTCATGCAGAGGAACAATTACACTGTTGTGGAATGGCCATCCCAGTCCCCAGACCTGAATATCATTGAACATCTGTGGGATCATTTGAAGAGGGCTGTCCATGCTCGGCGACCATCAAACTTAACTGAACTGGAATTGTTTTGTAAAGAGGAATTGTCAAAAATACCTTCATCCAGGATCCAGGAGCTCATTAATTGTTGACTTGCCTATACACTATTCTCCTATTGACTTCCGGTGTTGTTGATGCATTTTGAGTGATCATTGACCCAAGCAGGTTGATGTCTGTTGCAACTTCCATTAAATCGTCATCAATATAAAATGTGCATATGACTACTTACCTGCATTAAATCTATACTATGTAAATCATACATTGATGTGTAAAAACAAGAGGTATAGCATTAAATCCATGCTTCACACTTACTGTGACAATTTGATGACAATTTATTTTCCAGGCATATGTAACTTATTCAGAAAAGTTTATAGACACAATTTCATTTCAATTGTAATACTGAAAGTTTAAGAAGGAATCCATTTCATAAACGTTTCAGCCCACTCTAAATGAGATTTGTGCTTTAAGGATGTGCTTCCACATAAACAGCTTGATGAATCACCCTGAAGCCCCAAAATTTTATGATAACGCTGATTGTAAAAATGCTGTTTAGACTCCAACTGGAAATGTATCTGCAAAACAGTTACTGTTCTCCTGTGATTTCCCTTTGCAGGCATTAGATATTTTTGTTGATGTATCTTAGGCTGATCTGCTGCAGATTACTGATACTGAAATGTGAAAACTCAAATGCAGTTTATATGTTTTATTGAATGCTATATGATTGAGCTGTCTATAAAAGCATACTGGTAGTGACTCAACCCCGTAACTATATTTGTCATTCCACAACTAAGAATTAGAAAATCTCAAAACTTTCTCCAAGACACTAGATCATTGAGTTGTATAGGGATTATCTACAAAACAAAGTGGACAATTTAGTTAAATTAAGCTTGTGCCTCTTCCCTCTCAAATCCCTTTAAACTCTCTGCTACAAAGGTAATCAATGGATTGGATTATAATGGAGATCTGCTTCACAGTGCACACAATTATTGCAGCAACTTTCTCCATTCATAACACAGGAAATCCTTAGTTTATCCATATATTAACTCCCAAATCTGAAATGGCATGTACATTGCATATAGAGAGCAGTTAACAAAGATAACAATGTTAATACTGAGCAGCACAAATATTTTATATTTTTCTCAGGAGATATTAGAATTCCAGATTTGTTGTAGTTGTCAGGCCCATTTTCAAAAATTGAAATGAAAGTTATTTTAGCACCTAGAGCTTAGATAACTGTGCCTTTAGATGTTATGTCACACACAGTGGAGAAAATAAGTATCATATACATTGCTGATTTTGTAAGTTTTCCTACCTACACAGAATAGAGAGGTTTGTAATTTTTATCGTAGGTACATTTTAACTCTGAGAGACAGAATCTTAACAAATTTCAGAAACTCACATTATATGATTTTTATTAATTAATTTGCATTTTATTGTGTGAAATAAGTAATTGATATGATAGAAAAACAAAGCTTAATATTTTATACAGAAACCTTTGTTTGCAATTACAGAGGTCAGATATTTCCTGTAGTTCTTGAACAATTTTGCACACACTGCAGCAGGGATTTTAGCCCTTCGTCCATACAGATATTCTCCAGATCTTTCAGGTTTCAGGGCTGTCACTGAGCAACATTGAGTTTCAGCTCCTTCCAAATATTTTCTATTGGTTTCAAGTCTGGAGACTGTCTAGGCCACTCCAGGACCTTGAAATGCTTTTTACTTAGGCCACACCTTAGTTGCCCTGGCTGTGTGTTTCAGATTATTGTCAAGCTAGAAGACCCATCAATGACTCATATTAAATGCTCTAACTGAGGGAAGGAGGTTTTTAGCTAAAATCTTGTGATTCATGACACCATCCTGTCCCCTTTGCGGAAAAGCAACTCCAAAGTATGATGTTTTCTCCACCATGCTTCACTGTTCGGATGGTGTTTTGGGGTTGTACTCATCCTTCTTCCAAACGCGGTACGTGGAGTTCATACTAAACAGTTTAATTTTGGTCTCATCTGACCACATGAACGTCTCTTATGCCTCCTCTGGAACATCCAAATGGTAATTAGTGAACTTGAAACAGGCCTGAACATGTGCTGGCATGAGCATGGGGACCTTGTGTGCCTTGTAGGATTTTAATCCATGATGGCGTAGTGGGTTACTAACAGTAATATTTGAATCTGCAATCCCAGCTCTCTTCAAGTCATTGACCAGTTCCTCCCATGAATTCTGGGCTGATTCCTTACTTTTCTCAGAATCATCCTTACCCCACGAGGCGAGAACTTGCATGGAGCTCCAGACAAAGGAAGATTGACAGTCATCTTGTGTTTCTTCTATTTTCAAATAATTGCGCCAACAGTTTTTGCCTTCTCACCAAGCTGCTTGCCTGTTGTCCTATAGCCCATCCAAGCCTTGTGCAGGTCTACAATTTTGTCTCTTGTGTCCTTAGCTCTTTGGTTTGACCATGATGGAGAGGTTGGCGTGTGATTGATTGTGTGGACAGCTGTCTTTACACAGGTGACAAGTTCAAACAGGTGCAATTAATATCTGTAATGAATGCAGAGCAGGAGGGCTTCTTAAGGTACCGTCACATTAAGCGATGCTACAGCGATATAGACAACTATGCCGATCGCTGCAGCATCGCTTGTGTGGTCGCTGGAGAGCTGTCACACAGACAGCTCTCCAGCGACCAACAATGCCGAGGTCCCCGGGTAACCAGGGTAAACATCGGGTTACTAAGCGCAGGGCCATGCTTAGTAACCCGATGTTTACCCTGGTTACCATTGTAAAAGTTAAAAAAAACAAACAGTACATACTTACATTCTGGTGTCTGTCCCCCGCCGTCACCTTCCCTGCACTGTGTCAGCGCCGGCCGGCCATAAAGCAGAGCACAGCGGTGACGTCACCGCTGTGCTCTGCTTTACGGCCGGCCGGCGCTGACACAGTGCAGGGAAGGTGACGGCGGGGGACAGACACCGGAATGTAAGTATGTACTGTTTGTTTTTTTTAACTTTTACAATGGTAACCAGGGTAAACATCAGGTTACTAAGTGCGGCCCTGCGCTTAGTAACCCGATGTTTACCCTGGTTACAAGTGAAGACATCGCTGGATCGGCGTCACACACGCTGATTCAGCGATGTCAGCGGGTGATCCAGCGACGAAACAAAGTTCTGGCCTTCTAGCTCCGACCAGCGATGTCACAGCAGGATCCAGATCGCTGCTGCGTGTCAAACACAATAATATCGCTATCCAGGATGCTGCAACATCACGCATCGCTATCGTTATCGTTCTAAAGTCGCTCAGTGTGAAGGTACCTTTAAAGAAAAACTATCAGGTCTGTGAGAGCCAGAATTCTTGCTTGCTGGTGGGTGATCAAATACTTCATGCAATAAAATGCAATTTAATTATTTAAAAATCATACAATGTGATTTTCTATTTTTTATTTTTAGATTCTCTCTCTCACCGTTGATGTGTACCTACAATAAAAAAATACAGACCTCTCCATTCTTTGTAGAGGGGGAAACTTGCTAAATCAGTAGTGAAACAAATACTTATTTCCCCCACTGTATGCAGTTAGAAATACATACCTTTTTTGGGATATGACATCATTGGTTAAAGTTTGATAATCCTCAGCAGCATACCTACCATTGTGGCAGACAATCACTTCTCAACACACAAGGTTACTCTACTCATCTCTCATGGAGAAGAATAAGATTGAGGACCCAAACATTAATGTGTGAAAATACAATTTCTAACTCAAAAAAAAGTTTTTTTATGGGCTCACCTGGTGAGGCTGATTCTCTAATTCACAGTTCAACGTGAGAAGCATGTACTGGAGGTGATAGTGCAGGATTAAAGTAGCAGGATATGCATGAAGGCAAATAAACAAGTGGAGCAGGAAACACCAGAGGAAGCAGAGCCAGGTATGTAGTTACACACAGGAACAGTAAATGTATGCAATTAAGAACCTGCTGCAGATGGTTATTAGCAGATATGCAAGCAATCAGGGATATATGAAATTAGGTATTCATAGCAGGGAAGTGATTAACCATACAAAAGCAGTTATAAATAAATTACTTGCTTGAATTGATGTAGTTACACACAGAAATAGTAGATTTATAGTAATCAGATACCTTACTTGCAAAGACATGAGAACAGAACCATTATTAGCTATTATGAGTCCAGTTACAGATAGTTGCAGATTGTTGTATTGCAGATAGGAGTTTGCTGGTGAGATGAATGGACATCTGAGTGAAGTGGATGGTGAGGAAAACTCAACTTCCTCAATACTCAGACAGAACATGGCTTTCTGAGCTGATAAAGAGAGCATGTCGCTAGAAACGGGTGAAAAGATGCTTGTACTTTCTTTATTTTGAACACACAATTTTAATCTTTACTTCATGTATCTTGGAAAATAAAATGCACTTTTTTGGACTTCATCTGTGAGCTGGATTTTTCAGCTTTCATCATTGGATGTTGCACCCTACCCGGGTGCTATCCATGCTCTAGAAATTTGGAATCACGGGTGGTGAGCTGGCTTTTCTTCTATGTTTCTGAGCTGACCTTAAAAGGCCTTGGCTAATGATGTCAGAGGTGTTTGCTTGGTTACCATACTAACCGGGCATTGACTAGCAGAGAGGGAGGTAGCAATGGGGAACGAAAGCAACTTCGGCTCTTCAGCAATAGCAAGTCACTGTTCTACTAATGTAAAAGAGCTTGTCCACTTTTCAGTGATTTTATATATTGTATCCAGTGTTTGTCCAACATACTTGTTAAAAAACATTACAGGATCAGCACTAATTGCTCCTTAGTTCATTCTTCACAAACCGCTCAGTGCTCTTGTTCTCAAAATATCAGTTGATGAAGAGACATGCGATCAGACATATTATCTTCCTCCAATTGAAAAATAACTTAATTATGTAAAGTGTTTTCCATTTGGAGGAGGATCATGGCGCCATTTTCCTGAAGACTTAAAAGAGATCAATCTGCGCAAGCCTTGTATGAGTCCAGAGTGAAATTTTAAAGAACAAAAGAAAAAGAGACACCCAGACACAGCTGAAGGAATGGAACAAAGCTGAAGGCCCTACTCACAGTCCTGCCCACATGCCAGCCCCAATGCACAAAGATGTGAATACAAGCAATCTTCAAACACATTAAAGAAAATCTGCAAAACGGATTTATTCACCTGAGGTATTATGTTAATCAGTATGACTGCACCAATGTGGCCCTTTCTGTACTTTATTTAGTAAAATGCTCCTGACAGATTCCCTTTAAATAAGGCTAAAAACCCTTTAGTGCCAAATGAAAGGTACTAAAGGGTGCAAGTTTACAATATGTAGGGGAGTTGTGACATTATATATCTGCAGGACATCTATCTATCTATCTACCTCTATCTCTCATATCTTTCTATCATCTATCTATCTATCTGTCTATCTGTATCTGTATGTAAGATTGCTTTATTAGTTTTGTAAACTAGCTTTAAGTTACATAGAGTATTATAGTATGTGAAAGATTATGTTAAAAACATATTGCCTACGAATTGCATTCGCATGTCATACGGACGTCCTACAGATGCTATTCGAGAAAAAAATTGCACACTGGCATTGCACTCACATGACATATGGAGTGACATACGCAAGACATACGCATAACACTCAGCCAACTAGTAGCAGTTCCCTGCCTCTAGAAGTGGAAATAAAGAACAAAAACAAATAAAGACATAAAGAAATAAAGAATAAAAAAAACAAATTCTGGATGAAAATAGAGGAGCTAGAGAAACCAACTACAAACCTTACAACCAAATACAAACCTTGAAGGCTACAACTTATTTATTAGAAACAGGATTGACAAGAGGGTAAGAGGTGTTGCATAGTATGATAGGAAAAAGCATATCTCCACAGAGATCCAAGCTTCAGCGACTAGTAGCTGTGTAGAAACTGGATAAGTATACAAGAAGAGAAGAACAGAAAGTACATTATTGTAGGTGTTTACTATAGTCCGCTTCGACAGAATCAAGATATGGGTGAATTCATTTTCCATCAGATATTGCTGTTCTCAAAAAAGTACGACAAAGTGATCATGGGAGATTTTAACTATCCAGATATTTGTTGGGAAACTCTCTCAGGCAAAAGTAATGGGTCCAGAAAATTCTTATCTTTTCTTGCTGACAACTTTATAGTTCAAAAGGTAGAAGATAGAACAAGAGGACCTGCAAACTGGGACCTAATTCTTACCAACAGGGAGGAA
Organism: Ranitomeya imitator; assembly: GCF_032444005.1. Taxonomy (NCBI): domain Eukaryota; kingdom Metazoa; phylum Chordata; class Amphibia; order Anura; family Dendrobatidae; genus Ranitomeya; species Ranitomeya imitator. The sequence continues at coordinate 106,241,831 of NC_091287.1, forward strand.
ATGGTTGAGGAAGTAAAGGTGGCTGGGAATTTAGGAGGCAGTGGTCATGCTATCCTCGAATTTTGGATGACAAAAATTGGAAGACCTGCGAGGACTCAGACATTAAGGTTTGGCTTCAGAAAGGTAGAGTTTAATCGACTGAGAAAGAGGGTATGAAAGGTCCAATGGCTAAATATTCTAAAGGACTGAAAAAATAAAGAATGAAGCATTTCAAAAGAACAGGATGAATGAACACAGAGCTTAATCACTTGTTAAAAAGGAAAAAAGAAATCTATATTAAATGGAAAAAGTGGGACATATCTAAAGATCTTCACAGTGCCATTGAAGTAATAAATGAATGCACACTATCTATAAACATAGAGATGGTGAGGGAACACTTAGCTAATTTAAATTAATTTAAATCTCCTGGTCCAGATAAATTACATCCTAGGGTACTGAAAGAATTAGCAGAGGAAATTACAAAACCACTAGCTAGAATCTTAGAAAAATCTTGGAGAACAGCAAAGGCCCAGAAGGACAAGGGCAAATATTGTCCCTATCTCCAAAAAAGGGAAGAAGACAGAGGCAGGAAATTACAGGCCAGTGAGCCTTACTTCGATACCAGGAAAGATATTTGAACAAAGTATTAAACAGCATGAATGTAAGTACTTGGCTAAGAATACAGTAATTTACCAGAGCCAGCATGACTTTGTAGCAAACACTTCATGCCAGACTAATCTAATTTGCTTCTATGATGCAATTACTGACTGGGTGGATCAGAGAAATGCAGTAGGTATAGTATAGCTCAACAACAGCAAAGCATTTGATAAAGTATCTCATACTAACATTTTTTAAAAAAATGACCAAGTGTGGGATTGACAAGGCTTCAGTTAGGTGGATTCCTAACTGGCTCAGTGATCGTACTCAAAGAGGGATAGTGATAATAATAATAGAGTGTTTCAGGTTGGGTACCACAAGGCTATGTCCTGGCCCCAGTGTTGTTCAACCTTTTTATAAAAGATCTAGATAAGGGAGTTGTAAGTAAACTAATCAAATTTGTAATGCTAGCAAAGCTAGGAAGGATATCTAACACTAGAGAAGACAGAAAGGATTTAGACGGATCTATATAAGCTCAAACAATGGGCAGCGACTAATAGAATGGTATATAACAGAGAGAAATGCAGGATTATACATCTGGGCAATAAAAATTTAAATTACATACAAAGACTGGGAGGAATAGAACTAAGCAACAGCACATGTGAAAAGACCTAGGAATAGATCACAGATTGCACATGAGTCAATAGCAAAAAAGGCAAACATTTCTAGGATGTATTAAGAGAAGGATAGAGTTTATATCTTGTCCAGTAATTATCCCCCTTGGTCAGGCCTCATCTGGAATACTGTGTCCAGTTCTGGGCATCACATTTTAAAAGAGCCTTTGGAAAACTGGAGCAAGTGCAGGGAAGAGCTACCAGGATGGTTAGTGGATGGCAAAGTATGTCCGACGAGGAATGGTTAAAGCAGTGTTTCCCAAACTTCAGTCCTCCCGGACCCCAACAGGTCATATTTTCAGGATTTCCTTAGTATTGCACAGGTGATAGAAGTATCAGGAGTTCTCTCACTTGTGCAGCACTAAGGAAATCCTGAAAACATGACCTGTTGGGGTCTGTGAGGACTGGAGTTTGGGAAATACTGGGTTAAAGGATCTGAGAATTTTTAGCTTTCAAAAAAAAAAGGCTAAGAAGTGACTTAATAGATGTATACAAAATCTGAAAGAATGTCACAGTATAGAGGGATCGTTCTTATTCTCATTTGCAAATGGAAACATGAGAAGCAATGAAATGAAACTGAAAGGGAGAAGTTACAGATGAGATGTTAGAAAAAACTTTTGACAGTAAGGGTGATCAATGACTTGAACAGGCTGCCAAGAGAGGTGGTGTTTGCCCCTTCAATGAAAATATTCTACCAGAGGCTGGACAGACATGTGTCTGAGATGGTTTAGTGAATCCTGCATTGAGCAGGGGGTTGGACACAATGACCCTTAATGTCCTTTCCAACTCTAAAATTCTTTGATTCTATGATTTAACTTTTTGGGATGAACATCAAAGCAATTTTTTATGCAGATGTGAGCAAGGTCTACGGTGCAGAGTCGCAGAGTTGCATGCAGAGATAAATAAATCTGTCAAAATGCAAAAGTGGGAGATTTGCTCAAAATTGTCCAGGATGTTCTATTTAGATCAAATCTGTTTGAGTCAAATCGAAAGAGCCCCAATTGCTGCTAAAAAGAAAAACACAAACTAAACCCCAAAGCAGAATAATAATAAACAGAAGGGCTTAAAAAGAAATAAAAAAAAACTAGACCATCTTCTGATCTCACCACAGCAGTTCCCTTCCTATTCTCCTCTGGCTTCCTAGGTCCTCTTCACTTTTGACAACACTACTGCTACCTCTTAGGCCTTAACACACATTCTGACATTCATCATCCCATGCAGTCCCACCATTGAAGTTTGAAGAGGAGGCTGGTGCCTAGGAAGCTGCAGCGGCAGGGACAGATGTGGAGCTAGCCGATTATGATATTTTATTGATTTTAACATTTCCAATCCTATATGAATCCAGCAACATTGTGTCCATTTAGCTGCAATCATGTTGAATTTGTATGAATTGCATTCCCCAAAATTCGAGTTCAGAAGAATCTGTTAATTTTTACAAAATTCTAAGATAATCTGATTTATTTTGAATAGATTTGCTCATCCTGCTTGTTTTATTGTCCAATGAATAATTACACAAATGTTTAACCTTCGGCTCTTCTTTAAAACTACTTTATGAGTAATGAAAAGTTCACTTTGTAATGTGGTATTTTCTTTAGCTTTACTTAATCATGTACCAATCACATCCTTGAAGTCAGAAACTGTCAGTTTGATGAATTGTATAATCGAGGATGACATACATTATTTAATTTCTTAATTGTTTTAAACAGTATTTCTGCAAGAAGAACAATGATTATTAATGTTCGATGGCACTGTGAGTATTAAGGTTTTTAAGAAGCTCATTCATCAAACTAATTAAGGGTTTTAGTAGAAAAAGAACTCCATGTTTAAAAGATTAGCTATGTTTTCAACAGAAAGGTACATGTGGTATTTTTTTTCCACAAATAATCACTTTGCAACATATCAACTTATCAATCACAAGTGGTATTATCACAGATGGTAGTTTCCTTGTCAAATCCCAGTAATCCTTGGGTGTAAGATGATATAATGTTCGGGAGTTGAATCCCTCTTGTCTTCAATTAAGGTACACTAACTTCTCAGCATTACATTTATTCAGGGATAGTTTTAGACAAAGTGGGGCCCTTGGCATAAGTTTAAAGTGGAGCGCCAAATGCAAATATATTGCACCATCACACAAAAACATTTTGGTCGTATTTACATGCACTGAGTTCAGTCTGTTAAACAAGTGTGATCAACAAAATTGAAGTCATTCAACGCTTGCTTACTGGCCTCTTTCTATCAGCAGAGGACGAATGATGAGCACAGAACAATCACTAGTAGATCAATCTGTCCCCATACAGTATCATGTTATCAGCAGCATTTCTGCAGTTTTCACCGGACCATGTGCTGCTGAGAACAATTACTCCTTTTATAATGCACACCCCATAGTCCTTCATATAGAATAATGTGCCCCATAGTCCTCTACATAGTATAATATGCCCTATTGTACTCCATTTAGTATAATACATTCTCCATAGTCCTCCATGTAGTATAATACACTCTCCATAGTCCTCCATACAGTATAATACACTTCCCATAGTTCTCAATAAAGTATAATGCATCCCATAGCCCTCCATATAGTATAATGCATCCAATAGTCTTCCATATAGTATAATGCACCTCATAATCCTACATACATCTACATCCTACATAATAATACACTCCACATAGTCCTCAATATAGTATAATGCAAGCCATAGTCCTTCAAATAATACAATGCACTCCCCATAGTATAATGCCACTAGAGTACTTCATATAGTATAATGCATTTCACACAGTCCTCCATACAGTATAATGTAGCATAGTAACATAGTAACATAGTTAGTAAGGCCGAAAAAAGACATTTGTCCATCCAGTTCAGTCTATATTCCATCATAATAAATCCCCAGATCTATGTCCTTATACAGAACCTAATAATTGTATGATACAATATTGTTCTGCTCCAGGATGCACTATCAATTGTCCCAGATAGAGTATAATGCAACCCCCATAGAGTATAATGCAGTCTAATAGAGCATAATGCAGCTACCATAGAGTGTAACACAGCCTCAAATTGTATAATGCAACCCCCATAGCGTATAACGCAGCTCCCATAGAGTATAATGCAGCCTCATAGGGTATAATGCAGCCCCCATAGAGTATAATGCAGCCTCAGAGTATATTGTAACCCCAATAGATTATAATGCAGCCCCCATAGAGTATAATGCAGCCCCATAGAATATAACGCCGCCCACTAGATTATAATGCAGCCCCCATAGAGTATAACGCAGCCTCATAGAGTATAGTACAGCCCATATAGTGTATAACACAGCCTCATAAAGTATAATGCTGTCCCCCTAGAGTAGAATTCAGCCCCCATAGAGTATACTGCAGCTTCCATAGAATATAACGCAGCCCCTAGAGTATAATGCATTCCCCATAGACTATAATGCAGCCTCCATAGACTATAATGCAGCCTAAAATACTATAATGCAGCCCCCATAGAGCATAATGCAGCCCCATAGAGTATAATGCAGCCTCATAGAGTATAATTCAGCCCCATAGAGAATAATGCAGTCGGATATAGTATAATGCAGCCCCCTAGAGTATAATGCTGCCCCATAGAGTATCATGCAGCCCCCATAAAGTATAACACAGCCACTATCGAGTATAATGTAGCCCCATAGAGTACATAAAGTATCATGCAGCCCTCACAAAGTATAACGCAGTTCCCATCAAGTATAATGCAGCCTCACAGAGTATAAAAGAGCCCCCATAAAGTATAACACAGCCTCATATAGTATAATGCAGCCCTCATAGAGCATAATGCAGCCCCCCTAGAGTATAATGCAGCCTCACAGAGTATAATGTATTCCCCATAGAATATAATGCAGCCCCCATAGAGTATAATACAGTCACCGTAGAGTATATTGCAGCCCCATATAGCATAATGCAGCCCCATAGAATGCAATGCAGCACCACAGAGTACATAGAGTATAATGCAGTCACATTAGAATATAACACAGCTCCCACAGAGTATAATGCAGCCCCCATAGAGTATAATGCAGCCCACATATGGTACAATACAGCCCCATATAGTACAATGCAGCCCCATAGAGTATAATTCAGCCCCCATAAAGTATAATGCAGCCCACATATGGTATAATGACGCCTCAAATAGCATATTAGAGCCCTATAGTCCGTCAGTATTATGACCACCATGTACTCACTGATTTAAAAATAAATACATACTTACTTCTGCCCATTCCCTACTGCTTCAGTCTCTGCAGTGCATTTTCTCAGCAACTCTACTGATTGGCAAAGCATGACATACGATAAAGTGACGTCACTGCACCCACTGAGTCAGATACAGAGGGTGAATGATGAGAGAGGGAACATCACCTGACACTCTCTGCACCATCATTGATTTCATCCATGTCGGCATCTATGATGCTGATACAGTAGAATGCGCGAAGAGGAGTAGGCAGAGCAGGCGCTGGTACCAAGCACCCCTGACTCACGGGCCCCAGTTGTGTGCTGCTATTAGTGGTATGCCACTGGCTTGGAGCCCCTAGGGGAGTGGGGGCCCTAGGCAAATGCCTAGTTTGCCTGCCCTTAACACTGACCCTGCATTTATTTGGTTGTGGAACCAGTGGTATGGCCATTTCTCCAAGGTGTCCCAGGAACCATTTTTAAACACGACAATGGCAAGCCACATGTTGCTTGTCCTACTGTGATCAGCCAGTGTGATCTAAATGTGCTACCATGGCCTGTAGCATCTCCAGATTTGTTTCCCATCAAGTAAAAACTGAACATCAATAGTAAGCAATTGCAATGGGAGCTGCCAGCAGCAGCTTTTGATCTGTTATTTGTAGATGTGAAATTTCTGTCACTCCAGCTCTATTCCCTGCCCAGTACCACCTCCTCCTGTTTGAATGACTGCCTCTATGCTATGTGACTTCAGGCATCTGCAGCCTATTGAAGCCCTACATACACCTTTGTTTGAGGTAATTTGCAATCAGATTTACTCTGCATTACTGGGTATAGCTGGCCTGAGTTTCATGGTTTATGCTATGCAAATTGCCTGTTCAGAGAAAAAGAGGACTTGAACTCTATAGCGCCACCTGTTGGAAGTACAAGTCACAGTCAACCCTTTAACGAGTCTTGCAATATGACTTAGGATAAAGCCAAATCAAAAAGCCTTCAGCAAGGCTGGAATTGGGCAGTTTATTATTTGCGAAGAACATATGAATCAAGCCGCATACAAGGTTATCCTGGAAAAACAGTTGATTCCTTCTGCTCAGGCAATGTTTCCCAACTCCGAGGACTGTTTTTTCCAGCAGGACACACAGCTAGGTCAACCAAGGTGTGGATGAAGGACCACCACATCAAATCCCTCTCATGAAGAGCCCAATCTCCAGACCTGAACCCCATTGAAAACCTCTGGAAAGTAATCAAGAGGAAGATGGATAGTCACAAGCTATCAAACAAAGAACTGCTCATATTTTTATACCAGGAGTGGCATAAGGTAACCCAAAATCAGTTTGAAAGACTGGTGGAAAGCGTACCAAGACGCATGAAAGCTGTGATTAAAAATCATGGTTATTCCACAAAATATTGATTTCTGATCTCTTCCTGAGTTAAAACATTAGTATTGCGGGAAAGTCAAAGAGCCCTGGCACCTGAGCACTGCAGTACTTTGCTCTGACCTCAACAGGGCAGACAAAGTACGCCTGTGCCGGAGCCGCAGCGTGAATACAAGAAGAGGACGTCATCGTAAGAAGAAGGGAGGCCCCGGACTGGACCGCGACGCCCATTGGACCAGAACCGGACCGGGACCGCCCCTGGGTGAGTATAATCTAACCTCTTTTTCTCATCTTTCAGGATACATTGGGGACTTATCTTCAGCATTACAGAATGCAGTAGATAAGCCCCTGATGCTGGTGGGCTTAGCTCACCTTCAATTTTGGGGGTGACAGGTTCCCTTTAAACTACCTTCCTAACTTTAAATTAGCTTTATAATTGGCACAGGCAATCCCTTTAGTGACTAAAGTACTATATTTATATGACAGAAATGATTGCAGATACAGATGAGCCTTCCAATATGTAGTTCTTTGAGATCGCTTGCTCATCATTTGCATTAGAAAAGTAATTTGAGAGAGGAAAAAACTTACATCACAGGTTACACATGAACTAATAGCGCCATCTTGTAATGTAGCAAAGTTTAGTTCTGTCTATATCGTATATGCATTTATTTGCAGGCTAATCTTACTATTGCTGACATATGACGGCTATGAGCCATCTATTATTATTTCAGATGCCAAATTGTAAAAGGTCTTCCTGGCTCACTCTTCAAACGGCATTTGTCACTGAATCATTGCAAGAAAGAAGCTGTCAGGATTTCTTCATTGAAGTCACTGAAAAGAGCAGAAAGAGCAATATTGTGGAGTCCACAGGGAACTTAAACACCAATCTGTCTTCTATGTGTACAGTCTCAGTGAACTAAGTGCCAAAGAGATGAAAGCACTAGAAGCAAGTGTCTGATAAGGCCTTTCTGCACTTTCCCTTCTGGAGTTATTGAACTGCCCAGCTGCGAATCCCAAAGAGAGATTCAAAAACAGATTTTGACTTTAAAGACTAACTTTGCTGTAAGCTAAAACGCAAATGCTTTGTCTTTTATATTTTAATTTATTCCTAATGTTCTCTAAATGGCATCAAAAATTGGATTTCAAAGAAACGTGTTTTATGCGAGATAGCACGCGTCAGAAAAGCAGTAAAGGATTATGTAAAACATATGCCTGCCCTTTCAAACATACACCTTAGAAGCTTTTTGGCAACTACAGATTTTTTTTATCACAATGCAGATAACTGAGAAATTGACTTTGTAGACATCTGTTATCGTCTTGTTTTCTTCAGACAGAAATAGCCTTAAAGGGGATGTTATATTAAAAATGTACCCCTTGAATATTAATATGCCATCCATTATGTATTGTGTATATTTAGCGATCAGACAATCGGTATGTTCAAAGCAGGTTCAGCTACAAACCCACGCCCCCACGAAGATTGACACATGAATCTTTCATCATAAAACAACTGTATTGTTTGAGATTCCTGAATAGCAAATTAAAATTTTTTAATTCTACAGTAGATTTTGTTTCAAATTATTACAAGAAATGTAGTTTATTGTTAGGCCCTAAATGATAAAAAAAAACTGTCAGAAGACACTTGCTGTACAGGTCCTTCTCAAAAAATTAGCATATAGTGTTAAATTTCATTATTTACCATAATGTAATGATTACAATTAAACTTTCATATATTATAGATTCATTATCCACCAACTGAAATTTGTCAGGTCTTTTATTGTTTTAATACTGATGATTTTGGCATACAACTCCTGATAACCCAAAAAACCGGGGCAACACGGTGGCGCAGTGGTTAGCACTACAGCCTTGCAGCGCTGGGGTCATGGGTTCTAATCCCACCCAGGACAACATCTGCAAAGAGTTTGTATGTTCTCTCCGTGTTTGCGTGGGTTTCCTCCGGGCACTCCGGTTTCCTCCCACATTCCAAAGACATACTGATAGGGAATTTAGATTGTGAGCCCCATCGGGGACAGTGATGATAATGTGTGCAAAATGTAAAGCGCTGCGGAATATGTTAGCGCTATATAAAAATAAAATAAAGATTATTAGCATATCAAGAAAAGGTTCTCTAAACGACCTATTACCCTAATCTTCTGAATCAACTAATTAACTCTAAACACATGCAAAAGATACCTGAGGCTTTTATAAACTCCCTGCCTGGTTCATTACTCAAAACCCCCATCATGGGTAAGACTAGCGACCTGACAGATGTCAAGAAGGCCATCATTGACACCCTCAAGCAAGAGGGTAAGACCCAGAAAGAAATTTCTCAACAAATAGGCTGTTCCCAGAGTGCTGTATCAAGGCACCTCAATGGTAAGTCTGTTGGAAGGAAACAATGTGGCAGAAAACGCTGTACAACGAGAAGAGGAGACCGGACCCTGAGGAAGATTGTGGAGAAGGACCGATTCCAGACCTTGGGGAACCTGAGGAAGCAGTGGACTGAGTCTGGTGTGGAAACATCCAGAGCCACCGTGCACAGGCGTGTGCAGGAAATGGGCTACAGGTGCCGCATTCCCCAGGTAAAGCCACTTTTGAACCATAAACAGCGGCAGAGGCGCCTGACCTGGGCTACAGAGAAGCAGCACTGGACTGTTGCTAAGTGGTCCCAAGTACTTTTTTCTGATGAAAGCAAATTTTGCATGTCATTCGGAAATCAAGGTGCCAGAGTCTGGAGGAAGACTGGGGAGAAGGAAATGCCAAAATGCCTGAAGTCCAGTGTCAAGTACCCACAGTCAGTGATGGTGTGGGGTGCCATGTCAGTTGCTGGTGTTGGTCCACTGTGTTTCATCAAGGGCAGGGTCAATGCAGCTAGCTATCAGGAGATTTTGGAGCACTTCATGCTTCCATCGGCTGAAATGCTTTATGGAGATGAAGATTTCATTTTTCAGCACGACCTGGCACCTGCTCACAGTGCCAAAACCACTGGTAAATGGTTTACTGACCATGGTATTACTGTGCTCAATTGGCCTGCCAACTCTCCTGACCTGAACCCCATAGAGAATCTGTGGGATATTGTGAAGAGAAAGTTGAGAGACGCAAGACCCAACACTCTGGATGAGCTTAAGGCCGCTATTGAAGCATCCTGGGCCTCCATAACATCTCAGCAGTGTCACAGGCTGATTGCCTCCATGCCACGCCGCATTGAAGCAGTCATTTCTGCCAAAGGATTCCCGACGAAGTATTGAGTGCATAACTGAACATTATTATTTGATGGTTTTTTTGTTTGTTATTAAAAAACACTTTTATTTGATTGGATGGGTGAAATATGCTAATTTATTGAGACAGGTTTTTTGGGTTGTCAGGAGTTGTATGCCAAAATCATCAGTATTAAAACAATAAAAGACCTGACAAATTTCAGTTGGTGGATAATGAATCTATAATATATGAAAGTTTAATTGTAATCATTACATTATGGTAAATAATGAAATTTAACACTATATGCTAATTTTTTGAGAAGGACCTGTATATGTAACTGTAGAGCAACAGATGAGTCAGAGGGCCTATGCTAAAAGCACGTAAAACGAGTAAATGGAACATTGAACAATTTTAAAATGTGACCTGGTCTTATGAATCATGTTCACCTTTACCATAATATGGCTGGCTGAAAGAATGTGCATCGCCAAGTACTGTGCAAAAAAACAAAGGACCCAATTCATTAGATGGACTTAAAGTCTTCCTTCAACCTTAATAACTATGTATTAACACTGGTGATTTTCTCATCCGTAGTGCTGACGAAGCGTGGTGGAGTCACACGTCCTTGTTTCATGAAGAGGTGCACACTAGTGATGAACGAACGTGTTCAGATAGCGTGTTTTTCCGAGCATACTCAGGTGTTATCCGAATATCTTGGGCATGCTTGGATAATATGTTTGCGTTCTTTGCAGTTGCATGTTCTGCGGCTGTTAGACAGTATATACACCAAAAGCAGGAAGTAGTAGGAGAGACACGTGGGGAGACAACGTCATGGGGCTAGGACAGTGAATAAGCCAGAGTCCCTGCATGGAAGGGGACACTATGCTAGGACATCGGCAGAAGCGTTACAGTATTCCCCCTATGCCCTCTCTTCTTCAAGCCCGCAAGAACGCTCTGGTTGGAGGCCAACACCTCTTCATGGACTCCCATGACTTCTCATCAGGACCACGACTTCCGTCCACTAGAAGAAAAGTGACACCTCTCACCATATTCACAACTAGGATGCTTCTCTCCATCAAACCATGATTAGCATAGGACAAAGGCAGGCATAGTACTAGGAACAGGGCATTGGAAAGTATCTCTCCATAGGTTGATAACAGATACCACCCTGGAAAATTCAAGGACCAACTAGAGTTACTATGCCTGGTTGGTGCATTGCAAGGACTTGGCAGATGCCACCATCTTGACATTCACTTTACCAGACTTATTAGAGATTGAAGAAACCTGCTTTGGGTCCATCGTCAGCCAAGTCTCCAAGATGACACGTTCACAAGGTGGGGAGATTCTTGCAGACAGATGATTGGAACAATCATCGGCACTGTGTGGTGACATTGTCTCCGCTTCCCTTTCTTCGAAGACACCAGCATACAGTGACTTGGCGAATGGCAGACTGGGTGGAGAAGCTAGTGACACTGCTGGCTGACCTGGATGTATTGGGACAAGACAACTCTTGTGGCCCAGCTGTTCCAAATGAAGCACCACCCGGGGTTTCCAGACTAGAAAATGCACCTGAGTAATACCAGAGAGCACATGGAAGGCAATCTTCTCAGTGTATAACACTCCTATCTGGAGCTTAAGCTGTTCAGACCTGACTTGACTGTTTCTGAGTAGGGGTCATCCTTCATCTGACAACACCCTCACCGGATTCTGGAGTTGTCAGCTGGGAGTCTGACACGGACTCTTCACGGCTTGCAGCACGAACTCTCCTGCCGAATTGAAGCCTCTACTTGCCATGGATACAGTCACAGTCATCTGTGAAGAGGTAATACTCCCACGAAGGACAGCCTCTCCTACTGGCCTAAGGATTTGGTGTTTTTTAGGTTTTACTGGACAAAAACTGTCAGGATGTTCCACACAACCGCAGCAGTACCGCAATCCTATCTCACAAATGAGTTCTGGCTTCTGCTTGGCCAGCCAAACACAGGAGACCTTCACGGATTCTACATGGGTAGCTGCACCAACAGGCTGGCAAATGGGTGGTCTTTGAAAGGACAGGGCCTGAAGCGACGGTTTCCTCACACGCATCACCCGTCTGGTTGGCTCCTGGAAGCTGGGAAGGGAATTTTTTTCAGGAGATTCTGAGTTCAGCTAGCCGAAGACCATTTGGAAAGCCAACAGGAATTCGTGCAGGTCTGAGGTATAAGAGCCCATATTCTTTATTCCCATAAGGGAATGAGTCATGCCAGAGCATCTCCTGATAAGTAGGACATTAGGAATCGCACCTTGGCCCGACCTGAGTAAAATTGCAGGCTGATAATTTCAAAGTGCCATATGTACTGCTCCAGGAACCTATGGCACTGCTTCGAATCCCCATAGTATCAAGGTTGATCAGACAGGACAGGTTCCATTAAAGGAGAGCAAATTTCAGATTGTCCAGATTTCAGGGCTTCTAATCGTGCATCTAATGACATCAGATCAAACAAAAAATTTTCCTGGCTTTCTCGCTGGTAGCACAGCTGCCAATACAGTGCAGAGAGGATTGAGAATCAGTGGGGTCCAAGGCCAAGGAAACTGTTGTGGCCATGGCTGGGCTGAGCAGACTGTTACACATAGCCGTGGCGCACATGGATTTATGGACCAACTGTGCCACAGGGCTGGGCCTATCCAGGAAAGAATGTAACTAAGCGGCTATCTTGGCGTTCACTGGAGCCTCTAGTGTTCAGGTCATGTTGGTGTGGCAGGTAGCCATCAGGTACCACTCCTGGGCAGAACCTGGTACTGCAACTGCTGATCCCAGGGGTTAGGTAATGGATACTAATTTAGGGATTAGTTCAGACACACTGTTCTAGGATTCAGGAACAGGGTTAGGCCACCCATGGACCGGGAAATAGTATTTATACACTGTATGCACTAGGACCAGGGGACTTCAATAACAGGAGCCTCTAGTAGTGACGTCAGGCTTGTGTGGTAGGTATCCACCAGGTACCACTCCTGGGTAGAAACTGGTATTGCAGCTGCTGATCCCAGGGTTCAGGTAGTGGACACTTATTTAGGGCTTAGTTCAGACACACAAGTCTAGTATTCAGTATTCTAGCTACTCCTGTGCCGTGGAATAGGCACTGAACACTCCAGGAACAGGGGACAAGGTTCAGGCACTGGGTGGTCCGGCAACAGGGGACGAGGTTAAGGAACTGGCCGCTCTGGGACCAGAGGATAAGGATACAGGACTGGCCACACTGGGACCAGGGGACTACAGACACAGGTCTGGCCACCCCTATACCAGGGTATAACTTTTAGGCTCTGACCACACTGGGACAAGGGGACCTTACAACTTCCTAGCAATACACCTGACTAACTAATAATTCAATACATTGCTTGGCTACTCCCTGGGGGAGAGGGACTGTTTAATACAAGATGTCTACCAGCTATTGGCTGGGAGCCATCTTGCAAAAATACTACTTATGCTAAGCATCTCTCAGCAACAGGCTTACAGCATTTAGCATAATGTGCTCACTATCCCTTTAATAAAAGGGAAGCACAGGCATGTAAGTACTAGGAGTGCCCCGGACTGCGGTGCGCACTGTTATGACCTGGTGGTCAGGACAAAAATGGACCTGGTGGTTAAGAGCAAACGGAATGACCTGATAGTTACTGATAATAAAGGACGAGCTCTGGGACGTGGGAACTCTGCTGACCGCAATCCCTAATCTTATCAAACACACTAGAAATAGCCGTGGATTGCGCCTAACGCTCCCTATGCAACTCGGCACAGCCTAAGGAACTAGCTAGCCCTGAAGATAGAAAAATAAAGCCTACCTTGCCTCAGAGAAATTCCCCAAAGGAAAAGGCAGCCGACCAAATATAATGACTGTGAGTAAAGATGAAAATACAAACACAGAGATGAAATAGATTTAGCAAAGTGAGGCCCGACTAACTGAACAGACCGAGGATAAGAAAGGTTACTTTGCGGTCAGCACAAAAACCTACAAAAAGACCACGCAGAGGGCGCAAAAAGACCCTCCGCACCGACTCACGGTGCGGAGGCGCTCCCTCTGCGTCCCAGAGCTTCCAGCAAGCAAGACAACAATAAAATAGCAAGCTGGACCGAAAAATAGTAAACCAAAGAAATACAAGCTGGAACTTAGCTTCTGCTGGGAAGACAGGTCACAAGAACGATCCAGGAGTGAACTAGACCAATACTGGAACATTGACAGGTGGCCTGGAGCAAAGATCTAAGTGGAGTTAAATAGAGCAGCCAGCTAACGAATTAACCTCGTCACCTGAGGAAGGAAACTCAGAAACACCCACCAGAGGAAGTCCATGGACAAAACCAGCCGAAGTACCATTCATGACCACAGGAGGGAGCCCGACAACAGAATTCACAACAGTCCTCCCCCCTTGAGGAGGGGTCACCGAACCCTCACCAGAGCCCCCAGGCCGACCAGGATGAGCCAAATGAAAGGCACGAACCAGATTGGCAGCATGAACATCAGAGGCAAAAACCCAGGAATTATCTTCCTGACCATAACCCTTCCACTTGACCAGGTACTGGAGTTTCCGTCTCGAAATACGAGAATCCAAAATCTTCTCCACCACATACTCCAACTCCCCCTCAACCAACACCGGGGCAGGAGGATCAACGGATGGAACCACAGGCGCCACGTATATCCCCAATAACGACCTATGGAACACATTATGGATGGCAAAAGAAGCAGGAAGGGCCAAACGAAATGACACAGGATTGATAACCTCAGAAATCTTATACGGACCAATGAAACGAGGCTTAAACTTAGGAGAGGAAACCTTCATAGGAACATAACGAGACGACAACCAAACCAAATCCCCAACACGAAGTCGGGGACCCACACAGCGCCGGCGGTTAGCGAAACGTTGAGCCTTCTCCTGGGACAATGTCAAATTGTCCACCACATGAGTCCAAATCTGCTGCAACCTATCCACCACAGTATCCACACCAGGACAGTCCGAAGACTCAACCTGCCCTGAAGAGAAACGAGGATGGAACCCAGAATTGCAGAAAAATGGTGAAACCAAGGTAGCTGAGCTGGCCCGATTATTAAGAGCGAACTCAGCCAATGGCAAAAAGGACACCCAATCATCCTGATCAGCAGAAACAAAGCATCTCAGATATGTTTCCAAAGTTTGATTAGTTCGTTTGGTTTGGCCATTTGTCTGAGGATGGAAAGCCGAGGAAAAAGACAAATCAATGCCCATCCTAGCACAAAAGGATCGCCAAAACCTCGAAACAAACTGGGAACCTCTGTCAGAAACGATGTTCTCCGGGATACCATGTAAACGAACCACATGCTGGAAAAATAATGGCACCAAATCAGAGGAGGAAGGCAATTTAGACAAAGGTACCAAATGGACCATCTTAGAAAAGCGATCACAAACCACCCAAATGACCGACATCTTTTGAGAGACGGGGAGATCTGAAATAAAATCCATAGAAATATGCGTCCAGGGCCTCTTCGGGACCGGCAAGGGCAAAAGCAACCCACTGGCACGAGAACAGCAGGGCTTAGCCCGAGCACAAGTCCCACAGGACTGCACAAAAGAACGCACATCCCGTGACAAAGACGGCCACCAGAAGGATCTAGCCACCAAATCTCTGGTACCAAAGATTCCAGGATGCCCAGCCAACACTGAACAATGAATCTCAGAGATAACTCTACTAGTCCATCTATCAGGGACAAACAGTTTCTCCACTGGGCAACGGTCAGGTCTATCAGCCTGAAATTTTTGCAGCACCCGCCGCAAATCAGGGGAGATGGCAGACAAAATTACCCCCTCTTTGAGAATACCCGCCGGCTCAGGAACACCCGGAGAGTCAGGCACAAAACTCCTTGACAGGGCATCAGCCTTCACATTCTTAGAGCCCGGAAGGTACGAAACCACAAAATCAAAACGGGAGAAAAATAACGACCATCGAGCCTGTCTCGGATTCAACCATTTGGCAGACTCAAGATAAGTCAAATTCTTGTGATCTGTCAAGACCACCACGCGATGCTTGGCTCCTTCCAGCCAATGACGCCACTCCTCGAATGCCCATTTCATGGCCAACAACTCACGATTACCAACATCATAGTTACGCTCAGCAGGCGAAAACTTTCTAGAAAAGAAAGCACATGGCTTCATCACCGAGCCATCAGAACTTCTTTGCGACAAAACAGCCCCTGCTCCAATCTCAGAAGCATCAACCTCAACCTGAAACGGGAGCGAAACATCTGGCTGGCACAACACAGGGGCAGAAGAAAAACAACGCTTCAACTCCTGAAAAGCCTCTACAGCTGCAGAAGACCAATTGACCACATCAGCACCCTTCTTGGTCAAATCAGTCAACGGTTTAGCAACAGTAGAAAAATTAGCGATGAAGCGCCGATAAAAATTAGCAAAGCCCAGGAACTTTTGCAGGCTCTTCACAGATGTCGGCTGAGTCCAATCGTAAATGGCCTGGACTTTAACAGGGTCCATCTCGATAGTAGAAGGGGAAAAAATGAACCCCAAAAATGAAACCTTCTGAACTCCAAAGAGACACTTTGACCCCTTGACAAACAAGGAATTTGCACGAAGGACCTGGAACACCATTCTGACCTGCTTCACATGAGACTCCCAATCATCCGAAAAGACCAAAATATCATCCAAATACACAATCAGGAATTTATCCAGGTACTCTCGGAAGATGTCATGCATAAAGGACTGAAACACAGATGGAGCATTAGAAAGCCCGAATGGCATAACCAGGTACTCAAAATGGCCCTCGGGCGTATTAAATGCTGTTTTCCATTCATCGCCTTGTTTAATACGCACAAGATTATACGCCCCTCGAAGATCTATCTTGGTGAACCAACTAGCCCCTTTAATACGAGCAAACAAATCAGACAGCAATGGCAAAGGATACTGAAATTTGACTGTAATTTTATTAAGAAGGCGATAATCAATACAAGGTCTCAATGAACCATCCTTCTTGGCCACAAAAAAGAACCCTGCTCCTAACGGTGATGACGACGGGCGAATATGGCCTTTCTCCAAGGACTCCTTTATATAACTCCGCATAGCGGCGTGCTCTGGCACAGATAAATTGAACAATCGGCCCTTAGGAAATTTACTACCAGGAATCAAATTGATTGCACAATCGCAATCCCTATGAGGAGGTAGGGCACTGGCTTTGGGCTCATCAAATACATCCCGATAATCCGACAAAAACTCTGGAACTTCAGAAGGAGTGGAAGACGAAATAGACAAAAATGGAACATCACCATGTACCCCCTGGCAACCCCAGCTGGACACAGACATAGATTTCCAGTCCAATACTGGATTATGAACCTGTAGCCATGGCAACCCCAAAACGACCACATCATGCAGATTATGCAACACCAGAAAGCGGATATACTCCTGATGTGCAGGAGCCATGCACATGGTCAATTGGGTCCAGTACTGAGGCTTATTCTTGGCCAAAGGCGTAGCATCAATTCCTCTCAATGGAATAGGATACTGCAAGGGCTCCAAGAAAAAACCACAGCGCCTAGCATACTCCAAGTCCATCAAATTCATGGCAGCGCCTGAATCCACAAATGCCATTACAGAATAGGATGACAAAGAGCAAATCAGAGTAACAGACAATAGAAATTTAGACTGTACCGTACCAATGGTGGCAGACCTAGCGAACCGCTTAGTGCGCTTAGGACAATCGGAGATAGCATGAGTGGAATCACCACAGTAAAAACATAGCCCATTCCGACGTCTGTGTTCTTGCCGTTCAGCTCTGGTCAAAGTCCTATCACATTGCATAGGCTCAGGCCCATGCTCAGATAGTACCGCCAAATGGTGCACAGCTTTATTCTCACGCAAACGTCAATCGATCTGAATAGCCAAGGACATCGACTCATTCAGACCAGCAGGCATGGGAAACCCCACCATGACATCCTTAAGGGCTTCAGAGAGACCCTTTCTGAAGATTGCTGCCAGGGCACATTCATTCCACTGAGTGAGCACAGACCACTTTCTAAACTTCTGACAATATATCTCTGCTTCATCCTGACCCTGACACAGAGCCAGCAAGATTTTCTCTGCCTGATCCACTGAATTAGGTTCGTCATAAAGCAATCCAAGCGCCAGGAAAAACGCATCAACATCACGCAATGCCGGATCTCCTGGCGCAAGGGAAAATGCCCAGTCTTGAGGGTCACCACGTAACAAAGAAATAATGATCCTTACTTGTTGAACAGGGTCACCTGAGGAGCGAGGTTTCAAGGCAAGAAACAATTTACAATTATTTTTGAAATTCAAGAACTTAGATCTATCACCAAAAAACCAATCAGGAATTGGAATCCTAGGCTCTGACATCGGATTCTGAACCACAAAATCTTGAATGTTTTGCACCCTTGTAGTGAGATTATCCATCCAAGAGGACAGACCTTGAATGTCCATGTTTACACCAGTGTCCTGAACCACCCAGAGGTAAAGGGGAAAAGAGAAACAAAACACACTGCAAAGAAAAAAAATGGTCTCAGAACTTCTCTTATCCCTCTATTGAGATGCATTAGTACTTTGGGCCACCTGTACTGTTATGACCTGGTGGTCAGGACAATAATAGACCTGGTGGTTAAGAGCACACGGAATGACCTGATAGTTACTGATAATAAAGGACGAGCTCTGGGACGTGGGAACTCTGCTGACCGCAATCCCTAATCCTATCAAACACACTAGAAATAGCCGTGGATTGCGCCTAACTCTCCCTATGCAACTCAGCACAGCCTAAGGAACTAGCTAGCCCTGAAGATAGAAAAATAAAGCCTACCTTGCCTCAGAGAAATTCCCCAAAGGAAAAGGCAGCCCCCCACATATAATGACTGTGAGTAAAGATGAAAATACAAACACAGAGATGAAATAGATTTAGCAAAGTGAGGCCTGACTAACTGAACAGACCGAGGATAGGAAAGGTTACTTTGCGGTCAGCACAAAAACCTACAAAAAGACCACGCAGAGGGCGCAAAAAGACCCTCCGCACCGACTCACGGTGCGGAGGCGCTCCCTCTGCGTCCCAGAGCTTCCAGCAAGCAAGACAACAAATTAAATAGCAAGCTGGACAGAAAAATAGCAAACCAAAGAAATACAAGCTGAACTTAGCTTCTGCTGGGAAGACAGGTCACAAGAACGATCCAGGAGTGAAATAGACCAATACTGGAACATTGACAGGTGGCCTGGAGCAAAGATCTAAGTGGAGTTAAATAGAGCAGACAGCTAACCTCGCCACCTGAGGAAGGAAACTCAGAAACACCCACCAGAGGAAGTCCATGGACAGAACCAGCCGAAGTACCATTCATGACCACAGGAGGGAGCCCGACAACAGAATTTCACAACAGCGCACACACCGAATGCAGAGAGTAGCAGGAGGGACACGCCGGGAGACAACGCTGTGGGGTTGGGGCCGTGAGTAAGCCAGAGTCCCTGCATGGAAGGGGACACTATGCAGGGGTGCCAGCCGCAGCGTTGCAATTACTATATAGTGGGGCGGGGACAACACGTATGTGGTTATTGGATTTAGAATGCTAGAAGGGCTTATATATCTGAAAAATATGCGGGACAAGGTTAAAATTTTGCATCGGGACCCATCGGACTCTAGATACAAAACTGTTACCTGTTATTGTAATCCTGCCTGTGATAATAAGTCTGCATAAAATTCTTCTGAAAGAAAAGACTTCTGTAAGAAAGAGAAAGTATGTTAGCTCTAGTGGCCAGTGTGAAAATTAATTTTAACACAAAAACCTGATTTACACCATACACAATTTTTGGAGGATACATTTTCTTTAAGATAGTTTAAATTAAACAGAAAAGCCTACTTATAATCGTGCATTTAATGTAAATTGCTATTGACATGATATAACATTGAAAACTTCATCATAAAACACCTAGCAGATTACCTACATTATCAATTTTTTTTTAAATGGGTAAAAAAAAAATTTAGGTTATCCTGTGAAGGTCAGACATAGGGTGAGCCTCATAGAGAAACCATGATTATAATATACGCTACAAAACTATTACCATATATACTCGAGTATAAGCTGACCTGAGTATAAGCTGAGACTAGGGTTGAGCGAAACGGGTCGTTCATTTTCAAAAGTCGCCGACTTTTGGCAAAGTCGGGTTTCATGAAACCCGATCCGACCCCTGTACGTGGTCGGCCATGCGGTACGCGACTTTCGCGCCAAAGTCGCATTTCAATGACGCGGAAAGCGCCATTTCTCAGCCAATGAAGGTGAACGCAGAGTGTGGGCAGCGTGATGACATAGGTCCTGGTCCCCACCATCTTAGAGAAGGGCATTGCAGTGATTGGCTTGCTGTCTGCGGCGTCACAGGGGCTATAAAGGGGCGTTCCCGCCGACCGCCATCTTACTGCTGCTGATCTGAGCTTAGGGAGAGGTTGCTGCCGCTTCGTCAGAAGCAGGGATAGTGTTAGGCAGGGTCCATTAACCACCAAACCGCTTGTGCTGTAGCGATTTCCACTGTCCAACACCACCTTAGGTGTGCAGGGACAGAGGAAGCTACATTTTTTTTTTCTCAGCGCTGTAGCTCATTGGGCTGCCCTAGAAGGCTCCCTGATAGCTGCATTGCTGTGTGTACGCCGCTGTGCAAACCAACTGCTTTTTTCAAAGCACAAATCCTCTTGTTCCTTCCTTTCTGCACAGCTATCTTTTTTGTTTGTCCACACTTTTTATTTAATTTGTGCATCAGTCCACTCCTTATTGCTGCCTGCCATACCTGGCTGAGATTACTGCAGGGAGATAGTAATTGTAGGACAGTCCCTGTTTTTTTTTTTTTTTTTTTGTGGGAGATTAAGATTGGCATTTCTGCTAGAGTGCCATCCCTGTGTGTGCCATCTCTCACTCAGTGGGCCATAGAAAGCCTATTTATTTTTTTGCTTGATTTGGGTTCTAAAATCTACCTGAAAAAATCACTACATCAATCAGTGGGAGAAAAATATTGGCCTCAGGGCTTGTGTGCCACTCCTGACTCCTGTGTGTGCCATCTCTCACTCAGTGGGCCATAGAAAGCCTATTTATTTTTTTTGCTTGATTTGGGTTCTAAAATCTACCTGAAAAAATCACTACATCAATCAGTGGGAGAAAAATATTGGCCTCTGGGCTTGTGTGCCACTCCTGACTCCTGTGTGTGCCATCTCTCACTCAGTGGGCCATAGAAAGCCTATTTATTTTTTTGCTTGATTTGGGTTCTAAAATCTACCTGAAAAAATCACTACATTAATCAGTGGGAGATAAATATTGGCCTCAGGGCTTGTGTGCCACTCCTGACTCCTGTGTGTGCCATCTCTCACTCAGTGGGCCATAGGAAGCCTATTAATTTTTTTGCTTGATTTGGTTTCTAAACTCTACCTGAAAAAATCCCTACATCAATCAGTGGGAGAAAAATATTGGCCTCAGGGCTTGTGTGCCACTCCTGACTCCTGTGTGTGCCATCTCTCAGTGGGGCATAGAAAGCCTTTTTTTTTTTTTTTGGTTTCTAAATTGTCCTTGAAAAAATCATTTTATTTTATTTGGTTTCTAAATTCTTCCTGAAAAAATCATTTTATTTTATTTTGTTTCTAAAGTCTCCCTGAAAAAAAATAAATAAATAAAACAGTGGGAGATTAATATTGCCCTTTCTGCTTGTGTGCCAGTCTTGACTCCTGGGTGTGGCATCTCTCTCTCTCTCTCTCAAATTGTGGGCTATAGAAAGCCTATTTATTTTTTTGCTTGATTTGGGTTCCAAAATCTACCTTAAAAAATCACTACATCAATCAGTGGGAGAAAAATATTGGCCTCTGGGCTTGTGTGCCACTCCTGACTCCTGTGTGTGCCATCTCTCACTCAGTGGGGCATAGAAAGCCTTTTTTTTTTTTTTTGGTTTCTAAATTGTCCTTGAAAAAATAATTTTATTTTATTTGGTTTCTAAATTCTTCCTGAAAAAATCATTTTATTTTATTTTGTTTCTAAAGTCTCCCTGAAAAAAAAATAAATAAATAAAACAGTGAGAGATTAATATTGCCCTTTCTGCTTGTGTGCCAGTCTTGACTCCTGGGTGTGGCATCTCTCTCTCTCTCTCAAATTGTGGGCCATAGAAAGCCTATTTATTTTTTTGCTTGATTTGGGTTCTAAAATCTACCTGAAAAAATCACTACATCAATCAGTGGGAGAAAAATATTGGCCTCAGGGCTTGTGTGCCACTCCTGACTCCTGTGTGTGCCATCTCTCACTCAGTGGGCCATAGAAAGCCTATTTATTTTTTTGCTTGATTTTGGTTCTAAAATCTACCTGAAAAAATCACTACATCAATCAGTGGGAGAAAAATATTGGCCTTAGGGCTTGTGTGCCACTCCTGACTCCTGTGTGTGCCATCTCTCACTCAGTGGGCCATAGAAAGCCTATTGATTTTTTTGCTTGATTTGGGTTCTAAAATCTACCTGAAAAAATCACTACATCAATCAGTGGGAGAAAAATATTGGCCTCTGGGCTTGTGTGCCACTCCTGACTCCTGTGTGTGCCATCTCTCACTCAGTGGGACATAGAAAGCCTTTTTTTTTTTTTTTTTATTTGGTTTCTAAATTGTCCTTGAAAAAATCATTTTATTTGGTTTTTAAATTCTTCCTGAAAAAATCATTTTATTTTATTTTGTTTCTAAAGTCTCCCTGAAAAAAATAAATAAATAAAACAGTGGGAGATTAATATTGCCCTTTCTGCTTGTGTGCCAGTCTTGACTCCTGGGTGTGGCATCTCTCTCTCTCTCTCTCTCTCTCAAATTGTGGGCCATAGAAAGCCTATTTATTTTTTTGCTTGATTTGGGTTCCAAAATCTACCTGAAAAAATCACTACATCAATCAGTGGGAGAAAAATATTGGCCTCTGGGCTTGTGTGCCACTCCTGACTCCTGTGTGTGCCATCTCTCACTCAGTGGGGCATAGAAAGCCTTTATTTTATTTGTTTTATTTTTTTTTTTGGTTTCTAAATTGTCCTTGAAAAAATAATTTTATTTTATTTGGTTTCTAAATTCTTCCTGAAAAAATCATTTCATTTTATTTTGTTTCTAAAGTCTCCCTGAAAAACAAAATAAATAAATAAAACAGTGGGAGATTAATATTGCCCTTTCTGCTTGTGTGCCAGTCTTGACTACTGTGTGTGCCATCTCTCACTCAGTGGGGCATAGAAAGCCTTTTTTTTTTTTTTTTATTTGGTTTCTAAATTGGCCTTGAAAAAATCATTTTATTTTATTTGGCTTCTAAATTCTTCCTGAAAAAATCATTTTATTTTATTTTGTTTCTAATGTCTCCCCGGAAAAAAAAAAAAAACAGTGGGAGATTAATATTGCCCTTTCTGCTTGTGTGCCAGTCTTGACTCCTGGGTGTGGCATCTCTCTCTCTCTCTCTCTCAAATTGTGGGCCATAGAAAGCCTATTTATTTTTTTGCTTGATTTGGGTTCCAAAATCTACCTGAAAAAATCACTACATCAATCAGTGGGAGAAAAATATTGGCCTCTGGGCTTGTGTGCCACTCCTGACTCCTGTGTGTGCCATCTCTCACTCAGTGGGCCATAGAAAGCCTTTTTTTGTTTTTTTATTTGGTTTCTAAATTGTCCCTGAAAAAATCATTTTATTTTATTTGGTTTCTAAATTCTTCCTGAAAAAATCATTTTATTTTAATTTGTTTCTAAAGTCTCCCTGAAAAAAAAAAAATAGGTGGGAGATTAATATTGCCCTTTCTGCTTGTGTGCCAGTCTTGACTCCTGGGTGTGCCATCTCTCTCTCTCTCAAATTGTGGGCCATAGAAAGCCTATTTTTTTTTTTTGCTTGATTTGGGTTCCAAAATCTACCTGAAAAAATCGCTACATCAATCAGTGGAAGAAAAATATTGGCCTCTGGGCTTGTGTGCCACTCCTGACTCCTGTGTGTGCCATCTCTCACTCAGTGGGCCATAGAAAGCCTTTTTTTGTTTTTTTATTTGGTTTCTAAATTCTTCCTGAAAAAATCATTTTTTTTTATTTTGTTTCTAAAGTCTCCCTGAAAAAAAAAATAAAAAATAAAACAGTGGGAGATTAATATTGACATTTGTGCTTGAGTGACAGTCCTGCGTGTGTGGCATCTCTGTGATTTGGTGCCACAGAAAACAGAGTGTGTAACATTGTGCCTGATTTTCCTTGTGGTCTCACCAACCTGTAAAGGGATATTGAAATCATACTGAAGTTATAGGTCACCGTGTAAGTTGTTTGACAGCAACAAATAAAGTTACTTTGGTTAAGTTTTTAAAACAATGAGGAAGTCTGGTGCAAGAGGTCGTGGCCGTGGGCGTTCATTGTCAGCTGGTAATGATGGTAGTGGTAGTGGAGCATCAGGTGGTCGTGGGAAAAAAAATATTCCACCTAAGTCTGGAGCTGTGGAGCCAGGTTCGTCGTCTGGCTACACAAGGCCTCGAACGCTCTCTTTTCTGGGAGTAGGAAAACCGCTTTTAAAGCCGGAGCAGCAACAGCAAGTTTTGGCTTACCTTGCAGACTCAGCCTCTAGCTCTTTTGCCTCCTCTTCTGAAACTGGTAAATGTAAAAGCAGCGCGTCGCTTGTGGATGTTCACGGTCAGGGACAAGTCGCTTCCTTGTCCTCTTCAGCAAAAACAACAACAAGAGAGAAGGATGCAGCAGGCGACACAACGGGTTACTCCATGGAGCTCTTTACACATACCGTCCCTGGCTTAGAAAGTGAAACACTTAACAGGCCATGCCCATTACAAGTAGATTCTGACATGGAGTGCACTGATGCACAGCCATAGCCTGACTACTATGCTGGTCCTTTGACTCAGACCACAACATTGCCCTCTCAGGGTACTGATCCACAATCAGACCCTGATGAGACTATGTTGCCCAGTCATGAACGCTATACCACCGACCGACACGGTGACACAGACGAAGTTGCACACGAGCTAGAAGAGGAGGTAATAGATGACCCAGTTGTTGACCCCGATTGGCAGCCATTGGGGGAACAGGGTGCAGGCGGCAGTAGTTCAGAAGCGGAGGAGGAGGGGCCGCAGCAGGCATCAACATCGCAACAGGTTCCATCTGCCGGGCCCGTATCTGGCCCAAAACGCGTGTCAAAGCCAAAACCTGTTGGAGGACAGCGTGGTCATCCAGTTAAAGCTCAGTCTGCAATCCCTGAAAAGGGATCCGATGCTAGGAAGAGTGCAGTCTGGCATTTTTTTAAACAACATCCAATTGATCAGCGCAAAGTCATCTGTCAAATATGTTCAACTAGCTTAAGCAGAGGTCAAAATTTGAAAAGTCTCAATACAAGTTGCATGCATAGACATTTAACCACCATGCATTTTCAAGCCTGGACTAACTACCAAACGTCCCTTAAGGTTGTAGCACCCTCGGCCAATGAAGCTAGTCAGCAACGCAACATCCCTTCCGTCACTGTAAGGCCACCATTTTCCGCACCACCGGCAGTATCTGTGCAGGTTTCTTTGCCAGCCAAAAGCAGTCAGGGTCAGGGAATCACCAGTTTTGTAGGAGGAAATATTGCATCTAGGGCACCGGTGGAAACAATACGGTCTCCAACCGTCTCTCAGTCTGCCATGTCCACCGGCACACCCGCAAGTTCCACGATCTCCAGCTCTCCAGTCCAGCTCACCCTACATGAGACTCTGGTTAGAAAAAGGAAGTACTTATCCTCGCATCCGCGTACACAGGGTTTTAGCGCCCACATAGCTAGACTAATCTCGTTAGAGATGATGCCCTACCGGTTAGTTGAAAGTGAAGCTTTCAAAGCCCTGATGGAGTACGCTGAACCACGCTAAGAGCTACCCAGTCGACACTATTTTTCCAGAAAAGCCATCCCAGCCCTGCACCAGCATGTTAAACAGCGCATCGTCCATGCACTCAGGCAATCTGTGAGTACAAAGGTGCACCTGACTACAGATGCATGGACCAGTAGGCATGGCCAGGGACGTTACGTGTCCATCACGGCACACTGGGTAAATGTGGTGGATGCAGGGTCCACAGGGGACATCAATTTCGGGACAGTTGCGCCTAGCCCACGGTCTAGGAAACAGTTGGCTGTAGGCGTTCGCACCCCCTCCTCCTCCTCCTCGTTCTCCTGCAGAAGCGACAGCTCTTCCACAGACCGCAGTAGGCCAACCACTCCATCGGCAGCTGACACTGTTGCACACCAGTTGTCCCATTATGGGCCAGCTACTGGCAAGCGTCAGCAGGCTGTATTGGCTATGAAGTGTTTGGGCGACAACAGACACACCGCGGAAGTTCTGTCCGAGTTCTTGCAACAAGAAACGCAGTCGTGGCTGGGCACAGTAGATCTTGAGGCAGGCAAGGTAGTGAGTGATAACGGAAGGAATTTCATGGCTGCCATCTCCCTTTCCCAACTGAAACACATTACTTGCCTGGCTCACACCTTAAACCTGGTGGTGCAGTGCTTATTGAAAACTTATCCTGGGTTCTCCGACCTGCTCCTCAAAGTGCGTGGACTTTGCTCACATATCCGACGTTCGCCTGTACACTCCAGCCGTATGCAGACCTATCAGCGGTCTTTGAACCTTCCCCAGCATCGCCTAATCATAGACGTTGCAACAAGGTGGAACTCAACACTGCACATGCTTCACAGACTGTGCCAACAGAGGCGGGCTGTTATGTTTTTGTGGGAGGATACACATACACGGGCAGGCAGTAGGATGGCAGACATGGAGTTGTCAGGTGTGCAGTGGTCGAAGATACAAGACATGTGTCAAGTCCTTCAGTGTTTTGAGGAATGCACACGGCTGGTTAGTGCAGAAAACACCATAATAAGCATGAGCATCCCCCTAATGTGTCTGCTGATGCAAAGTTTGAAGGATCAGGCGTCTGCACCAGAGGAAGAGAAAAGCCTTGATGACAGTCAGCCATTGTCTGGTCAGGGCAGTGTACAAGACGAGGTAGCGGGCGAAGAGGAGGTGGAGGACGAGGAGGATGATGGGGATGAGTATATTTTTAATGAGGAAGCTTTCCCGGGGGCACTGGAAATTGGTTGCGTGGCAAGGCCGGGTTCTGGTTTTTTGAGGGACACAAGTGACGTAGATTTGCCTGAAACTGCCCCTCAACCAATCACAACCACAGATTTGACAACTGGAACTTTGGCCCACATGGCGGATTATGCCTTACGTATCCTCAAAAGGGACACACGCATTACTAAAATGATGAACGATGATGATTACTGGTTGGCCTGCCTCCTTGATCCTCGCTATAAAGGCAAATTGCAAAATATTATGCCACATGAGAACTTGGAACTAATATTAGCAACCAAACAATCAACTCTTGTTGACCGTTTGCTTCAGGCATTCCCAGCACACAGCGCCCGTGATCGTTCTCACACGAGCTCCAGGGGGCAGCAGACCAGGAGTGTTAGGGGTGCACACATCAGAAGTGGCGTTGGACAGAGGGGTTTTCTGACCAGGTTGTGGAGTGATTTTGCTATGACCGCAGACAGGACAGGTACTGCTGCATCAATTGAAAGTGACAGGAGACAACATTTGTCCAGTATGGTTACTAACTATTTTTCATCCCTTATCGATGTTCTCCCTCAACCGTCATTCCCATTTGATTACTGGGCATCAAAATTAGACACCTGGCCAGAATTGGCAGAATATGCATTGCAGGAGCTTGCTTGCCCGGCAGCTAGTGTCCTATCAGAAAGAGTATTCAGTGCTGCAGGTTCAATATTAACCAAAAAAAGGACTCGTCTGGCTACCCAAAATGTTGATGATCTAACATTCATTAAAATGAACCACAACTGGATTTCGAATTCTTTTGCCCCACCTTGCCCGGCAGACACCTAGCTTTCCTACAAAAAGCTCTTGCCTGTGGACTACTGTGAATTACTTTTCGAATGTCTAATTTGCTGCAGCTGATTGTCCAGCATACGACATGTTTACACCTCCCTAAATGGCCAAACTCCCCACACGGGGCCGTGGTATCGCGACTTGGTGCAAGCACCCGTGAGAGTGCTGTTTGTCTGAAGAGGTGGGTGTGCCCGCTTTTGGTCGACGGCACTGCCACTGGGTCCCTCATAGTACAATAAAGTGTCTCTGGCGGTGGTGGTGCGCACCCAACGTCAGACGCACTGTTGTAACATGAGGGGCCCTGGGCCTGTACCGCCGTCCACAAGAGAGTTCACCCAACCCCAGGTCAAACATTGCTCTACCACTTCCACAGTTATCTCTCACACTTCCACCAGTGTTTAGTCTATGCGCTGACATCCTTCCATTCCTGCCACTGACCATTGTGTTGACATGTATGATGGTACTTAACATAGTCAGGGGCAGTGTCCTCTATTTACCACAGTAAATACTTTGCGCTAAATTAGTAGGTCTGAAACTACGCAGAGGATCCCACCCCTGAACCTAATGATTGCACCCTTTAGTGTTTTCGTTTTGTTTTAATGCGAGACATTCACATTTATTTATTGTTTTGGACTACTAACTGGCAGACACTCATTACAATCGGCCTCCTCTGACCAGACCACTGCTGCCCGTCGACCCCTGGAACCAATTTTAAATTGCCTACAGCCAGCCCATTTTATTATCTTAGGCCTTCGAAGCCTGTCTGCGGCCCGTTCTTTCAACTACTACTACACTGACCATTCTACTGCTGCCCGTGTACCCCTGGAACCAATTTTAAATTGCCTACAGCCCAATTTTTTTATGTTAGGCCTTTGAAGCCTGTCTGCGGTCCCTCCTTCCACTAGGCCTCCACTGACCATTCTACTGCTGCCCGTGTACCCCTGGAACCAATTTTAAATTGCCTACAGCCAGCCCAATTTTTTTTATGTTAGGCCTTCGAAGCCTGTCTGCGGTCTCTCCGTCCACTAGGCCTCCACTGACCATTCTACTGCTGCCCGTGTACCCCTGGAACCAATTTTAAATTGCCTACAGCCAGCCCAATTTTTTTTATGTTAGGCCTTCGAAGCCTGTCTGCGGTCCCTCCTTCCACAAGGCCTCCACTGACCATTCTACTGCTGCCCGTGTACCCCTGGAACCAATTTTAAATTGCCAACAGCCCTATTTTGTTATGTTAGGCCTTCGAAGCCTGTCTGCGGTCCCTCCTTCCACAAGGCCTCCACTGACCATTCTACTGCTGCCCGTGTACCCCTGGAACCAATTTTAAATTGCCAACAGCCCTATTTTGTTATGTTAGGCTTTCGAAGCCTCTCTGCGGTCCCTTCTTTCTACTACTACTACACTGACCAGACCATTGCTGCCCGTGTACCCCTGGAACCAATTTTAAATTGCCAACAGCCCTATTTTGTTATGTTAGGCCTTCGAAGCCTGTCTGCGGTCCCTTCTTTCTACTACTACTACACTGACCAGACCATTGCTGCCCGTGTACCCCTGGAACCAAATTTAAATTGCCTACAGCCAGCCCAATTTTTTTTATGTTAGGCCTTCGAAGCCTGTCTGTGGTCCCTCCTTCCACTAGGCCTCCACTGACCATTCTACTGCTGCCCGTGTACCCCTGGAACCAATTTTAAATTGCCAACAGCCCTATTTTGTTATGTTAGGCCTTCGAAGCCTGTCTGCGGTCCCTCCTTCCACAAGGCCTCCACTGACCATTCTACTGCTGCCCGTGTACCCCTGGAACCAATTTTAAATTGCCTACAGCCAGCCCAATTTTTTTTATGTTAGGCCTTCGAAGCCTGTCTGCGGTCCCTCCTTCCACAAGGCCTCCACTGACCATTCTACTGCTGCCCGTGTACCCCTGGAACCAATTTTAAATTGCCAACAGCCCTATTTTGTTATGTTAGGCCTTCGAAGCCTGTCTGCGGTCCCTCCTTCCACAAGGCCTCCACTGACCATTCTACTGCTGCCCGTGTACCCCTGGAACCAATTTTAAATTGCCAACAGCCCTATTTTGTTATGTTAGGCTTTCGAAGCCTCTCTGCGGTCCCTTCTTTCTACTACTACTACACTGACCAGACCATTTCTGCCCGTGTACCCCTGGAACCAATTTTAAATTGCCAACAGCCCTATTTTGTTATGTTAGGCCTTCGAAGCCTGTCTGCGGTCCCTTCTTTCTACTACTACTACACTGACCAGACCATTGCTGCCCGTGTACTCCTGGAACCAAATTTAAATTGCCTACAGCCAGCCCAATTTTTTTTATGTTAGGCCTTCGAAGCCTGTCTGCGGTCCCTCCTTCCACTAGGCCTCCACTGACCATTCTACTGCTGCCCGTGTACCCCTGGAACCAATTTTAAATTGCCAACAGCCCTATTTTGTTATGTTAGGCCTTCGAAGCCTCTCTGCGGTCCCTTCTTTCTACTACTATTACACTGACCAGACCATTGCTGCCCGTGTACCCCTGGAACCAAATTTAAATTGCCTACAGCCAGCCCAATTTTTTTTATGCTAGGCCTTCGAAGCCTGTCTGCGGTCCCTCCTTCCACTAGGCCTCCACTGACCGTTCTACTGCTGCCCGTGTACCCCTGGAACCAATTTTAAATTGCCAACAGCCCTATTTTGTTATGTTAGGCCTTCGAAGCCTCTCTGCGGTCCCTTCTTTCTACTACTACTACACTGACCAGACCATTGCTGCCCGTGTACCCCTGGAACCAATTTTAAATTGCCAACAGCCCTATTTTGTTATGTTAGGCCTTCGAAGCCTGTCTGCGGTCCCTCCTTCCACAAGGCTTCCACTGACCATTCTACTGCTGCCCGTGTACCCCTGGAACCAATTTTAAATTGCCTACAGCCAGCCCAATTTTTTTTATGTTAGGCCTTCGAAGCCTATCTGCGGTCCCTCCTTCCACTAGGCCTTCACTGACCGTTCTACTGCTGCCCGTGTACCCCTGGAACCAATTTTAAATTGCCAACAGCCCTATTTTGTTATGTTAGGCCTTCGAAGCCTGTCTGCGGTCCCTCCTTCCACAAGGCCTCCACTGACCATTCTACTGCTGCCCGTGTACCCCTGGAACCAATTTTAAATTGCCTACAGCCAGCCCAATTTTTTTTATGTTAGGCCTTCGAAGCCTGTCTGCGGTCCCTCCTTCCACTAGGCCTCCACTGACCGTTCTACTGCTGCCCGTGTACCCCTGGAACCAATTTTAAATTGCCAACAGCCCTATTTTGTTATGTTAGGCCTTCGAAGCCTGTCTGCGGTCCCTCCTTCCACAAGGCCTCCACTGACCATTCTACTGCTGCCCGTGTACCCCTGGAACCAATTTTAAATTGCCTACAGCCAGCCCAATTTTTTTTATGTTAGGCCTTCGAAGCCTGTCTGCGGTCCCTCCTTCCACTAGGCCTCCACTGACCATTCTACTGCTGCCCGTGTACCCCTGGAACCAATTTTAAATTGCCAACAGCCCTATTTTGTTATGTTAGGCCTTCAAAGCCTCTCTGCGGTCCCTTCTTTCTACTACTATTACACTGACCAGACCATTGCTGCCCGTGTACCCCTGGAACCAAATTTAAATTGCCTACAGCCAGCCCAATTTTTTTTATGTTAGGCCTTCGAAGCCTGTCTGTGGTCCCTCCTTCCACTAGGCCTCCACTGACCATTCTACTGCTGCCCGTGTACCCCTGGAACCAATTTTAAATTGCCAACAGCCCTATTTTGTTATGTTAGGCCTTTGAAGCCTGTCTTCGGTCCCTCCTTCCACAAGGCCTCCACTGACCATTCTACTGCTGCCCGTGTACCCCTGGAACCAATTTTAAATTGCCAACAGCCCTATTTTGTTATGTTAGGCCTTCGAAGCCTCTCTGCGGTCCCTTCTTTCTACTACTACTACACTGACCAGACCATTGCTGCCCGTGTACCCCTGGAACCAATTTTAAATTGCCAACAGCCCTATTTTGTTATGTTAGGCCTTCGAAGCCTGTCTGCGGTCCCTTCTTTCTACTACTACTACACTGACCAGACCATTGCTGCCCGTGTACCCCTGGAACCAAATTTAAATTGCCTACAGCCAGCCCAATTTTTTTATGTTAGGCCTTCGAAGCCTGTCTGCGGTCCCTCCTTCCACTAGGCCTCCACTGACCGTTCTACTGCTGCCCGTGTACCCCTGGAACCAATTTTAAATTGCCAACAGCCCTATTTTGTTATGTTAGGCCTTCGAAGCCTGTCTGCGGTCCCTCCTTCCACAAGGCCTCCACTGACCATTCTACTGCTGCCCGTGTACCCCTGGAACCAATTTTAAATTGCCATCAGCCCTATTTTGTTATGTTAGGCCTTCAAAGCCTCTCTGCGGTCCCTTCTTTCTACTTCTACTACACTGACCAGACCATTGCTGCCCGTGTACCCCTGGAACCAATTTTAAATTGCCAACAGCCCTATTTTGTTATGTTAGGCCTTCGAAGCCTGTCTGCGGTCCCTTCTTTCTACTACTCCTACACTGGCCAGACCACTGCTGCCCGTGTACCCCTGGAACCTATTTGTTATTGCATAGAGCACCCTTTTTTTAATAGTAGGCGTACAAAGTCTGTCTGCGGTCCACTATTGAAATTGTCCTCCACTGCCCAGAGCAATGCTGCCTGTGTACCCCTGTAACCTTTTTAAGCTGCAGTGAGCCACAATTTTTGGTTTAAGGCCTACTACCTGTGTCTGTCTGCGCCACTCATTTCAGCTGTGTTCCTTTGAAAAAAGCTGAGCGTCAATAGTCTTGTTTTCAGCCTTTAGGAATTTTAAAACTGCATTGGGGGTACAACTTTGGTAGGGCCTACTAACGGTGTCTGCCGCCCCAAGGTGTGCCCCAGGTTTCGTCCACATTGCTTCGGTCTTCCGACTCTCGTTTAGTAGTTGTAGAAAACTACACTGCATTAGGCCTACAAATTGGGTATGGGGTGTAGAGACGGTGTGTTCCACTCCAAGGAGTTCTCCAGGTTGCCTTTCCTGAGCTTCTATCTTCAGGCTCTCGTTTAGTAGTTGTTGGAAACTACACTGCATTAGGCCTACAAAATGGGTATGGGGTGTAGAGAGATGGTGTGTTCCACTCCAAGGTGTTCCCCAGGTTTCCTCACCATTGCTTCGATCTTAATGCTCTCGTTTAGTAGTTGTTGGAAACTACACTGCATTAGGCCTACAAATTGGGTATGGGGTGTAGAGACGGTATGTTCCACTCCAAGGTGTTCTCCAGGTTGCCTTTCCTGAGCTTCTATCTTCAGGCTCTCGTTTAGTAGTTGTTGGAAACTACACTGCATTAGGCCTACAAAATGGGTATGGGGTGTAGAGAGCTGGTGTGTTCCACTCCAAGGTGTTCCCCAGGTTTCCTCGCCATTGCTTCCATCTTAATGCTCTCGTTTAGTAGTTGTTGGAAACTACACTGCATTAGGCCTACAAATTGGGTATGGGGTGTAGAGAGATGGTGTGTTCCACTCCAAGGTGTTCCCCAGGTTTCCTCGCCATTGCTTCGATCTTAATGCTCTCGTTTAGTAGTTGTTGGAAACTACGCTGCATTAGGCCTACAAATTGGGTATGGGGTGTAGAGAGATGGTGTGTTCCACTCCAAGGTGTTCCCCAGGTTTCCTCGCCATTGCTTCGATCTTAATGCTCTCGTTTAGTAGTTGTTGGAAACTACGCTGCATTAGGCCTACAAATTGGGTATGGGGTGTAGAGAGATGGTGTGTTCCACTCCAAGGTGTTCCCCAGGTTTCCTCGCCATTGCTTCGATCTTAATGCTCTCGTTTAGTAGTTGTTGGAAACTACACTGCATTAGGCCTACAAATTGGGTATGGGGTGTAGAGACGGTGTGTTCCACTCCAAGGTGTTCTCCAGGTTGCCTTTCCTGAGTTTCTATCTTCAGGCTCTCGTTTAGTAGTTGTTGGAAACTACACTGCATTAGGCCTACAAAATGGGTATGGGGTGTAGAGAGATGGTGTGTTCCACTCCAAGGTGTTCCCCAGGTCTCCTCGCCATTGCTTCGATCTTAATGCTCTCGTTAAGTAGTTGTTGGAAATTACACTGCATTAGGCCTACAAATTGGGTATGGGGTGTAGAGACGGTGTGTTCCACTCCAAGGTGTTCTCCAGGTTGCCTTTCCTGAGCTTCTATCTTCAGGCTCTCGTTTAGTAGTTGTTGGAAACTACACTGCATTAGGCCTACAAAATGGGTATGGGGTGTAGAGAGCTGGTGTGTTCCACTCCAAGGTGTTCCCCAGGTTTCCTCGCCATTGCTTCGATCTTAATGCTCTCATTTAGTAGTTGTTGGAAACTACACTGCATTAGGCCTACAAATTGTGTATGGGGTGTAGAGACGGTGTGTTCCACTCCAAGGTGTTCTCCAGGTTGCCTTTCCTGAGCTTCTATCTTCAGGCTCTTGTTAAATAGTGGTTAAATGGAACAACTGCATTTGGCGTACTAGATGGTTTGGGGCCTACTAACAGTGTCTGCCGCTCCTTGCTGTTCTCCTGGTTTCCTGTCCTGAAATTCCATTTTCAGGCTCTCGTTAAGTAGTTGTTAATGTTAAACTGCATTTGGCCTACTAGTTGGGTTGGGGCCTACTATCGGTGTCTGCCACTCCTTGCTGTTCTCCTCCACTGAACAAAGCTGTGCCGCCTGTTTACTACGGTTGCCAATTTTGAACTGCATTTCGACTACTTACTGATTTGGGCCTACTCTCTGTGTCAGCCTCTCATTCCAGTTGTCCTACACTGAACAAAGCAATGCCCCCTGGTTAGTCCTGTTACCAATTTTGAACTGCATTTAGCCCACTTTATTCTTTGGGCCTATATCTGTGTTTCCTCCTCATCCTGCCCATTGCCCAGCCAGTGATAGATGAGTCTGCTGGTACATTGACCCATAACGCAAAATTCCCCGTGCACGCTACACAGCAAGATTGTGACCCTGCTGAAAGTCAGGTTCCTCTTCCCGCATACCATACCACCTTACACGGGAACAAAGAGGAAGGTGCAGATGAAAGTGCAGGTTCCTTCATCAGGTGTGGGGAGGAATACTAGTTGGTGATGTCACTGGCACAGGGCCTCTCATAGTACGCAAAAGTGTTGCTGCCGGTGGGAGGCACCCCCGCCGTGCAAACACACCGCTGTACTTTGAGGGGCCCTGTGCCAGTGCCAATGCCAACGAGTGGGCCCCCCCTGCTTGCTCAGGATCTCAGCACTTGCAAAGTTGAAATACTTACCTCTCCCTGCTCCACTGCCATGACGTGTTCCAGATTTCCTGGGCCCACTAATTACTTGAACCAGCCCTACCCCCCACAACTTTAGCCAAATGACCCACAATATCAAATGCCTTCCAATTATTAAAAGGTAAATTACGATTGACAAGCTTCTGTAACAAGAATGGATGTTTTTGCCATTAAAATGGGCAGTGTAGGTGTTTTCCTGGCCTCCACTCACTGTTTCGTGTTTCGGGCGATACCCGACTTTTCGCGATAATCGGCCGATTCCACTCGACTCGACTTCTAAGATAGTCGGGTTTCGCGAAACACGGCTCGACTCTAAAAAGGTCAAGGTCGCTCAACCCTAGCTGAGACCCCTAATTTTGCCACAAAAAACTGGGAAAACTTATTGACTCGAGTATAAGCCTAGGGTGGGAAATGCAGCAGCTACTGGTAAAATTCAAAAATAAAAATAGATACCAATAAAAGTAAAATTAACTGAGACATCAGTAGGTTAAATGTTTTTAAATATCCATATTGAATCAGGAGCCTCGTGTCTACAAAAAGTAGGTATTCATCTATAGAAGGCACTCGTTACCCAGCAAGTTTTTACTACACAGACTGTGCCTACTAGTAATCGAAAGCCACCACCCAGTAATATTCAGTCAAATTATTTCACAATGTAGTACATTTGCTGCAATAATTTGAAAATATGCAAATGAAGTCTACCTTATTTCCTCTAAAGTACGGCCATTAAGACTTAATTTACATACAAATATAACTAGAGCCATCAAGAAGCCATAATGCGCTGCAATTTCACAGAAATAGCATGTAATGAAAGTGAAGTTAATTTTACAGATCTTGCATAATGTCTTTAGGAGCCGTTTTTTTAGTGTGCATAGAATCAACAGTAAGAACTTTATATTATGTATAAAAAAATTAAGCTAATTAATATTATGAAGTACCAAATATGATTTTAGCATAATAGAAGAATTATGTTGATGACTGTATTATAACAAGAGGTAACATATTATTTTAGTGTTATAGCTTGACAGCCAGTTATATAGTGATAAATGAAACCTATATTTCTGCAGCACTGGCATAGACCACATTAAGATGCCTATGTAGAGGGGTAAATGAAGGCATCCTGGCATGGAGTTAATGGTAATAGTGTTATATGATAATGCGTTATGCTATATATTTGATTAAAAGTTTTGCATTTTACCGTTATGACCAGTTTGTATCTCAGTTCTCCTAGAGGATGTGCCTCAAGGCCAAATCCTGGGAATTGGGGAGATCTGTCCACTAGTGGAACAATTACAAAACACAGGAATATAGTTTCCATCACACAGGGTAGTATACAGTTAATAGGAGGGGTTAGATCGGATAAGAAGAGGAAGCACTTCCTGCTTTAGTCAGTGTGGAGTTTAGGAGAGAGTCAAATTTAGAGTCCTGTGTGTGAGGGGCATTCAAAGGAAGTACAAAAAAGGGACAGCGTTCTACAGGTTCCAAGAAATCAGATGCAGGACAGGTGAAAGGGTTCTGTCAGTGCAAATCTCCAAACAGTATGAGGACATATCTTAAGCTTCATCAGGAATCCGGGGCAGTCTTGGGTTTAGGGCCCGGCAGAGGTATTGAGTGTCATATCTCTGTCTCATCTGTGAGGGAGATGTCAGCCAGGTCTCAGCAAAAGGGCAGGATAGTGAGCCTCATGGAAGTTGTTATGCCAGATATAAAGTTCCTGGTACCAACAAGAGCTGTTGATGCAGAGGCAGGTTGGGCAGAACAGAGTCAAGGACTGATAGTACACTGGACAAAGGGAAATTCATCTGAAGGGGATTCTGCCTCACTCTGTGTGCCACAACCTCATGTATCCAAATTGCACAGTAAAGCTGACCCTGTTGAACCGGACTTAAGGTCTCCTGTAATGTTTTTAGCTGAAAGTGGTCTCATGTATGGGGAGGTAGCAAGGACTCCCAAACAACAAGTAAGTAAAGAGAACACCCCAGAGCACATCACACTCAACTCTGATTCCTGTTTAGAAGAAAGGTTTCAGAGCAAAGAGAAATCAGTTCAGGCCCACAGCTAGCGGCCACATGCCCCTTTGTCCTTACATACCAGTTTTCATTCATTACAAAGAAACAGGGCTGCAGAAACCATGATAAATGATCCTCATAATCTGCTATTACCGCCCCAGGCTTTTTATTTAGCTTTTAAATATCATCTTTAACTTTTATAATGCGAGGTTTCATAATGAACTGCTTAATTAGCTTTACCATGAAATACCATTAAGCGTAAAATGATCTGATTGCAAACAATTTAAATGTTAAGGGTTAAGGTTCAATGTTTGCCTTTCCTTTCTGTGTGTTAGTTTGTGATTACAGGCACAAATTATTTTAAAAATTTAAGTCACTTTCTTTACTCATAAATTTCCTTACAATCAAAGCTTGCTGAGAGATTTTTTTTTTGCTCCCTTCTTGGTGAAGGCAACCAAGGGAGCTACCAAAGTTGAGAAGTGTGGAATGAACTGGCGATAGTAATTAATTAATGAACTCCATAAAGCGCTGCACCGCTTTAAGAGAATGGGGTTCCTGCCAGTTCATCACAGCCTGTAGTTTGGCAGGATCCATAGCTAATCTCTGGGCGGAGATGATATAGCCCAGGAAAGGTAAGGACTCCTGCTCAAACACACATTTCTCCAATTTTGCTTTTAGGGAATTTGCCCGTAAGAGGTCGAAGACTCTGCAAACATCTCTCCGGTGGGAGTCAATATCTGGAAAGTAGATGAGAATATAATTCAGATAGACTACGACCGAGGTGGAGAGCATATCCTGGAAGATGTCATTCACAAAGTCTTGGAAAACGGCTGGGGCATTACAGAGCCCGAAGGGCATCACCAGATATTCATAGTGCCCATCCCTGGAGTTAAAAGCCGTCTTCCATTCGGCCCCCTCACGGATGCGAATCAGGTAGTAAGCACCCCGAAGATCTAATTTTGTAAATATCCTTGCTCCCCGAAGCCTATCAAAGAGCTCAGATATCAGAGGCAAAGGATGCTTATTCTTAACGGTGATGGCGTTAAGACCCCTGTGATCTATGCATGAACTTAGTGTTAGGGGTCAAGTTCCCGCCTCTGCACAGGGGGAATCTCGGGCCATCTCCGCTGCGGTCTCCCATTCTTCTCCTGCCGCAGTGGAGCCTGCTCAGCGGAGACGTCAGTCCCAGCGTCTCGCTCAGTCTGACTCTGTACAAAGAGTTACTGCTGTTTTTCCTGCTTCTGCCATTGAAGTCAGTGCTGGGCAGCGGCGAGCAGACACTTCTGGGACTAAGTCCTGCTTTTCTCGTTCTGAGCATGCCCAGAGTAAGATTTCTCAGTGGAGATCGAGGGTCACATGTTCAGATACTGCAGCTAAAGCCATTGGTCCTTCAGGAAGGTTCTGTAGGTGCTCAGGCTCTGTGGCAGCCTCTCATTAGTCCTTCTAGGAAGGTCTTGTATGTGCTGCAACTATTTAAGGCTCGCATGGCCGCAAGGCCATGCGCTAGTATCTTTCTATGTTATGTACTTTGCGCCAGTGTGGTCATGTAAGTTTGTGTTCAGGGACCCGGCTGAAATAAGCCCCTAGAATGCTGGCACCTTTGGCGAGGAGATTGTGTGTGTATGTATTCAGGGACCTGGCTGAAATAAGCCCCTAGAATGCTGGCACCACGAGTGAGGAGTTTTGTGTGCATGCATGACCACTGACTGCTCTCAGTTGGGTAGTTAGCCTGTGCCTCTGTGAAGTCTAACAGGGCACAGAGCATTGCTTTCATGGCTACTCTGTGAAATAACAGAGTTTGTTGATACCGCCATATAGTTCTGCCGTTTGCTAGCAGCAGGTTCTCCTGCACGGTGGACCCCGGGCTGCGAAGGCATCAATTTCAATAAAACATCTATATTTACTCGGTGCGTTCCGCTAGCCCTAACAGAATACTAGCGCCAGGGTCTGGCTAGTAAATGGTGGACATTCAGCAATTCTTGCGGTATATCCAGCAGCTTGAGAGTAGGTTTGCAGCTCTCCAGAGCACAACTTCAGCTGTGGAGGTTACCACAGTTGCTGTACAGGCTGCTAGCGTGGCTGCAGCAACCTTGTCCACTGCCACCCCTGTTCCAACATTATCTCGCCTCCTGCTGCCAGAAAAATTTTCTGGAGATAGTAAATCTTGTAGGGGATTCATGAGTCAGTGCTCTATTTACCTCGAGCTCCTGGCTGCACGTTTTCTGACAGAGCGGGCAAAGGGAAGATTTATTGTGTCTCTCTTTTCGGACAGGGTGTTGGAATGGGCTACGCCGCTGTGGGAGCGTAGCGATCATGTGGTGCAGAGTGCTCCGCTGTTCCTGAGCACTCTGAAACAGGTCTTCTTAGGACCTCGAGCCACCCATGACACGGCGCTCCAGCTGCTGGCATTAACTCAGGGTTTGTCCTTGGTCAGCCATTTTGCCATCCACTTCTGCCCCTTAGCATCTGAGCTGGAGGGGTCGGATAAAGCCCTTATCCCCATATTTTGGAGGGGGCTGGCTGATCACGTGAAGGACGCTCTGGCCACTAGGGAGATTCCCGCCACACTGGAGAAGTTAATAGCTGTCTCCACTCGTATTGACCTCCGTTTTAACGGGCGGAGGTTAGAGCGAGCCCTGTGTAGGCAGAGGTTTCGGCTGGCTCCCACCTTCGCCAAACCTCTGGAATATCCGGTCCTGGTCCCTGAGTCACATGAGGCCATGGAAGTGTCACGAGCGGGATCTAAGTCCCGGACTGCTTGTGCACTCAAGGTCTGTCATGTTTGCCAGCAGTCAGATCATCTTGCCACCAGATGTCCCCAGCGGTCGAGGAAACGTCAGCGTACAGCGTAGTAGATGGAGGTACACTAGACACGGAGAAGTTTGAGTCCAAATTGTCCTTTAAGGGGACAATTACTATAGGCTCATCCTCCCACTCGGTAGAGCTCTGCGTGGATTCTGGGGCGGAGGGCAATTTTATGTCTTCTGCCTTCGCCCAACGTCATGCAATATCCCTGGTTATGCTAGCTCAACCAGTAATGGTACGAGTGGTGAATGGGTCGACACTGCCCTCACAGATAACACACCAGACCATCCCTTTTACTCAGTCCATGTCGCCATCCCATCAGGAGATTATGTCTCTGCTCATCATTCCTGAGGGAATTGATGAGGTCTTGTTGGGGATACCTTGGCTATGGTACCACTCTCCTCATATCGAGTGGTCCTCAGGCAGAATTCTGAGATGGGGTGAATCTTGTGGGGGTAGGTGTCAGAGGGAGTGCGTTCAGGTTGCTACTACAGAGGTACCCGCAGATCTATCCTCTCTCCCTAAGCAATATTGGTCCTATGCGGACATGTTCTCCAAAAAGGCGGCGAAGACCCTTCCGCCCCATTGCCCCTATGACTGTCTTATTGATCTCTTTCCTGGTGCTGAGCCTCCCCGGGGTCGAGTCTATCCGTTATCTCTCCCGGAGACGGAGGCAATGTCTCAGTACATTCAAGAGAATCTGGCAAGAGGCTTCATCAGGGAGTCAGTGTCACCTGCTGGGGCAGGGTCCTTTTTCGTGCAGAAGAAGAATGGGGAACTACGTCCATGCATAGATTATAGGGGTCTTAACGCCATCACCGTTATGAATAAGTATCCCTTGCCCCTGATATCTGAGCTTTTTCATAGGCTTCGGGGAGCAAGGGTATTTACTAAATTAGATCTGCGGGGTGCTTACTACCTGATTCGCATCCGTGAGGGGGATGAATGGAAGACGGCATTTAACACCAGGGATGGGCACTATGAATATCTGGTGATGCCCTTCGGGCTCTCTAATGCCCCAGCCGTTTTTCAAGACTTTGTGAACGACATCTTCCAGGATATGTGTTGTGAATACTGTGGCCAAGCTCCCTCCTGTGGTCGTGAGTGGTACTGCGGCTGGTTCTGTCTATAAGCTTCCTTTGGTGGATGAGAGTGGTACTGCGGCTTCTGAGTTTCCTTCCTCAGGTGATGAGGTTAAGTCGTTAGGTGCTGCTCTATTTAACTCCACCTGGTGCTTTGATCCTGGCCTCCAGTCTATGTTCTAGTATTGGTCTTGCTTCCTCCTGGATCGTTCCTGTGGCCTGTCTATCCTACATAAGCTAAGTTCTGCTTATGTTATTTTTGTTTGCTATATTTTCTGTCCAGCTTGCTATATTGGTTTTTCTTGCTTGCTGGAAGCTCTGAGACGCAGAGGGAGCACCTCCGTACCGTTAGTCGGTGCGGAGGGTCTTTTTGCCCCTCTGCGTGGTTGTTTGTAGGTTTTTGTGTTGACCGCAAAGCTATCTTTCCTATCCTCGGTCTATTCAGTAAGTCGGGCCTCACTTTGCTAAATCTATTTCATCTCTGTGTTTGTATTTCATCTTTACTCACAGTCATTATATGTGGGGGGCTGCCTTTTCCTTTGGGGAATTTCTCTGAGGCAAGGTAGGCTTATTTTTCTCTCTTCAGGACTAGTTAGTTTCTCAGGCTGTGCCGAGTTGCATAGGGAGCGTTAGGCGCAATCCACGGCTACCTCTAGTGTGGT
The DNA here is from genome assembly GCF_032444005.1 of Ranitomeya imitator. Lineage (NCBI taxonomy): Eukaryota > Metazoa > Chordata > Amphibia > Anura > Dendrobatidae > Ranitomeya > Ranitomeya imitator. Next base: position 106,283,568 of record NC_091287.1, read on the forward strand.
GTGATAGGATTAGGGATTGCGGTCAGCAGAGTTTCCACGTCTCAGAGCTCGTCCTATGTTTTTGCTAAATGTCAGGTCACTTTGTGTGCTCTGAACTTCAATGTCCATTGTGGTTCTGAATTACCTGTTGATAACAGATATGCTCTCCACCTCGGTCGTAGTCTACCTGGATGATATTCTCATCTACTCTCCAGATATTGACTCCCACCAGAGAGATGTTTGCAAAGTCTTCGGCCTCCTACGGGCAAACTCCCTCTATGCCAAGTTGGAGAAGTGTGTGTTCGAGCAGGAGTGCTTACCTTTCCTGGGCTATATCATCTCTGCCCAGGGATTGGCTATGGATCCTGCCAAACTACAGACTGTGATGGACTGGCAGGAACCCAATTCTCTTAAAGCATTGCAGCGCTTTATGGGGTTCATTAACTACTATCGCCAGTTCATTCCGCAGTTCTCAACTTTGGTAGCTCCCTTGGTTGCCCTCACCAAGAAGGGAGCAAATCCCATATTGTGGTCTCAGGAGGTCTCCAAGGCCTTTAACTCCATTAAGTCACATTTCACTAGCGCCCCCATCCTACATCGCCCCGATGTAGATAAGCCATTTATAATGGAGGTGGATGCCTCATCTGTTTGTGCTGGAGCAGTCCTTTTCCAAAAGGATGCTCAAGGTCGGAAGCATCCTTGCTTCTTCTTCTCTAAGACCTTCTTTCCAGCAGAGAGGAATTATTCCATCGGGGACAGGGAGTTGCTAGCTATGAAGTTGGCTTTCTCGGCGTGGAGGCATCTCTTGGAGGGAGCTCGTTTTCCCTTCCAAGTCTTCACAGATCACAAAAATTTGGTATACCTGCAGACAGCCCAGAGGTTAAATTCTCGCCAGGCCAGATGGTCCTTGTTCTTCTCCCGCTTTCATTTTACCCTCCATTTTCTTTCTGAGGAAAAGAACATTTGTGCCGATGCTCTCTCTCGCTCCGTTGTATCATCTGTGGAGGAGGAAGAGGAGCCTCGGCTTATTGTCCCCACCGAGAGCCTGAGAACTGTGGCCCCGGTTTTGCTAGAGTCTGTGCCACCGGGCAAGACTTTTGTACCATCCAGTTTGCGACCGGAGGTTCTCTATTGGGCTCACTCATCCAGGGTGGGTGGACATTTTGGTTCCAAAAGGACATCTGAGTTACTGGCGAGGACATACTGGTGGCCGCATATGGCTCGTGATGTCGCAGACTATGTTCGGGCGTGTGTCTCTTGCGCCAAGAACAAGTCTCCTTGGCAATGGCCAGCTGGGTTGCTTTACCCCCTGCCGGTGGCGGACAGGCCCTTGGTGATGGTCGGGATGGACTTTGTGGTGGGCTTACCCAAGTCTCGTAGCTGCACCATAATCTGGGTGATCACTGACCAATTTTTCAAAATGGTTCATTTGGTGCCTCTTCCACAGCTACTTTCTGCACGGGCTCTGGCAGCGTTGTTCATCAAGCATATCTTTTGCTTACACGGTATGCTGGACAAGATTGTCAGTGACCGGGGTCCCCAGTTTGTGTCTCGATTCTGGAGAGAGCCATGTCATCTACTCAGTATTGAGTTGACTCTCTCCTCGGCTTATCATCCCGAGACGAATGGGTTGGTTGAGAGGGCCAATCAGACTCTGGTCACATGTTTACGACATTTTGTTTCTGCCAGGAAGGATGACTGGGCATCCTTGTTACCATGGGCACAGTTTGCCCTTTACAACGCTGTAGCCGACTCCACCGGTCAGACTCCTTTTCTCCTTAATTACGGCCTGCATCCGCGGGTTCCTGTGCCTATGCCCATGTCCTCTGCTGACTCCAGGGTGGCAGACTGGGCTGTGGAGGCACGGGACATTTGGGACCGCACTCAGGATGCCATCCGGGCCTTCAAGGAGAGAATGAGGTCTTCCGCCTATGCACATTGGCACCCTGCCCCGACCTTTGCTCCTGGCGACTTAGTGTGGCTCTCCGCCTGTAACATCAGGCTGCGTGTTGAGTCCACTAAGTTTGCACCTCACTACTTGGGTCCCGTCAAGGTCCCCAAACAGGTTAATCCTGTGGTCTACCGTCTAGCCCTTCCTCCACGCCTAGGTATCACCGACACCTTTCATGTGTCCCTCCTTAAGCCCGTATACATGTCCTGGTTTTCTGAGTCATCTGCCAGGACATCGGGTTCGTCTATGGACGATTACGAGGTGAACGCTATTTTGGGGTACAAGGTGGTACGTGGCAAAAAATTTTATTTGGTGGACTGGAAGGGTTACGGTCCTGAGGATAGGTCTTGGGAGCCTGCTGAGCACATTCAGGCTCCGCAGCTCATTGCTGCCTTAGAATGTAGAGAGGCCCAAGGAGGGGGGCGTAATGTTAGGGATCAAATTCCCACCTCTTCACAGGGGGAATCTCGGGCCATCTCCGCTGTAGTCTCCCATTCTTCTCCTGCCGCAGTGGAGCCTGCTCAACGGAGACGTCAGTCCCAGCGTCTCGCTCAGTCTGACTCTGTACAAAGAGTTACTGCTGCTTTTCCTGCTTCTGCCATTGAAGACAGTGCTGGGCAGCGGCGAGCAGACGCTGCTGGGACTAAGTCCTGCTTCTCTCATTCTGAGCATGCCCAGAGTAAGATCTCTCAGTGGAGATCGAGGGTCACATGTTCAGATACTGCAGCTAAAGCCATTGGTCCTTCAGGAAGGTCCTGTAGGTGCTCAGGCCCTGTGGCAGCCTCTCATTGCTCCTTCTAGGAAGGTCCTGTACGTGCTGCAACTATTTAAGGCTCGCATGGCCGCACGGCCATGCGCTAGTATCTTTCTATGTTATGTACTTTGCACCAGTGTGGTCATGTAAGTTTGTGTTCAGGGACCCGGCTGAAATAAGCCCCTAGAATGCTGGCACCTCTGGCGAGGAGATTGTGTGTGTATGTATTCAGGGACCTGGCTGAAATAAGCCCCTAGAATGCTGGCACCACCGGCGAGGAGTTTTGTGTGCATGCATGACCACTGACTGCTCTCAGTTGGGTAGTTAGCCTGTGCCTCTGTGAAGTCTAACAGGGCGCAGTGCTTGCTTTCACGGCTATTCTGTGAAATAACAGAGTTAGTTCATACCGCCATATAGTTCCGCCTTTTGCTAGCAGCAGGTTCTCCTACACGGTGGACCCCGGGCTGTGAAGACATCAATTTCAATAAAACATCTATATTTACTCGGTGTGTTCCGCTAGCCCTAATACGTAGTTCCCCATTCTTCTTCTGCGCGAAGAAGAGCCCAGCCCCTGCAGGTGACACTGACTTCCTAATGAATCCTCTTGCCAGATTTTCCTGGATGTACTGTAAGTGACATTGCTTCCATCTCCGAGAGAGATAACGGATAGACTTGACCCCGGGGAGGCTCAGCACCAGGCAAGAGGTCAATAGGACAGTCATAGGGGCGGTGAGGCGGAAGGGTCTCTGCAGCTCTTTTGGAGAGCACGTCCGCATAGGGCCAATATTGCTTGGGGAGAGAGAATAATGTAAGTCTATGGGAGGCCCGAGTATTTTTACCGCGATCCCCCGGGGATCCTTCTAAGGTCTAAAAATGTCTGAAAATGATGGGAGCACTGCTCAAATGACACAGGGACATCATGGGGATCGCCCCTGGAAGCATTCCTAACTCCTAGTTCACAGCTTTAATTATTTGTTTCCGAGATTCATGCCATTTTTCTCGGTGTTAAAAAAAACACATGAAAACAAAACTAAAATGGGTTTTGCTTGGAAATATGTCAAGGTACATCCTTTGCAGGTTAATGACTTGCCTGTAAGGCCAAATATTTCACCCCAGACCTCTCCCACTTAGGCTTAGTTCAGATGCAGCGTTTTTGAAGCGTTTTTCAACTGTAACATTGCATTCAACCTCTGCAAATGCATTCACTGAGAAATGTAATTGTAACGTTTAACACCCCTAGCTGGCCATGTGGTGTGTGACACATAAGCAGACCCATCTTGTTTCATTTATGAAGGAGGGACTCTTAAAGTCACAGAGCCTATTTTTACTGGTGCATCAGGCGGCATTAATCTTCTTAAAGGCCATTATGAAACAGTGGGTGTCCTAAGCTGTTGTAGCCTATGCTATGAGTGGATGGCCTGCCAAGAATTACGACACACCACAATACCCCTGTCATAAGATGTCCAGGGATGACTCCTGAAAAAGTGTTGCATTGAATTTAAGGCCTGCCCTGCTACCAATTCATATGCACCCCAATAGGCCTTTGAACCCACATAGTGGATGGGCCCATGAAAATACACTTCACAATATGCATTTTGTACTCCTTACTCCTTTGTTTTACACATTGGCGGCAAGGTCAGCCCTGCTGCATAGTCATATGCACTCCATTAGGCCTTGGAACCCACACAGTGGATGTGCCCTTGAAAATCCACTTCACAATATGCATTTTGTACTCCCATACACCTTTGTTTTACACATTGGCAGGAAGGCGAGCCCTGCTGCATAGTCAGTCATATGCACCCCATTAGGCCTTGGGACCCACATAGTGGATGGGCCCATGAAAATCCACTCGTATTTTGTAATGGTATGATGATTCCCTCTTTGCACAATTATTTACAGGAGAATTTGGTAATTTTATTTGCCATGTTGTTAAAACTAAGGTTCAGATGTGGCTTTAAAAAGGCTAATACTTGCAATAAAACACAATTTTATTACTAACAAAAAAATTCAAGGAATAGTATGATTGAATAGTGTGAGTGTGTACACTATTGTATATGTTAAGATACAAAGGTTAATAAGTACATATAAGGATTAAATAAATATAGTGATTACATATATATGAAGATTAACTACATACAATATAGTTATATCATCACCAAGAGGCTTTTAAACATCATCTGTCTGGAATATCAGAGACGCAACACCAAGACAGAGAACCCCTGGCAGATTACCTACACTGCATGGGCGTCCCCAATTATGCAGGTATCAGCACACTTTACATGTACAGGTACCCCAGTTTTGGCATCTGTCTTAGTCATGTTTTTCTGGTCTTATATAGTGATTTACACAGTAACTCTAGTTTCACCCAGACCTTCAAGTGGCCGCTTTTCAAGGTTGGAAACCGAATGATGCATGCACAGTTCTCAAGTCTATTTAGCCTGAGATGGTTGAAAGATGATGTATTCTGTTTAGTCCATGTCCACTTTTTGAAAGCGAGCACAAAACAAGGATGAATTAGCGGGAAGACGTGTGATTTTGGACGGTAAGGAGGTGATGTCAGGTCCAGATAGGTAGATACGCATGTCATCGGCGTACTGATGAGATTGCAAACAATGCCATTACATCAGCTGGCCAAGGCCGAAGGTGTAGATGGAGAAGAGTAGGGGTCCTAGAACGGTGCCTTGGGGAACATCAAAAGACCGGGGTCGAGGTGAGGAGGTGGTGTGGGAGAGGGAGACACTGAATGTCCCCATAACAGCCTGGCTGCTTTTTAAAGACTCTGCCGATAACCCCAAAAAGGCCATTTGCACCACCGGCCATGCCCGCATCAGCAGGGGTATCAAAACTCCCATCCTAACCATCACAAGCATGATCAGGCACATGGCAGGAAAGCACCTGACTTTGTGGGTTGAACACCAGGCTCCACGAACAATGTGTGCGGGTGATGCCACTGCTTCTTCTGATGTTGTGCGTGCAAGCCAATCCCCTATCCATGCTGCATGCAAACATGCCTCATGCCCTGCATCTGCAGTTGCACACAAACTCAACTACCACCATCAACGAGCACGTCCACGTCCTTGTCCCAGCGCACCGTTCAGTTGTCCATACCCCAGTCCTTGGAACGCAAGTGGAAATACGCAGGCAACGTCACAGTACTAAATTCACACATTTCTCGTCTGCATGCGCTCAAAATGTTGCATTTTAGGCCCATGTGAGGCCTAAGCTTTCAGCAACCTGATGGCGGTGACCATCACAAGGTACTCGCTACCCAGCCACCACAATTTTGCCCGGTCTGCCATCACATCATTACACAAGCAACGACATGTCCCACAACATTACCTGGGCCCTCAACAATGCTGTCACAGGGAAAGTGCACCTAACCACCGACACGTGGACAAATGCTTGTTGGCAGGCATGTTACATCTCACTGACGGCATGCTAGGTTAGCGGAGAGGAAGTCATGACCCAGTTGGACATTGGGAGACCATGTTATAGATGTATGGAGACAGGTTGTGGAAGGCTTTGCATGTCATAGTTAGGGTTCTGATTTTGAACTGTAGCCTCTGGGCAATTGGAAGTCAGTGAAGGGCCTAGCAGAGAGGAGAGACCGGGGGATAGTTGGATTACCCAGGCATCAGACTTTAGGATAGATTGGAGTGGTGCAAGAGTACTAGAGGGGAGGCCTGACAGTAGAAGGTTGCAACAGTGGAGGCGGGAGATCATGAGGGCGTGCACAAACACTTTTGCAGTTTCTTGGAATGTATGGATCGTAGAACTGTTTTTGAGTTGTAGTGGGCAGGAGGAGGCAAGGGCTTGGATATATATTGAAAGAGAGGGCAGAGTCAATGATCACACCAAGGCCATGGACATGCGGGACTTTTTGTGCCTGTGTGGCGTCCCGGCATTACACAGGCACGTGTCCCAAAACATTACCCGTGCCCTCCAAGATGCTGTTATTGGCAAAGTCAATCTAACGACAGACACGTGGACAAGTGGTTGTGGTCAGGGATGGTACATCACACTAACAGCACACTGGGTTAACATAGTGGAAGCCGGGACCCAGTCCGACCTTGGGATGGTGCACGTCCGACCAACCACGAGTATTGCGGGACCTTAGTCAATCTGGGTTGCCCACACAGTCTTCAGCTACACCACCTCCTCCTCTTCAGCCTCCATTTCCGCAAGTAGCACATCAGTCACAAGCTAGAAGCACTGCAGCATTGCCTCAGCCAAGCGGCAACAGGCTGTGTTGAAGTTAATATGCTTAGGTGACAACCCGCACAATGATGAAGATTTGTGGACACTGGACAGCTCTAAAAGAGCAGGCCAATCTGTGGCTGACACCGCTGAACCTACAGCCAGCCATGGTCGTGTGGGATAATGGCTGGAACCTGGTGTCTGCTCTGTGTCAAGGCAAGCTCACACACGTGCCATGCCTGGCCCATGTGCTTAATCTCATTGTCCAACATTTTATGAAAAGCGACACGGAGCTGCCAGATCTGCTAGGAAAAGTACGAGGCTCTGCGTACACATTTTAGAAAGTCAGCTAGAGCTTCATCCACCTTTGACGTGCTTCTGCAGCACTTGCAGCTTATGTCTCACCGACTGTTGTGTTATGTCCTCCCCATGCATTGGAACTCTACACTGCATATTTTGTAAAAAGGATTTGTGAGCGGTAGAGAGCAGTTGTTAACTACCAGCATCAACAAGGCCGTCAGCATTCAGTTCTGAATTCACACATAAGATCTCATGAGTGGACATGGATGTCAGACATATGTGCCATCCTCCAAAACTTTGAGGAATTCACCAAGATGGTGAGCGGCAATGACGCCATAATTAACATCTCCATCCTGCTTCTCTGTGTTCTAATATTAATATTTATAGTTATTTATATAGCGTAAACATATTTACAGTTTCAAACACAACAGTCCTAAGTAACAATGATAGCAATAATACAATAATTAAACAGAAATAAAACTACCCTGCTCGTGACAGCTTAGAATCTACACTAACTTATAACGATAACAATAATTAAAATGAAAAAAAAAAAGGTGACAATTTAAAATCTACTATGTGGTGGGGGAAATAAAAACTACAGGGGAATGTATTTAAAATGAAGTATTTACAATGATATTACTGAGGTTTGTTGAAAGTATTGGAGACCTGAAGACAAGGAGGAAAGGGAGACCATGGTCAGTTGTGCTTTTGGTGAGGACACAGAAGTATCGACTGTTTGCAGTCTATGACACATGGCTGAATTTCGGTTACGCTGCCTTTCCCGTCACCCTCGCATTCTCCAAATTTTGGGTGACAGGCAATACTGATTGGTGTTGTTGACACTTCTAGACCCACGCTACAAGGAGAACTTTATATCTCTTATTCCAGAGGCAGACAGGTGTGCTACAAGGTTGTAGGACCATAGGGCCCTTCTTGCTGAATTATTTTAAAAAATCCCATCTGAAACCACTGGCAGAAGAGGTCACAGTTCATTGGCCAAGTAAGGAGTACAGGTGAGAGAGACACAACTCCAATCCAGCAGAGGCAGTGGAACACTGGCAAAGTTCAGGGAGAGTTTTCTCAGACCCTCCCATCGCCCTGGCCCTGAGGCATGGTGGACTCTCACAAGACGTGCAAAGTTTGGGAAAATGCAGAGGCAGTACCTCTCTGACTGTACCAACGTCCTCTGTGCCCTTTAATTATTGTTTAGCAAAGCTGAACACAGAGCATGAACTGTTTCTCTCTACTGCGTACGTGCGCTGTACTCACGTTCATTGAGCGCTCGGTGCCTTGCTCTCTGGCGGTCATTGGGCACCTGTCTCCTCGCTTTATGGCAGTACCGCTTTTAGTGGTGGGAGAAAATGCCTTCATAATACAGAGACAGAGTATAACACTGCCCAAGCGTTCACACTCTGCTCCTCAGACTTTGTATGTGCGCAGTGACTGCCTGTAGGCAGAAGATGAGGATGGTGGTAGTAGTAGTTTGGAGCATTTAACACAGTCATGAAGCAGCCATAACAACTTGAAAGAGAAGTATTTTTAACCATTTTTTGAAATGTGGCCTGCATTTTTTACTTTTTTAAACTAAAATAGTGTACTGAACTAGGGTAACAGACAGCAACTTTTTACTGAGGAAAAAAAGGCCTAAAATGCGGTAACTTGGAACACGCACATATGAGTCCTGTCACAGAAATAACACACTGCCAAATAGGTGGTTTTTTTTAAATGCAAAATAGTGCTGCATATATGTAATTAGTGTATCAGACAGCAAAAAAAGTGGTCCACCGGCCAAAAATACGCTAACTTAGAGCACTCAGATATATCAGGGCTGACACGGAAATACCACACTGGCAAATCTGTGGCCTTTGAAATTTTTTTTTATGCGAAATTGTGCTGTATTGAATTTGAGTATCACACAGCCAAAAAATAAGTACACCGGCCACCAATGGCCAAACTTGGAGCACAGAGATATATGATGGCTGTAACAGAAATACCACACTGGAAAATCTGTAACCTTTCAATTTTTTTATGCTAAATAGTGCTGTATAGAATTTGAGTATCACACAGCCAAAAAAAAAAGTTTGCCGGCCTCCAATGCCCAAACTTGGAGCACAGAGATATATGACGGCTGTAACGGAAATACCACACTGGCAAATCTTTGGCCTTTCAATTTTTTTATGTTAAATAGCGCTGTATAGAATTTGAGTATCAAACAGCCAAAAAATAAGTACACCGGCCTCCAATGCCTAAACTTGGAACACAGAGATACATGACGGCTGTAACGGAAATACCACACTGGCAAATCTTTGGCCTTTCAATTTTTTTCATGCTAAATAGAGCTGTATAGAATTTGAGTATCACACAGCCAAAAAATAAGCACACCGGCCGGCAATGCCCAAACATCGAGCACAGAGCTATATGACGGCTGTAACGGAAATACCACACTGGCAAATCTGTGGCCTTTCAATTTTTTTTTATGCGAAATAGTGCTGTATAGAATTTGAGTATCAGACAGCCAAAAAATAAGTATATCAGCCTCCAATGACCAAACTTGGAGCACGTAGATATATGAGGTCTTTTTTGGTGATTTTAAAACACCAAAAAAAAAAGGGGGCACAAGGGTAGCATGCACAACTATGCTATGTATGCCTGACAACAAGCTATAACTTTTCAACAGGCCTCAGTCTGACAGAGCAGACTGTATTTTTGGGGGGGGAATTTTTGGAAAAAAAAGGTATAGAAACAGAAAATAAGCTGCAGCAGCAGGCAGTTATGGGGCTTTGGGAAGGATGCAGTGGGACCAATGGATGCACATATAGTGCCTGCAGGCCTTGCACTGATGTGGATATGCTGTGCACTGCCTACCTAGCACTGCAATATCGGGACCCAGGAATTAGCCCTAAAAAGTACTTTTGGTTTCTGAGGAGTTGTGGATGTAAGAGTTGCAGACCTACACTAACTCTAAAACCACGATTCTGACCCTATCTCGGCAGCAGCTCTCCCTACTCTCGCTGAAACAGGAACAGAATACGGAGAGCAAGGCGGCGCCAGGTCTCTTATACTCGGGATGATGCTGTACGGCCCAGCGAATCACTGCGCAACCACAACAAAGATGGCTGCAGCGTTTCATGGCCTGGCAGACAATCCCTGCACCGTGATTGGGTCTCTAAAGTCTGCCAAAACTGCTGGGTGGAGACTGTGGTTACCGCCGAATAATATCAGAAATGCTCACTGCTCGCCGAGTAAGCCGAACATAGCGATACTCGGGCGAGTAGCGAGTAGTGGCGAGCATGTTCGCTCATCACTAGTGATGACCGAATATACTCGGTACTCGAGATTTCCCGAGCAAGCTCGGGTGTCCTCCGAGTATTTGTAAGTATTCGGAGATTTAGTTTTCAGCGCCGCAGCTGAATGATTTACATCTGTTAGTTATCTGTATTTTCTTTCATATAGAGCCCTCCAAGTGACTTCAAATATGAGGTGGTCCCTAAAAAAAATAATTTGTTGAAAAAATGAAAAATCGCTGGGCAACTTTTAACCCTTATAACATCCTAACAAAAAAAAAATTGATTCCAAAATTGTGTTCATGTAAAGCAGACATGTGGGAAATGTTATTTATTAACTATTTTGTGAAATTTGACTCTTTCATTTAAGGGCATAAAAATTAAATTTTGAAAATTGCAAAATCTCCAAATTCCCGTTTTTTTGTGAAAAGTCATATCAAAGAAATGCTAGTACTATCATGAAGTACAATATGTTACAAGAAAACAAACTCAGAATCACTGGGATCCGTTGAAGCGTTCCAGAGTTATAAACTCATAAAGTGACAGTGGACAGAATTGTAAAAATTGGCCCGGTCACGATGGCAAAAACAGGCCCGGGCGCAAAAGGCTTAAAATGAAAGACTATAAGGAACCTCCTTGTCAGGAAATTGAACCCTGGACTCCTTTGTACAGACAGGGATACTAACCACTATACTAACATGGATTGGCTTTATGTTACTGTACAATTACTGTACATTACTTTATATATACTGTAAGATGCCCTTAGGCTCTCATTCACCAAACGAAGGCTAAATGTCAGGCAGGTATGTTCCTGCCTACCATTTGGCAAGTATATGTCTGCATACTATGGCTTAACTGTATATGAAGTCACAGCAAACTGTACTTTCCTATACTGAGGTCTCTGTTGGGCACATACCTCCTGAGGATATGCATACAACATTGGGCACAAATGTACCGTGTTTTTCAAACTATAAGACACACCGGACCATAAGACGCACCTCAAATTTGGGGTGAAAATTGCAGAAAAAAAAGATTTTTTATAAGATGGGGGTCCGTCTTATTGTCCGAATTTACAGTATCTTACTTGGGGGCTGGAGGTGGCAGAGCAGGGTCACAGGAGGTATGGTGTCGGCAGAGGTGCGGTGATGCAGTGGGCGATATGGTGTGCACCTGAGCAGGGTCCCTTCCTGTTTAGGTGGGCAACGCCACGGCCTGGTGTCCATGGGGGGGTTGCAGCAGTGCTGTAGTGGCGGCAGAGGTGTGGGGATGATGAGGCGCAGTGAGCGGTATGGCGTGAGCAGGGTCCCTTCCAAAGGTGAGGTGACGCAGCGGCCCGGTATCCAAGGTAAGCAGCAGAGCCAGGTGAATCATGGCCTTATCGGTGGTGACGGCCATCTTCCTGAGTTCGCAGATTTAGATCTTGGCTTCAGGAAAATGGCTGCTGCGATCCCCATCTGCGCATGCGCAGCCTCCCGTGGCCATTTTCCTGAAGCCCCTGGAAGCAGAGCACTCCATCTGCGCACACGTGGCCTCAGGAAGATGGCCGTCACCACCGATAAAGCCATGAGTCACCCGGCTCTGCTGCTTACCTTGGATACCGGGCCGCTGCGTCACCTCACCTGTGGAAGAGACCATACTCACGCCATACCGCTCACTGCGCCTCATCATCCCCGCACCTCTGCCGCTACCGGTAAGCCTGCATTCCAACTATAAGACATACCCCCATTTTCCTCACATTTTTGGGGGGGGAAAAATTGCATCTTATACGGTAATGTGTACCTTGCCAAAGTACTTTATTTATACAAAGTTTTAAAAACAATTGATCACTAGTGATGATGGAATAGTGAAACATTCGAATTCTGGAAATTCGGTCCGAATAATTTGTAATATTCAGGTAATCGTACCGAATAACGAATCCAATGCAAGCAAATGAGAATTCCAAGTATTTTTCTGCTGGAGCCAACAAACAGGTCTGGGAGCCTCAGAAAAAGCTGAAATGGATGGGAAAGTGTTAAAACCAAATGCAAACAGCGTCTGTGGAGTATATTACTCAGATTGACAGGCAGTGCTACAGAGCTCAGGTGGAGGCCTTAGCGTGGCAATTATCATGTTCTAATATGTGTAAGGCCGGCATCACACTACTGTTTAAATAAAAATTAACATTTAACTTTTTTTCACAAAAAATTTACTCTGGAACTCTCGACCACAACACATCAGACTCTCGCCTACCATCGAAACCTTCAATAAGAACCTGAAGACCTACCTCTTCCGACAAGCCTACAACCTGCAGTAACCACCGATCACCCAAACCGCTGCATGACCAGCTCTACCCTCGCCTACTGTATCCTCACCCATCCCTTGTAAATTGTGAGCCCTCGTGGACAGGGTCCTCTCTCCTCTTGTACCAGTTGTGACCTGTATTGTTCAAGATTATTGTACTTGTTTTTATTATGTATACCCCTCCTCACATGTAAAGCGCCATGGAATTAATGGGGAAATAATAATAATAATAGTAATAATAATACTTCCTATAGGTGTCACTAGAGTTCTAGTCCTCTTTCACAATTTGCATATTTCACAGAGGAGCGTTGTGGTGTAAAAGTCTCCTCATCTCGGAGTGCTTGACATGTCACTCTCTGTAAGGAGAAATGTTACCACTTAGATCCCAATCAGATGCCTCTCACACAGCCAAACCAGATCTCAGACTTTGCACTGACGAGGAGCAGTACCCCCAAACACAGTGTTTTTGTAATTTGAGATTCTGGTTTTGGCTTTTATCCTACATTATGTGACAAGGCTCACTTTTAGGATTTTTACTTCCTATAGGTGGCACTACAGTTCTAGTCATCTTCCTCTCTGAAAAGACTATTTGCACAAGTCACAGTAGAAAGCCACTGATAGTGGGGATGGGTTGGGGGCATGTTAGTAATCACAAGAAGCCCACCATAAAAGTACAATTTATTCATAGTATTCATAAAAACTACAACCAATAATCCAGTCAAAACATATACAAATGAATGCCATGGGCAGCCAATATTGCACATAAAGGGGCAGCCAAAAAAGAAGGCTGAGTAATCAATGTTGCACTAAAAGGAGCATAATAAGGAAAAACAGATTAATTAGACAAAAAAATAATATTAATATCTAGTATGTTAAAGGTATTTAAAATTGTGAGTACTCATTTTTGTGCCTCAACTATTATCGGACTGATATTGTGTATGACATCTAGATTATATACAGCTCTGGCAAAAATTAAGAGAACCCCATATCAAAACACTGTCATGGGCAGTCCAATCTCCAGACCTGAATTCTATTGAAAACCTCTGGAATGTAATCAAGAGGATGATGGATAGTCACAAGCCATCAAACAAAGAAGAACTGCTTACATTTTTTAGTCAGAAGCAGTGTGAAAGACTGGTGGAAAGCATGCCAAGACGCCTGAAAGCTGTGATTAAAAATAAATATATATCACCTTGGTACATCAGATCGAAAAGGATTCAAAGGTGACAGATCGGTTATATACAGCTCTGGCAAAAATTAAGAGACCTCTGCAAAATGTTCAGTTTGTCTGACTTTTCTCTTTCTAGGTATATTTTTTAGTAAAATGTAAATTGTTCTTTTATTCTATAAACTTCTGACAATATGTCTCCGAAGTTCCAAGTAATACATTTTGTATTTTTTTCTGACAAAGAAAAATGGTCAACATAAAAAAACAGTACTTTCAGACGTCAAATAATGCAAAGAAAATAAGTTCATAATCTTTTGCAAACAACAATACTAATGTTTTAACTCAGGAAGAGTTCAGAAATCAATATTTTGTGGAATAACCATGATTTTTAATCACAGCTTTCATGCGTCTTGGCATGTTTTCCACCAGTCTTTCACACTGCTTCTGATGCAAAAATTTAAGCAGATGGCTTGTGACAATCCATCATCCTCTTGATTACATTCCAGGGTTTTCAATAGAGTTCAGGTCTGAAGATTAGGCTGCCCATGACAGTGTTTTGATATGGTGGTCTCTTAATTTTTGCCAGAGCTGTATTTCTTCCTATCTGATAATTTTTAGAATCCTTCTAAGTTGGATCATGTGAACTCATAGTGAATGATAAGCTTTGTGCTCTCAATGGGTCACCAGATGGTCCAGTATGATGGTAGCTGCATGGACTATACTATTGATGCTCTCTTCACAGATACTGATGAACATTAGACAGCTCCTGTCATATTTAAGAAGATGAACGTTCAGTGTCCATGACCGTACAATTCTAGTCTCTTAGGCTATTTAGAAAAAAGTACATGGTAGGACAATTACACGATTACTGGTAGATATGGTGCTGGCTCTCGCTTACCATGTGATGTTATGCTCATGCGTAAAAGAAGTACAGAGTGTTTGAAACAATCAGGTGGAGGCTGCAGGAATGGAAAAAAGTGTCTCATAAAATACCTGCAAGAATGTCATCTCTAAAACACAATGGAAATTTTAAGCATACAACTCATGTGGTTTTTATTGTAATAATAACTTCCTTATTCAAGTCATTGCATAAAACTGCTGATAGGGCATGCTGGGAATCTGATTTTCAGGAGCACACTCTCAATTTTGTGAAACAATATGCAGTCAT
The DNA here is from genome assembly GCF_032444005.1 of Ranitomeya imitator. NCBI lineage: Eukaryota > Metazoa > Chordata > Amphibia > Anura > Dendrobatidae > Ranitomeya > Ranitomeya imitator. The sequence continues at coordinate 106,298,649 of NC_091287.1, forward strand.
TAGAAAACGAAGTTTAATTCTATGCTCCTCAAATCTATAATCCTTAGAAAGTCTTAAAATTATGCATCTAAAACCTCAGATAAACGACACATGATAAATTACAATGTGTCATTACTTATTTACCAAAAGCTAGGCCAAGGTCCAGACCCAGTGTGTGAAAAATGTAGTTCACCCTATGAATCAACATCTTGTAGAACTACCTTTTTGCAACAACCAAGTAAATGTTTTCTGTATGTGTTTATTAGTAGAGATGGGCGTACCCCTGAATGTTCGGGTCCAGACGGTTGGGCCGAACATTTTAATAAGTTTGGGTTCGGGTACTAGATCAATACCCGGACCCGAACCAGAACCCCATTCACTTGAATGGCAGCCCAAACATCCAGTGTTTATCATGCTGTCATGTGCATGACAGTGCCACAAGCACTGCTTCAGATCGGCGGTAAAATTATTATCGTCAGTCAGACAGCCACGGTTCCCAAGCTATCAAATGACCTCCGTGACATCACCGCTAGTCACTGGGGCTGCATGCTCATTCTTCCAGTAGTTTTCAGCATGGACGGTCACATCTTGGCACAATCTAAATTGAAAAGTGTTTACACCCCAGTCATGGATTACGGCGTGGGACAGAGCGACGGACAGGTGATATGGATATGGTTGTTATTTATTTCTGTGCTACTACAGGAGATGAGAGCTTCAATGGAATGGGAGATGACAAGAGTGTGGTTTAATTTAGAATCATTAAAGGAGTCTGTTTCATTATTTCAATTAACCCCTTAGCGACCGCCGATACGCCTTTTAACGGCGGCCGCTAAGGGTACTTAAACCACAGCGCCGTTAATTAACGGCGCTGTGGAAAAAGTCCATAGCGCCCCCCAGAGGCCGATTTTCTCCAGGGTCTCGGCTGCCGAGGGTAGCCGAGACCCCAGAGAGCATGATTCGGGGGGGTTTTAACCCACCCCGCATTTGCGATCGCCGGTAATTAACCGTTTACCGGCGATCGCAAAAAAAAAAAAAAAGCGATCTCTTTTTAATTTCTCTGTCCTCCGATGTGATCGCACATCGGAGGACAGAGAAAAGGGGTCCCAGGTGGCCCCCCAATACTCACCTAGCTCCCCCGATGCTTCTCGTGTCTCCCGGTGGGCGCCGCCATCTTCAAAATGGCGGGCGCATGCCCAGTGCGCCCGCCGGCCGGCACCGGGAGAATCTTTGGGGTCTCGGCTGCCGGGGGTAGCCGAGACCCCAAAGAGCACGATCGGGGTCGGTATTACCGACCCCTGTTTTGCGATCGCCGGTAATTAACTGTTTACCGGCGACCGCAAAAAAAAAAAAAGTAAAGTGTAATTCTCTGTCCTCTGATGTGATCGCACATCAGAGGACAGAGAAATAGGGGGATTCGGGGACCCTAGCATACTCACCTAGGTCCCTGGATCCTCTTGCTGCTCCTCCTGGCCGCCGGCAGCAGAACATGGCGGACGCATGCCCAGTGCGCCCGCCATCTGTCTCCATCTGCCGGCCGGCAGGAGAACAGCAGTTGGGGCTAAAATTAGGGTTAGGGGTAGGGTTAGGGGTAGGGTTAGGGTTAGGGTTAGGGGTAGGGTTAGGGTTAGGGGTAGGGTTAGGGTTAGGGGTAGGGGTAGGGTTAGGGGTAGGGTTAGGTTAGGGTTAGGTTAGGGTTAGGTTAGGGGTAGGGTTAGGTTAGGGTTAGGGGTAGGGTTAGGGGTAGGGTTAGGGTTAGGGGTAGGGTTAGGGGTAGGGTTAGGGGTAGGGTTAGGTTAGGGTTAGGTTAGGGTTAGGTTAGGGGTAGGGTTAGGTTAGGGTTAGGGGTAGGGTTAGGGGTAGGGTTAGGGTTAGGTTAGGGGTAGGGTTAGGGGTAGGGTTAGGGGTAGGGTTAGGGGTAGGGGTAGGGTTAGGTTAGGGGTAGGGCTAGGGTTAGGGCTAGGGTTGGGGCTAAATTTAGGGTTAGGGTTGGGGCTAAATTTAGGGTTAGGGTTGGGGCTAAACTTAGGGTTAGGCTTCTTTCACACTTACGTCGGTACGGGGCCGTCGCAATGCGTCGGCCCGACATACCGACGCACGTTGTGAAAATTGTGCACAACGTGGGCAGCAGCTGTAGTTTTTCAACACATCCGCTGCCCAATCTATGTCCTGGGGAGGAGGGGGCGGAGTTATGGCCATGCATGCGCGGTCAGAAATGGCGGATGCGACGTACAAAAAAACGTTTCATTGAACGTTTTTTGTGCCGACGCTCCGCCAAAACACAACTGATCCAGTGCACGACGGACGCGACGTGTGGCCATCCGTCACGATCCGTTGGCAATACAAGTCTATGGGCAAAAAACGCATCCTGCGGGCACATTTGCAGGATCCGTTTCTTGTCCAAAACAATGGATTGCGACGGAATGCCAAACGACGCAAGTGTGAAAGTAGCCCTAGGGCTAGGGTTAGGGTTGGGGCTAAAGTTAGGGCTAGGGTTGGGGCTAAAGTTAGGGTTAGAGCTGGGATTAGGGTTAGGGTTTGGATTAGGGTTGGTATTAGGGTTAGGGTTGGCATTAGGGTTACACTTGGGATTAGGGTTAGGTTTGGGATTAGGGTTAAGGTTAGGGTTGTGATTAGGGGTGTATTGGGATTAGGGTTAGGTTTGAGGTTAGTGTTGAGATTAGGATTAGGGGTGTGTTGGATTTAGGGTTTTGATTAGGGTTATGGTTAGGGTTGACATTAGGGTTGTTTTGGGGTAAGGGTTGTGATTATGGTTAGGGTTAGTGATTAGGATTATGGATGAGGTTGGGATTAGGGTTAGGAGTGTGTTGGGGTTAGGGTTGGAGCTAGAATTGGGGGGTTTCCACTGTTTAGGTACATCAGGGGGTCTCCAAACACGACAGCCAATTTTGCGCTCAGAAAGTCAAATGGTGCTCCCTCCCTTCTGAGCTCTGCCGTGCGCCCAAACAGTGGGTTACCCCCACATATGGGGCATCAGCGTACTCGGGATAAATTGGACAACAACTTCTGGGGTCCAATTTCTCTTGTTACCCTTGTGAAAATAAAAACTTGGGGGCTACAATATCTTTTTTGTGAAAAAAAAAATATTTTTTATTTTCAAGACTCTGCATTCTAAACTTCTGTGAAGCACTTGGGCATTCAAAGTTCTCACCACACATCTAGATAAGTTCCTTGGGGGGTCTAGTTTCCAAAATGGGGTCACTTGTGGGGGGTTACTACAGTTTAGGTACATCAGGGGCTCTGCAATCGCAACATAATGCCCACAGACCATTCTATCAAAGTCTGCATTCCAAAAAGGCGCTCCTTCCCTTCCGAGCTCTGCCGTGCGCCCCAACAGTGGTTTACCCCCACATATGGCGCATCAGCGTACTCGGGATAAATTGGACAACAACTATTGCAGTCCAATTTCTCCTGTTACCCTTGTGAAAATAAAAACTTGGGGGCTACAATATCTTTTTTGTGGAAAAAAAAATATTTTTTATTTTCACGACTCTGCATTCTAAACTTCTGTGAAGCACTTGGGCATTCAAAGTTCTCACCACACATCTAGATAAGTTCCTTGGGGGGTCTAGTTTCCAAAATGGGGTCACTTGTGGAGGGTTTCTACTGGTTAGGTACATCAGGGGCTCTGCAAACGCAACATAATACCCGCAGACCATTCTATCAAAGTCTGCATTCCAAAACGGCGCTCCTTCCTTCCGAGCTCTGCCGTGCGCCCAAACAGTGGTTTACCCCCACATATGGGGTACCAGCATACTCAGGACAAATTAGACAACAACTTTTGGGGTCCAATTTCTCTTGTTACCCTTGTGAAAATAAAAATTTGGTGGCTAAAAAATCATATTTTGTGGAAAAAAAAATATTTTTTATTTTCACGGCTCTGCATTATAAACTTCTGTGAAGCACTTGGGCATTCAAGGTTCTCACCACACATCTAGATAAGTTCCATTGGGGGTCTAGTTTCCAAAATGGGGTCACTTGTGGGGGATTTCTACTGTTTAGGCACATCAGGGGCTCTTCAAACGCGACATGGCGTCCGATCTCAATTCCAGCCAATTCTACATTGAAAAAGTAAAACGGCACTCTTTCTCTTCCAAGCTCTGCGGTGCGCCCAAACAGTGGTTTACCCCCACATATTGGGTATCGACGTACTCAGGAGAAATTGCTCATCAACTTTAGTGGTCTAATTTCTCCTGTTACCCTTGTGAAAATAAAAATTTGTGGGCAAAAAGATCATTTTTGTAGAAAAAATGCAATTTTTTTTTTTCACGGCTCTACGTTATAAACTTCTGTGAAGCACATGGGGGTTCAAAGTGCTCGCCACACATCTAGATAAGTTCCTTAAGGGGTCTAGTTTCCAAAATGGTGTCACTTGTGGGGGGTTTCCACTGTTTAGGCACATCAGGGGCTCTCCAAACGCGACATGGCGTCCAATCTCAATTCCAGCCAATTCTACATTGAAAAAGTAAAACGGCACTCCTTCTCTTCCAAGCTCTGCGGTGCGCCCTAACAGTTGTTTACCCCCACATATTGGGTATCAGCGTACTCAGGAGAAATTGCACAACAACTTTTGTGGTCTAATTACTCCTGTTACCCTTGTGAAAATAAGAATTTGTGGGCGAAAAGATCATTTTTGTGTAAACAAAAGCGATTTTTTATTTTCACGGCTCTACGTTATAAACTTCTGTGAAGCACTTGGGGGTTCAAAGTGCTCACCACACATCTAGATAAGTTCCTTAAGGGGTCTAGTTTCCAAAATGGTGTCACTTGTGGGGAGTTTCCACTGTTTAGGCACATCAGGGGCTCTCTAAATGTGACATGGTGTCCGATCTCAATTCTAGCCAATTCTGCATTGAAAAAGTGAAACGACGCTCCTTCACTTCTAAGTTCTGCGGTGCACCCTAACAGTGGTTTACCCCCACATATGGGGTATTGGCGTATTCAGGAGAAATTGCATAACAAAATTTATGGTTACATTTCTGTTTTTACACTTGTGAAAATAAAATAAATGGTTCTGAATTAAGATGTTTGCAAAAAAAAGTTAAATGTTCATTTTTTCCTTCCACATTGTTTCAGTTCCTGTGAAGCACGTAAAGGGTTAATAAACTTCTTGAATGTGGTTTTGAGAACCTTGAGGGGTGTAGTTTTTACAATGGTGTCACACTTCATTATTTTCTATCATATAGACCCCTCAAAATGACTTCAAATGTGATGTGGTCCCTAAAAAACAATGGTGTTGTAAAAATGAGAAATTGCTGGTCAACTTTTAACCCTTATAACTCCCTAACAAAAAAAAATTTTGTTTCCAAAATTGTGCTGATGTAAAGTAGACATGTGGGAAATGTTATTTATTAACTATTTTTCATGACATATCTCTCTGATTTAAGGGCATAAAAATACAAAGTTTGAAAATTGCAAAATTTTAAAAATTTTCGCCATATTTCCGTTTTGTTCATAAATAATCGCAAGTAATATCGAAGAAATGTTACCACTAACATGAAGTACAATATGTCACGAAAAAACAATCTCAGAATCAGTGGGATCCGTTGAAACGTTCCAGAGTTATAACCTCATAAAGTGACAGTGGTCAGAATTGCAAAAATTGGCCTGGTCATTAAGTACCAAATTGGCTCTGTCACTAAGGGGTTAAAGGTCTTTATTCTGTCTGTGTGTTTATTTACAATATAACTATAGGATTAGTAATACAGATGTGCTCAAAAGTTTACATACCCCAGCAGACTTTTTGCTTTCTTGGCCTTTTTTTCAGAGAATACGAAGGATAGTGTTATGCTGTGCTATCAGGCAACACAGTGTGCAGTAATCAGCGCACATACAGTGATATGGCAATAACCCAAAAACAATAGAACAAGCTCTGAGACGTGGAATCTCTGCAGACTGCAATACCTGAACCTATCCTCACACAACTAAAAGCAGCAGTGGATTGCGCCTAACACTACCTATGCAACTCGGCACTGCCTGAGGAGCTGACTAGCCTGAAGATAGAAATACAAGCCTGACTTGCCTCAGAGAAATACCCCAAAGGAATAGGCAGCCCCCCACATATAATGACTGTTAGCAAGATGAAAAGACAAAACGTAGGAATGAAATAGATTCAGCAAAGTGAGGCCCGATATTCTAGACAGAGCGAGGATAGCAAAGAGAACTATGCAGTCTACAAAAAACCCTAAAGCAGAACCACGCAAAGGGGGGCAAAAAGACCCACCGTGCCGAACTAACGGCACGGCGGTGCACCCTTTGCGTCTCAGAGCTTCCAGCAAAAGAGAATAGCACAGCTGGACAGAAAAAACGGCAACAAAAACAAAGTAACACTTATCTAGCAGAGCAGCAGGCCACAGGAAAGATGCAGTAGCTCAGATCCAACACTGGAACATTGACAAGGAGCAAGGAAGACAGACTCAGGTGGAGTTAAATAGCAAGGCAGCCAACGAGCTCACCAAAACACCTGAGGGAGGAAGCCCAGAGGCTGCAATACCACTTGTGACCACAGGAGTGAATTCAGCCACAGAATTCACAACAGGATAGCACCAAAACTTTTTCTCCAGTCATGGTTAGTGGTTGGGTGAAGCCATTTATTGTCAAACTACTGTGTTTTCTCTATTTAAATTATAATGACAACCCAAAAGATCCAAATGACCCTAATCAAAAGTTCACATACCCCATTTCTTAATACCGTGTATTGCCCCCTCCAACATCAATGACAGCTTGAAGTCTTGTGGTAGTTGTGGATGAGGTTCTTTATTTCTCAGATGGTAATGCTGCCCACTCTTCTTGGCAAAAAGCCTCCAGTTCCTGTAAATTCCTGGGCTGTCTAGCATGAACTGCACGCTTGAGATCTCCCCAGTGTGTCTCAATGATACTGAGGTCAGGAAACTGAGATGAGCACTCCAGAACCTTCACTTTGTTCTACTGTAGCCAATGACAGGTTGACTTGGCCTTGTGATTTGGATCGTTGTCATGTTGGAATGTCCAAGTACATCCCATGCGCAGCTGATTATTGCAAATTTGCCTCCAGTATTTGCTGATAACGTGCTGCATTCATCTTTCCTTCAACTTTGACCAAGTTTCCTGTGCCTTTGTAGCTTACACATTCCCAAAACATCAGCGATCCACCTCCGTACTTTAGAGTAGGAATGGTGTTCTTTTCATCATAGGCCTTGTTGATTTCTCTCCAAATGTAACGTTTATGGTTCTGGCCAAAAACTTCAATTTTGGTTTCATCACTCCAAAATACCTTGTTCCAGAAGTTTTGAGGCTTATTTCTGTGCTGTTTTGTGTATTGTAGGGAAGATACTTTTTGGCATATGTGCAGAAATGGCTTTCTTCTGGCGACTTGACCATGCAGCCCATTTTTCTTCAAGTGCCTCCTTATTGTGCATCTTGAAACAGCCAAAACGCTAGTTTTCAGAGAGTCCAGTATATCAGCTGATGTTGTTTGTGGGTTTTTCTTTGCATCCTGAACAATTTTCCTGGCAGTTGTGAACAAAATTTTTGTTGCTCTACCTGACCGTGGTTTTGTTTTTACAGAGCCCCTGATTTTCCATTTGTTAATCACAATTTGAACGCTGCTGGCTGGCATTATCAATTTCTTGGAAATCTTTCTGTATCCCATTCCTGTTTTATACAGTTTACCTACCTTTCCCTGAAGATCCTTTGACAATTCTTTTGCTTTCCCCTTGACTCCCAATTCAGAAACACCAGTAGCTGAATGAAAGATGGAAGAGTCTGTCAGGATCCCAGAAACTCACTCAGCTGTTATGCACACACTGATTACAAGCAAACAGGTCACAGGTGAGGATGTTACCTTTACTAGCCATTCAAACCCATTTGTGTCAACTTCTGTGCATGTTATCAGGCCAAAATCACCAGGGTATGTGAAGTTTTGATCAGGGTCATTTGCAGGGCCGTATTTAGAGTTTCTGCTGCCCTAGGCACTTTTCGTGCTGCCTCCCCCATTGGTGAGTATGACTAATGCAGACACTATCGGCAGTGACTTAGGCTACTTTCACATCAGCGATTTTTCCCATTTGCGGCAGATCCGGCAGTTTTTCCGCATCCGTAACGGATCACTTATGGCAACACTGTGTTCGGCCTCATTCATTCCCTATGGGACTTGCGGCACTTGCGGTTTTGCAGCAATCTTTGCAGCAATCCGGCAAATGCGGTACTTGCAGCAACAAGAAAAAAATGCTGCTAGCAGTGTTTTTTTGTCTCACCTCAAGTGCTGCACATGTCCGCAAGTCCCATAGGGAATGAATGAGGCTGAACCCAGAGTTGCCGGCCTGTAAGTGATATGTTACACGACAGAGGCGGAAAAACTGCAGTATCTGCCGCGAACGGAGAAAATCGCTGATTTGAAAGTAGCCTTAGCAAACCTTTCCATTAGTTGTCATGTGAGAATCTGGTGGATCTCATACACAGTACATGGTCAGTTGATTCTGCCATGGTTGCAATGTTTGGCTGACAGGTTTTTAAGGGGAACCTGTCAGTCGATTCATACTACCAAAACCACGGGCAGCATCACTCAGACTGCAAACAGGGAAGTTTATCTCTGCAATGCTGGGACGTTTCAGAGAGAGTAGTTTGAAGAGCTGGATGGGTAATTTAGTGAGAGAACGGACTAATCTGTTGCTATCGTATGTGGGCTTCTCACTCCATGTCTCTAGATCAGGGGTGGGCAATTTATTTTCCCGAGGGGCCAGATGAAAGACCATGACTGTTGTGGAGGCCGAACCAATAGCATGAAAATAATTCTACTCAATATTAATTAATATTAATTGTATCACTTAATATTGAGCAGAATTAAGTATGCTGACACCCCCTATATATCTTTAAACCCCCACAGCCCCTTAAATACAGCATGAGCCCCACACAGCCTCCCCATATACAGCATGAGACCAGCCTCTCATCTCCTCTCCTCTCCAGCCTCTCCTCTCCTTTCCAGCCTCTCCTCTCCAGCCTTTCCTCTCCTTTCCAGCCTCTCATCTCCAGCCTCTCATCTCCTTTCCAGCCTCTCCTCTCCTTTCCAGCCTCTCATCTCCTTTCCAGCCTCTCATCTCCTTTCCAGGCTCTCCTCTCCTTTCCAGCCTCTCCTCTCCAGCCTCTCCTCTCCAGCCTCTCCTCTCCTTTACAGCCTCGCATCTCCTTTACAGCCTCTCATCTCCTTTACAGCCTCTCATCTCCTTTACAGCCTCTCCTTTCCAGCCTCTCCTCTCCAGCCTCTCCTCTCCAGCCTCTCCTCTCCAGCCTCTCATCTCCTTTCCAGCCTCTCCTCTCCAGCCTCTCATCTCCTTTCCAGCCTCTCATCTCCTTTCCAGCCTCTCATCTCCTCTCCAGCCTCTCATCTCCTCTCCAGCCTCTCATCTCCTTTCCAGCCTCTCATCTCCTTTCCAGCCTCTTATCTCCTTTCCAGCCTCTCCTCTCCTTTCCAGCCTCTCCTCTCCTTTCCAGCCTCTCATCTCCTGCCTCTCATCTCCTTTCCAGCCTCTCATCTCCTTTCCAGCCTCTCATCTCCTTTCCAGCCTCTCCTCTCCAGCCTCTCCTCTCCTTTCCAGCCTCTCCTCTCCTTTCCAGCCTCTCCTCTCCTTACCAGCCTCTCATCTCCTTACCAGCCTCTCCTTTCCAGCCTTTCCTTTCCAGCCTCTCCTCTCCTTACCAGCCTCTCATCTCCTTACCAGCCTCAACTTTCCAGCCTCTCCTCTCCTGCCTCTCAGCTCCTTTCCAGCCTCTCATCTCCTTACCAGCCTCTCCTTACCAGCCTCTCATCTCCTTTCCAGCCTCTCCTCTCCTTACCAGCCTCTCATCTCCTTACCAGCCTCTCCTTTCCAGCCTCTCCTCTCCTGCCTCTCAGCTCCTTTCCAGCCTCTCCTCTCCTGCCTCTCAGCTCCTTTCCAGCCTCTCCTCTCCTTACCAGCCTCTCATCCCCTCCCCTCACTCACTCACATCAGCAGACTCCCGTCTCCTCTCTGCAGCTTCCTCTGAGTCCTCACACACTGCCCGCCTCCTCCTCTCCCTGCTCACCGCCGACTTCAGTATCTTCTCCCACAAACATTACCTGCTTCTCTGCAGTCTGCTCCATCCAGTGCTTACAGTAAGAAGAACGCACAGCGTGTGACATGACCGGCTTCAGGAGGACCATGATGCACTTGGGCTGCTGCTGCTTAAAGGTACAGCACCCATTTCTGCCCCATACAGTAGTCAGTGCAGCAATGCCCTGATGGTTGGCTTGTGCATGAGACCCCCTCCCCCAGCAGCAGCTGGGACTGAGGTGGGTGGGCGGGGGGACCCCCGGACTTAAAAAAAAAAAAAAAAAAAAATTTTTTTAAACTTGCTCAGGTGCCGCCCCCCTGCATTGTCCCCGCCCTAGGCACGTGCCCTCAAGTGCCTAGTGGCAAATACGGCCCTGGTCATTTGGATATTTTGGGTTGTCATAATGTTTTAAAAAGAGAAAACACAGTAGTTTGACAATAAATGGCTTGACCCAACCACTAACTATGAGTGGAGATAAAGTTCTGGTGTTATCATTCATATTTTCTACAAAAAGGCCCAGAATGCAAAAATTATGCCTGGGTATGTAAACATTTGAGCACAACTGTTTATAGGTATCTTATAGATGCCTCTCCATTACTAACCCATGGGCTTGATGTCACTGGGCAATACAAAGGTGACATTAAACCCACAAATATGAACCCAACTTGCCACCACACGGGGCAGACTTGGGTAAAGCGCCAAAATTCATGCATCTAATAGCCTTTTCTGGGTGGCTGCGAGCTGCTGTTTTTAGAATGGGGGCCAATATCAATGACCCCTTAGAAGCCTAAGAATACCAACCCCCAGCTGTCTGCTTTAGCAAGGCTGGTTGTCAAAAATAGGGTGACCCCATGTCATTTTTTTAATTAATTATTTAAATAAGTAAAAAAAAAACAGCATGGTGACCCCTCTATTCTTGATAACCAACCTTGCTAACGGTGACAGCAGAGGGTTGCAGCCCCCAGCTGCCAGTTTTACCTGGCTGGTTATCAAATATACAGGGGAACCCATGCCATTTTGCTTTTTAAATTATTTCTTTAGAGCGCAGGCGCTGGCTGATAAGTTCTCCCATCAGCCACTGCCTGCTCTTGCTGTTAGTATTGGCAGCAGGTGTAGGTTGATGAGACCAGTAGTCCCAGCAGCTGAGCCCGTAACTGTAGGTAAATGTTTTACCTCCGATCACAGCTGCAGTCTCATGTTGTCATTTGACAGCTTTGGAACTGCGTCTGTCTGACCAGTGGTAATGATTTTACCGCCATTTTGAAGCAGTGTTTGCAGCACTGTCATGAACATGACAGCGTGTCAAACACACAGTGTTTGGGAAGCTGAAACCGAACAGTAACACAGACTTCCTGGTGAAATCTGTGTTCGGTGCTTGTGCCCGAACAGTAGATGTTCAGTGCGGATTCCGATCTTTACTGTTCGGGTTTGCTCATCTCTATTTATTAGTCTCTCACATCTCTTATATAATTCTGGAATAATTTTTTCTTTATTTTTTTCTTTGCTTAAAGGGGTTTTCTGTTTTTGTCTGTTGAGCAGAGCAAGGCTATGCAGCCTCCTTTCAATTTCGTTACCTCCTGACTTCTGGCATGGCCAGCACTGCTCCTTGAGTAATAATAATGAATAGAGCCATAAAGCTCAGCACAAGTTTTGCTATAACACATTCAGCAACCAGTGTTTCTTCTGCAGTGTACACTGCTATCACTATATTAACATATAAAGATAACAGGGCATTTGAACAAGAAAATGGTGCTTTTGCTAGATTTATAACAGCAGTTTGTCAGGAGCTGAAAGTGACGGGGGAAGGAAGTGAGCAGCTAACTGCTACATTGAATTCAATCGGCTGCAAAGAGAAGGCTGGAATATTAGGGATTAACTCATCACCTGGAATATAACTACTGCACACTCATGGCCAGGGTAAAGGCAGGCTCAAGTGGTCAAGCTCCACTGAAACCAGCTGTACACTACAAATGATAAAAGCTCTTGTTGCAAGTGAATGCTAGCAGATTTTAAGAGCAAGTCAGTTACACACTTTCTTAATTTCATGCTAACTAAGTAACTTAAAATGGTACTCTACAGTTGTTAAAGTTTATTGAGATCTGTGTGCATTCATTTCTGCAAAGCTTTCTTAAAGGGACACTGTCACCTGAATTTGGAGGGAACAATCTTTAGCCATGGAGGCGGGGTTTTGGGGTTTTTGATTCACCCTTTCCTTACCCGCCGGCTTCATGCTGGCTGCAATATTGGATTGAAGTTCATTCTCTGTCCTCCGTAGTACATGCCTGCACAAGGCAATCTTGCCTTGCGCAGGCGTGTACTATGGAGGACAGAGAATGAACTTCAATCCAATATTGCAGCCAGCATGCAGCCAGCGGGTAAGGAAAGGGTAAATCAAAAACCCAAAAACCCCGCCTCCATGGCTGAAGATTGTTCCCTCCAAATTCAGGTGACAGTGTCCCTTTAAGGTACCACTGCAACATTTCTATTGGGTTGAGGTCATTTTAATTTTTTTAAATTGTTTCCTTTTTCATTCTGATTCAGATTTTCTGTTGGGCTTGGATTAAATGTCGTATTGCATGACCTAGTTTTGGCCAAGCATTAGATTTTGGATGGATGGCCTCACCTTTGACTAAAGAATGCTTTGTTATACAAAGGAGTTCATGGTGAAAACAATGACTGCAAAATGCCCAGGTTTTATGGATGCAAAACAAACATAAATCACCACCCACACATCACTGTCCATGAAAATTGTTATCAGGTGTTTGTGTTGATATGTTGGTTTTGGTTTTCACCAAACTTGATTTTGGTCAAATGTCTCCACTACCGTGCATACAGTCAATGTTACTAAGAACTATCTTTAGTAAAAAGAAGAAAACGAGTTCTGGAAGTGATGATATGGTCCCCACAGAGCTTTAATGTCAACATCTAGTCTGCCTGGGATTACATGAACAGACAGAAGGATTTGTACAAACCTACATTCACAGGAGATCCGTGGTTCATTTACCAAGATGTTTGGAACAACCTCCCTGCCAAGTTTCTTCAAAAACTATGTACAATTGTACCTAGAAGAATTGATGCTTTGATGTTGAAGGCAAATGGGAAATGTGTGGTCCCTCCAAATATTGAGTTGACTTAGATTTCTATTTTGTTAATTTACTTTGCATTTTGTTAATTGAAAAAAATAAACTACTACTGTAACACTTCTATTTTTCAAAGCATTCTAACTTTGCAGCATTTTTTCACACCTGTCTAAAGTTTGTGCACAGTACTGTAGCTATAATGATAAAGATAAAACTTGAAAATGATTTTTGTATAAAACATATTGATCACCTGTTTACAAGATGGTTGATAAATGTATGATCGCGAGGTGCTACACTTTTATGACCTCCATAGATCATCAGTATGGAATCCTGACCCCATTTCTACTCACTCTCCTCACATTGATCGAAACTGAACAGAGCAGCAGCACAGGATAATTGAGTAGAGTGCTCAATCGGTCCTATCGATACTAAATGGAGCAGCAGCAGTCTAGCATGACCATAGCAATACAGTAATCCTAACTGCAAAGAGAAAGCAAAATCAGGGCTCCTGCTCTCAAGGATGGTCGAGTCGAATTATTGCCATCCATCCAGGAATTCCACTCACTTTTTTTGCCCTTTCTGTAAAAAAAAAAGTTTTACGGACACCAAGATTTTTTTTGAAGCTAACGAACATGTACAAATGATGTTGACTGTAATTATCATAATTTTACAGTTTACAGTGAATGTAGCTGATTTATCCATATCAGAATCATGGGCTGTAGACATGGATCACTTATGATCTCAATGTTTTATTAGGGTTTTCCTATGTGTCTGTAAAAAAATATTGTCTGTCCAGGATTTTTTGATAAGCTGTCCATAATAAAATAAAAAGTCACGTTGGCAATTCTGGTGGTGTGGCTGCCCAAGCAATCATTTACCATCTGTGGATAAATGTTAAATGTCTTACAAGGGAAATCATGTTTATTTGAAACTCTAATCCTTTACCCATGTATTTATTAAGAAGGTAAAAATTCACATGCAATATTGTTTTCTGTTAATTTCTCTTAGACTATTTATCTTTATTTCTGGACTTTGACTATGCGCTTTCTTACATGATGTCTTTTGAACTTAGGAACAAGTGGTAAAGAGAATGCGTTCCTGTTGATAGCAGTATGGCAATATGTTTTGGCATCTGACATTTGTTTATAGGAAAGAACATTTTTTTCTCTGACACATTAATTATATCATTAAGCACCAACATATCAGAGCAGTTATATGAGGTCATTGTACAGATGCTAGAAAGTACATAATTATTGAAAATGTATAATTTACTTGTCAGAAACAAAATATTGACATTAGCATGTCTGATGCAATTTATTGTCATTACTGTAGGTCCATCTATTTTAGCTGTTCTATTGTTATGTTGATGGAAAAGAAAGAAAAAAACATGAGACAGATGTGAATTTTTCTCATCTTTAAATATACTCCATTTAAACCATGACCTGTGGCAGAGAGTTCTGTAAACTCACAATAGACAAAGAATGCCCCTCTATGCTGGTGTCAAAAACCTTATTTCCTCTAAACCAATGTGTCAAACTCAAATACACAGACGGCCAAAATTAAAAGCTTGAACAAAGTCACGGCCAACCTTGATGGTTAAAAAAAAAAGTCTATAATTGATAAAGTTTTTCCTTATCAAATATAACGATGAACATTTTCATATGGAAACAAACTTAGGCTAGTTTCACATTTGCGTTTAAAAACGCAGTGTTTTAAACGCAAACGCAGGTGGTGAAAAAACCGCATGTAAACGCGTGCAAAAGCTGCGTTTTTTAGACGCATACGTTTTTGCATGTGGTTAAAAAACCGGGGCGTTTTGACGAATTTACATACGTTTTTTCCTGCGTTTGCGTTTTTGAAATGCATGATGAGAAGTGTGTGACAGCTGCCAATCATCAAAATCAACTAGAAAACTCACTATAAACAGAAATAGCTAGGGTTAGGGTTAGGGTTAGGATCCTTAGGGTTAGGGTTAGGGTTAGGATCCCTAGGGTTAGGGTTAGGGTTAGGATCCCTAGGGTTAGGGTTAGGGTTAGGATCACTAGGGTTAGGGTTAGGGTTAGGATCCCTAGGTTTAGGGTTAGGGTTAGGATCCCTAACACCTCTAGAAATTACTACAGATTGCATTTCCGCAACAAAACGCAAGCATAGAAACGACGCATGCATCGTCAAAATGCATGCAAAAAAAGCATGCATTTTTAATGTTAAGTATAGAAAAAAAACGCATGCGTTTTTTTTGCGCTAAAACGCAGGGGCAAAAAACGCAAATGTGAAACCAGCCTTAAAGAGGTTGTCCCACAAACAAAATACATTTTAATTAATAGATATTATAGTAAAATATTGAAATAATATAGTTTGTTATGTAAGAGCTGTAAAAAGTATATGTCCCAACGACAAAATTTAAATATGTAATAACTAGTGATGAGCAAGTATACTCGTTGCTCGGGTTTTCCCGAGCACACTTGGGTGATCTCCGAGTATTTGTTAGTGCCGGGAGACTTAGTTTTCGTCGCCTCAGCTGCATGATTTACGGCTGCTGAACAGCCTGAATACATGTGGGAATTCCTTAACAAACAGGCATTCCTCACATTTATTCAGCCTGTCTAGCAGCTGTACATCATGCAGCTGCGGCAACGAAAACTAAATCTCCTAGCACTAACAAATACTCGGAGACCACCTGAGCAACGAGTATACTAATAAAATATGATGGAAACAAAAGTGCCCCAAACACAGTATGATACCCCTGCAGGGAATTCCTCTGCAGTACCCTTGACACTCATGGTATGATGACCCTGCAACTCAACCACCCCCACAAAGAATGGTGATCGCATCATAGTATGATTTTCCAACTGTAATCCTCACACAGCCCTCCATACAGTACAATGGGCACGACATAGTCCTCCATACAGTATAATGGGGCCCTGTATTGCCTTCCATGCAGTATAATGGCCCCACATAGTGCTCCAGACAGTATAATGGTCCCACAAAGTGCGCCATACAGTATAATGGCCTCACATAGTGCTCTATGAGATTCTTAATGAATGGGATGGTATTCTTTCAGATTGTTCTGTAAAGCTGCTGAACCTTCTACTATATAATTGTCTAAGGGTCACTTCCGTCTTTCTGTCTGTCCCGGATATTCATTGATCGCGGCCTCTGTCTGTCATGGAATCCAAGTCGCTTATTGGTCGTGGCAAAACGTCCACGACCATTGCCACGACCAATCAGCGACGGCCACAGTCTGGCGGCAATATGGCTGCTCTTTCCTCCCCGCAGTCAGTGCCCGCTCCATACTCCCTTCCAGTCATCCAGTCAGCCCTCACACAGGGTTAATGCCAGTGTTACCAGAGCGCGGTGTAACGCACTCCGGTTACGCAGCTATTAACCCTGTGTGACCAACTTTTTTACTATTGATGCTGCGTATGCAGCATCAACAGTAAAAAGACCTAATGTTACAAATAATAATAATAATAATAATAATAAATCGTTATTCTCACCCTCCGACGTGTCGCCCTGCCTTCGGCAAGAAGGACCTGCCATGACGTCATGGTCATGTGACCGCGACATCATCACAGGTCCTGCGCTCATACCAACCCTGGGACCGGAAGCTGCTGCGTGCACCGCACACAGGCGACAGAACTACAAGGAGCCCTCGGAAGGTGAGTATATGTTTCTTTTTTATTTTTTAACCTGTTACATACCTGGCTGGGCAATATACTACGTAGCTGGGCAATATACTACGTGACTGGGCAATATACTACGTGACTGGGCAGTATACTACGTTTCGGTGCTGCATACTACGTGGCTCTGTGCTGTATACTATGTCGCTGTGCAATATACTACGTGGCTGGGCAATATACTACGTGGCTGGGTAATATACTACGTGACTGGGCAATATACTACGTGAGTGGGCAATATACTACGTGGCTGGGCAATATACTACGTGGCTGGGCAATATACCACGTGGCTGGGCAATATACTACGTCACATGGGCAATATACTACGTAGCTGGGCAATATACTACATGGTTGGGCAATATACTACGTGGCTGGGCAATATACTACGTGGACATGCATATTCTAGAATACCCGATGCGTTAGAATCGGGCCACCATCTAGTATTATTATAAATGAGAAGAGCAAAATGGTCTCCACTGAAATTAACATTAAGGAAATTGAAAACGCATCTAAAAACAGGATTAATGACAACTAGAGGGTTCCATAACTTCCATGAAACAAACAAAATTCAGTAGGGATGTATGTAGACTTTCTGCAGTGTGCAGATGGGCAAGGAGGGCAGGAGTGGGGAGTGGGTGGAAGATGATGCCGGGATGATGAGGTCCTAGACCCCCATGGAGTGAAGGCACGCCTAGTGATGTGCATAGTCCAGAGGAAGATGAGTTGGCCACGCAGCCCCAACAGCACAGCAAAAGAGGGTACAAAGGCACAGCGGGTGGCCGCTAGCCAGAACTTCGGCTGCTACTGACTACCACACCACTGAAATAGGTATGGACTGCGACTGAATTTCAGCCCTGGCATTTGAAATCATACAGGCCCATGCTGTCCCCATCCCTAAGCACCAGATGGAATATATTACTAATATTTCCCTGGATGGAGGTAAGTAAGATTTACTGCAAGACCAATATACTTATGTTACCTGTGGCCTGCTAGGGTAAGTGATGGAGTCAGCGACTTTGTGCTACATCACAATTCTTAACAGTATGGCTGTCTTGAGAACACTGTTTTTGTTAACAATGTTGCAGACAAGGCAGCCCACAACCAGACAGGCCCTTCTGGCATTTTCCAGAATTGCCAAATGGCCAGTCCGGCCCTGCACTGAAAAAGCCATAGCCTGCTTAAAAGAACTCCCTGATGCGGCATTTCTTCAGGGAATATGCTGCTGAAAGTGCAGGTAGTGTGTGCGCGCTTTTGGCTCTCTCATGCCGCTGCCACTCACTGCTTCATATGAGTTATATACCAACAAGGTGACACACCACCTTGCACATGCTGGAGAGACTGTGTGAGTAGCAGCAGACAATAGTGGAGTTTTAGCTGCAACGTTCACAGCGGAGTCGCTCTGCAGAACAACACCACTTTACCACCAATGAGTGGGCCTCCATGCGGGATGTGTGTGTTGTGTTGCGCTGTTTCAAATACTCCACCAAAATGGCCATCGCTGCTGATGCCATCATCAGCGTCACTATACCACTTATATGCATCCTGGAAAAAAGAATTCAGGCGATGATGGATGAGGTGCTGGCACAGGAGGAAGAGGAGCAGGCCCAATTCACACCGTTATCAGTCCTGTCGTCCACTTATGGCTTGGAGGGTGAGTAATTGTCCCGAAAGCGGCAAGGTACTGAACTGTACAGACAGTGTGTGAGGAGGAGGAGGTACTCAAAGCATCTCACGGTATCACTGGAGCATGGCTGGGAGAAACTAGACGATCCAGACAATACACCTCCCACCGAGGACAGGTTGTCTTTGCCTCTGGTCAACCTGGCACACATGAGCCAATACATGCTACTATCCACGCACAACAACAGCCAAGTTGACTGTATTGTTATCAGAGCTGACTGCTGAGTGGCCACTCTGCTGGATCCCCACTACAAGGACAACGTACCATGATTTCTTCCGTCACTGAAGCGGGATTGCAAAATGCACACACCACAGTGGTAGAGAAACTATTGATGGCTTTCCCTCCTGACAGCGGGGGCTCAGTGGAAGAACAAGGCAGAGGAGAAAGTCACCAATGCAGCTGTGGCACAGCTGCCACTTCAGAAGGCAAGGTTAGCATGACCAAAATGTGGCAAAACTTTATGAGCACACCACATCATCCAGCAGCACCATCGGATATGGTCAATATTAGTGTATTAGCAGGAGGCATATTAACAATAACATGGTGGAAGAGTACCTGTCCACATGTATCCAAGTTCTAACTGTTGGGTCTCCTCATTTAACTTCTGGGTCTCTAAATTGGACACCCAAAAGTTTTTCTAATCTGCAACTTTATTTGTGGGAATCATGTGCTTCAAAACAATTTTTTTCTAGTCTTACACACCCATGTCTGTAGAAGTACTGTACGTAAAAATATCTTTTTCTAATCTACAATTTTGTTTGTCTGAGTACTTTGCCTAAAAACTACTTAAAAAAGGTGGATAGCATCAAATAAGGGATGTTGACGTGGCCATCAAGTTCTTGCTTTTTGCAATCTTGTGTTACTACTAGTTTCAAATCAGTATCATCTGCTAGAAATGAGTGTTCACTCTGTTCACATACATCCCTTCCACAGTCCACAACATGTTAGTTGCTTCCCATACATTTCTTTACCGGTTCATAATTTTACTACAATCTGTAGACAGAAATTGAAAAATGTAATCCAAATTGACTGATTTTATGACCATTTGTAGTTTCACTGTGCCATCTAGTTTCACAAACTTTTAAAATTTGCTCCAAATTTAGGAAGAATGGGAAGTTTGTTCGAATGCTGCCATCATTGGATGTGGTACCCGTTTATCAGGCTCCCTCTCCAGATTAATATCCTGATTGTCGCAAGGGTGTTATGTCACTCTGAAAGACCTGGAGTTAGACGGTCATGTCGGGTAAGGAATCGCAGGTCTTCTTTAGAGATGATAAGATTTGTGTCCCATATTAATTGATTTTAGTTTCCTTTGGTGCTGAAGAGGTTAACAACCCTTTTTATGCTGGTCAGAGCTGGTCAGAAACATGCAGCTCCATTTCATCTGCTTCTGATCTGGTCAATTCCTCTTCCTAGATTAACTGGTCAGACCTTCTTGTCGCTGCGGGTAAAATATTCATCTTCCTGTGCTGCTTGCTAAAGTTAAGTGGTTGTAATAGAGATGTTGTAGAGGTTCTGTGGTTTGCTGTAGTACGTGTGTGTTTATCTCCTGGTCCCTGTTCCATTTAGTATATTCCTCCCTGTCCCTATACTCCTACCTATTGTTGGTTAGTGCTTTTGTATGATAGAGGTTTTCTGCTATCTCTGTTTTGTCTTTGTATCTTGTTTACCTTATATTTCTGTCGGATGCCTCATGTGGTGGGGAGGCGACAGATCAGGGTTTAACAGGAGCATAGTAAGGTCAGAGACTCAGGCCTCTCTAACTTCAAGACTACCCTCGGGACAGGGATAGTTAGGGTTGCAGTTCCAGGGACAGTTTGAGATCCCCCTTCCTTACCGAAGACCATCACAGAGTGACACTGATTCAATGAACTCCAAGGACACCACAATGTAACGAAGCCCATATGGCACATGGGTGGTCGGAAGGGAGAGCGGCTTTCTATAAAGGCAGGTGAAGTGGCAAGCAGAGAGAAAACATCCCTTGTCAATCAACGCACCCAAGGCAATACACAGGGTTGCTCTGGAGAGGAGCAAGGGTATGGAGGCCTATAATTTAGATAATATCTTTTGCTCTAATTTTTAGTCTTATGTTTAATGTTCTTCTGCTTTTTGTTCTGCGGCTTCTTGTTCTTCTGCTTCTTGGTCTTCTGTCTCTTGTTCTTCTGTATCTTGGTGGTTGTCTTCTGGTTCTTTGTCCTTTTCGTCATCTTCTTCAGGGTCATCTTCTAGGTCTTCTTCGGGGTGGTCCTCATGGCTGTTATCTCCGGAGTCGTCGTCTTCTTCGGGGTGGTCTTCAGGGTTGTCGTCTTTAGGGTCATCATCAGGGAGATCCAGAGTGATTACCAAAAACCTTTTCAAAAAGCTTGAACTTGGAAATGTAGCAGAAGGTACAAGAAGGCTGAGGAACAGCCGAGAGCCAGCTGACGGTACTGGAAGCCGGATAGGTAGCCGAAGGTACAAGAGCCAATGGAACTATTGAGCACCAGCTGACGGTACTGGAACCCGGTTACTAAGCAGGAGGTACACATGCCAGAAAGCACTACCAAGGACCACCAGACGTTGCTGGAACTTGGATACCGAGAAGGAGGCGCCTAAGCCAAAGGCTCTGCCAGGAACCAGCTGACGGTACTGGAACCCAGTGGGACCTAATCAAGATTGACTTCCAAAGAACCAGCTAATGGTGCTGGGACTCAGTCAGCAGAAGGTCCACATGAAACAAAAATTGCAAGGCCGCGAGCCGGCCGGAGTTACCAAAAACCCACAGTCCTACAGGGGGAGCTAATCCTATTGGCACTACGGAACCAGCCTTGATTGCCAGATCCCGCAGAACTCACAAAAATGCTACTTACAACCACCGGAGGGAGCCCAAGAGCGGAATTCACAACAGAGCTAGTCCTATTGGCACTACAGAACCAGCCTTGATTGCCAGTTTCACATAGGAAGCACCTAAACTGCAGGCACCATAGAGTCGGCTAACCCGACCGCAACCCAACAGGACAACGTACTGGAGGCAAAGTGACCTTGACACTACCCGGAAACAGCTGGCATGCTGGAACCAGGCTGTGCAGGAGGGAGTACCCGTGCCAAAGACACTGCTGAGAACCAGCTGATGGTACTGGAACCCGGATGGGTAGCAGAAGGTACAAGGGCCAATGGAACTACCGAGGACCAGCTGACGGTACTGGAACCCGGTTACTAAGCAGGAGGTACCCATGCCAGAAAGCACTACCAAGGACCACCAGATGTTGGTGGAACTCGGATACCCAGAAGGAGGCACCTAAGCCAAAATCTCTGCCTGGAACCAGCTGACGGTACTGGAACCAGGATGGGGAGCAGAAGGTACAATAGCCAAAGACACTGTCGAGAACCAGCCGACGGTACTGGAACCCGGATGGGTAGCAGAAGGTACAAGAGCCAATGGAACTACCGAGGACAAGCTGACGGTACTGGAACCCAGTTACTAAGCAGGAGGTAGCCGTGCCAGAAAGCACTACCAAGGACCAACAGACGTTGGTGAAACTCAGATACCGAGAAGGAGGCACCTAAGCCAAAGGCTCTGCCAGGAACCAGCTGATGGTACTGGAACCAGTTTGGGGAGCAGAAGGTACAAGAGCCAAAGACACTGCCGAGAACCAGCTGACGGTACTGGAACCAGGATGGGTAGCAGAAGGTACAAGAGCCAATGGAACTACCGAGGACCAGCTGACGGTACTGAAACCTGGTTACTAAGCAGGAGGTACCCGTGACAGAAATCACTACCAAGGACCACTAGACGTTGGTGGAACTTGGATACTGAGAAGGAGGCACCTAAGCCAAAGGCTCTGCCAGGAACCAGCGGACGGTACTGGAACCCAGGGGGACCTATTCAATATTGACTTTTAAAGAACGAGCTAATGGTGCTGGAACTCAGATAGGCAGCGGAAGGTCCACATGAAAAAAAATTGAAAGGCCACGAGCCGGCCGGAATTAACAAAAACCCACAGTCCTACAGGGGGAGCTATGCTATGGTCTGGTGATTAAGGAGCGACATGCGACTAGCTCTGAGCAGGTGGTAACTATACTGACCGCAGTCCCTAAGCTCGACACAACACTAGAAGTAGCCGTGGAATGCTCCTAACTCTGCCTAGGCATCTCGTCACAGCCTAAGAGCTAACTACCCCTAAGATAGAAGCAGAAAAACTATCTTGCCTCAGAGAAAATCCCCAAAGGATAGATTAGCCCCCCACAAGTAATGACTGTGAGAGGACAAGGAAATGACATACGTAGTATGAAACAAGATTAAGCACAGGAGGCCACTTCTAGCTAGATAGAAATAGTACAGGACAGAACGCTGTGCGGTCAGTAATAAAAACTAGAAAAAGTCCACCGCAGAGCAATGACTCCAGGCAGGAACAATTGACAACTGGCATTGAATGAGGGATAAGGCCAGACTAATATAGCCGAGCCAGAAAGATGATCAGTGAAAACAGCTGCAGAAGCTAAATCCAAGAAGCAGCCATACCACTCAAAATCACAGGAGAGAGCCCAAGAGCAGAACTCACGAAAATGCTACTTACAACCACCGGAGGGAGCCCAAGAGCGGAATTCACAACAGTACCCCCCCCCTTGAGGAGGGGTCACCGAACCCTCACCAGAGCCCCCAGGCCGATCAGGACGAGCCAAATGAAAAGCACGAACCAAATCGGCGGCATGAACATCGGAGGCAACAACCCAAGAATTATCCTCCTGGCCATAACCCTTCCACTTGACAAGATACTGAAGCTTCCGCCTCGAAAAACGAGAATCCAAAATTTTCTCAACCACATATTCCAACTCCCCCTCAACCAACACCGGGGCAGGAGGATCAACAGATGGAACAATGGGCACCACATATCTCCGCAACAAAGATCTATGGAAAACATTGTGGATGGCAAAAGAGGCTGGAAGGGCCAAACGAAAAGACACAGGATTGATAATCTCAGAAATCTTATAAGGACCAATAAACCGAGGCTTGAACTTAGGGGAAGAAACCTTCATAGGAACATGACGAGAGGACAACCAGACCAAATCCCCCACACGAAGCCGAGGACCAACACACCGACGGCGGTTAGCAAAACGCTGAGCCCTTTCCTGGGACAACGTCAAATTGTCCACCACATGAGTCCAAATCTGCTGCAACCTGTCCATCACAGAATCTACACCAGGACAATCAGAAGGCTCAACCTGCCCTGAAGAAAAACGAGGATGGAAACCAAAATTACGAAAGAAAGGCGAAATCAAAGTAGCCAAACTGGCCCGATTATTAAGGGCAAACTCGGCCAACGGCAAGAAAGTCACCCAATCATCCTGATCAGCAGACACAAAGCATCTCAAATAGGTCTCCAAGGTTTGATTAGTTCGCTCAGTTTGACCATTTGTCTGAGGATGGAACGCCGAAGAAAAAGACAAATCAATACCCATCCTAGCACAAAAGGCCCGCCAAAACCTGGAAACAAACTGGGAACCTCTGTCAGACACAATATTCTCCGGAATGCCATGCAAACGAACCACATGTTGAAAAAACAATGGAACCAAATCAGAGGAGGAAGGCAATTTAGGCAAAGGTACCAAATGGACCATTTTCTAAATTTCTGGCAGTATAATTCTGCCGCTTCCTGACCCTGACACAAGGCCAATAGTGTTTTCTCAGCATGCTCTACAGAGTTAGGTTCGTCATACAATAATCCGAGCGATTGAAAGAATGCATCTATATTGAGCAATGCCGGATCCCCTGACTCAAGAGAGAATACCCAGTCCTGAGGGTCTCCACGCAGCAGAGAAATAACTATCTTTACTTGCTGAATGGGGTCACCAGAGGAACGGGGTTTCAGAGCAAAAAACAATTTGCAGTTATTTTTAAAGTTCAATAACTTAGATCTATCCCCGTAAAACAAATCCGGAGTAGGAATTCTAGGCTCTAAGGCCGGAGTCTGAACAACATAATCTTGAATACTCTGTACTCTTGCAGCAAGCTGATCCAAACGAGAAAACAACCCCTGAACATCCATGCCTGCATCCAAATCCTGAATCACCCAGAGATAAGAGGAAGGAAAATGACAAAACAAACTAAAGAAAAAAAAATGGCTCAGAACTCTTTTTCTTTTCCTTCTTTTGAGATGCATTCAGCTCATTTTTGGCCAGTTGTACTGTTATGGTCTGGTGATAAAGGAGCGACATGCGACTAGCTCTGAGCAGGTGGTAACTATACTGACCGCAGTCCCTAAGCTCGACACAACACTAGAAGTAGCCGTGGAATGCTCCTAACTCTGCCTAGGCATCTCGTCACAGCCTAAGAGCTAACTACCCCTAAGATAGAAGCAGGAAAACTATCTTGCCTCAGAGAAAATCCCCAAAGGATAGATTAGCCCCCCACAAGTAATGACTGTGAGAGGAGAAGGAAATGACATACGTAGTATGAAACAAGATTAAGCACAGGAGGCCACTTCTAGCTAGATAGAAATAGTACAGGACAGAACGCTGTGCGGTCAGTAATAAAAACTAGAAAAAGTCCACCGCAGAGGAATGCAAAATTCTCCACACCTGACTAAAGGTGTGGAGGGCAAACTCTGCTGCCCAGAGCTTCCAGCCTAGCTGAATAGATCCATACTGATGAGCTGGACAAATGAACAAAACATAGAAAGTGCTGAACAACAAAGTCCACAACAAGAGAACTGCAAAAGGACAAGCAAGGACTTACCTTTTGCTGAACTGGTCAGAGTGTCAGGAAAATCCTAAGAGCAATGACTCCAGGCAGGAACAATTGACAACTGGAATTGAATGAGGGATAAGGCCAGACTAATATAGCCGAGCCAGAAAGACGATCAGTGAAAACAGCTGCAGAAGCTAAATCCAAGAAGCAGCCATACCACTCAAAACCACAGGAGGGAGCCCAAGAGCAGAACTCACAAAAATGCTACTTACAACCACCGGAGGGAGCCCAAGAGTGGAATTCACAACAGAGCTAGTCCTATTGGCACTACAGAACCAGCCTTGATTGCCAGTTTCACATAGGAAGCACCTAAACTGCAGGCATCATAGAGTCAGTTAACCCGACCACAACCCGACAGGACAACGTATTGGAGGCAAAGTGACCTTGACACTGCCCGGAAACAGCTGGCATGCTGGAACCAGGCTGTGCAGAAGGGAGTACCCGTGCCAACGACACTTCCGAGCAGCAACTGGCGGTGTTGGAGCCCAGGGATTACAGGAGAAACAAAGTGTAGGCCGAAGCCTAATTGGAGCAAATTTAAAGTCTGTAGTAGTGTAAATGTGGAGGGAGCAGGAGAAATTGCCGCACACACAGCTGGAGATCAGCTGACGTTACTGAACCCCAAAACACTGGAGCATGTGTTGACTGTGCAGACAGCACTTCCGAGCAGCAACTGGTGGTGTTGGAGCCCAGGGATTACAGGAGAAACAGAAGTGTAGGCAGAGGCCTAATTGGAGCAAGTTGAAAGGGAACCTGTCACCCCCCCAGGCATTTGTAACTAAAAGAGCCACCTTGTGCAGCACTAATGCTGCATTTGGACAAGGTGGCTCTTTTAGTTATGCTCCTTGCACACGCTGAACTAAACACTTATAAAATGTGGCCCCTCATACCGTGAAACTGTCCCAGAGGCGTGACTTTCCTTCTTAATCAGACGCAGCACAGCCATCATTCATACCCCCTTGGCACCGGGCGCCGCCTCCTGAGTGTTGTTTGAATCTGTCCCGGAGCCTGCGCTGTTATGTTATCCCTTGGGTATGCGCAGTTAGCGCTGCCCTTCTTCTGACATCATTTGATGTCAGGCTGACTGGGCCTGTGTGGCCGCGCTGCCCGAGATCCCCCCCCACAGTGTCTTCTGATTTATTCACACTGTTATGTATATCTATTCACCAGTGTTATGAGGCTTTGCAAGTTGTCCTGGTAGCAAGGATCTAGGAGGGTGTACACCCAATAATCAGCCATGTTGAGAATGTGGGCGATGCGGCGGTCGTTTCCCAGGCACTGCAGCATGAAATCAACCATGTGCTGCAGAATGCCAACTGGCCAAGAAACGCTGTCCCCTGCTTGAGGGGTGGTCTCTGCCTGCTCTGCATCACTCCACCCTCACTCTACAAACTGACTACTAGAGCATTGTGTAACTTCCTCTTCTGGACAAATGTCTTCCTCCTCATCCTCCTCACAAAGTGTTCCCTGCCTAGGACTTTGTGAGGAACCATGTTGTGCAGACTGTCAAAGCAGATGTCATTTGTGACTCCTCATACTCCACCTCTTCCACAACCTCCTCCCTTAGCACTTGCAGTGTTTTTTTAAAGCAGGCAGATAAGGGGGATAAGGGGGATAGTCATGCTGACTAGTGCATCATCTGCACTCGTCATCTGCGTGGAATCATCAAACGCTCGCAAAACCTGGCAGATGTCCTTCATAGTGGCCCACTCAGTGGTGGTGAAGTCTGAATGGCAACTTTTTTGCGCCTAATGCCGCTGGTACTCCATTACTGCTGCCTGCTGCTCACACAACCGCTCCAACATATGTAAGGTTGAATTCCACCTGGTGGGTAGGTCACATATGATGCGATGTTCCGGAAGGCGGAACCGGCGCTGCAGAGCTGCAATGCGCGATCGTGCCATGCTGGAACACCGCAAGTGAGCGCACTCTAGGCGGACCTTGTGCAGCAGTGCATTAAGATCCGGATAGTCCCTCAAAAAACTCTGCATGACCAAGTTGAGCACATGTGCCAGACATGGGATGTGAGTGAGGTTGCCTAGGCCCAGGGCTGCCTCCAGATTTCAGCCATTGTCACACACTACTATGCCTCGCTGGAGATTTGCTGGCACAAACCACACTTTGCTCTCCTGCTTGATGGCATTCCAGAGCTCCTGCGCTGTGTGGCTTTGATTCCCCAAAGAAATTAATTTCAATACGGCCTGTTGACATTTTTCCATGGCTGTGCTCATATCGGTCAGATCAGGTAAACGTTCACAGGTCCATGTGAATGTAGACTGTGACGGCTCCCGCAGCGCTGATTCTGAGGAACTGGAGTATGAGGAGGAGTCAATGTGTACAGACTAGATTCCTGCAATCCCTGGAGTTGGCAGAACACGTACAGCGCCACTCTCAAGATTTGTACCCAGCACCACAACATTTACCCAATGGGCAGTGAGGTAAAGGTATCATCCCTGTCCATGGTGACTGGTCCACGCATCGGTGGTGAGGTGGACCTTGCTACTGATGGCGTTTAGTAGCGCATGTTTAATGTTTCCCTCCACATGCTTTTGCAGGACAGGGACAGCTTGCCTGCTGAAATAAAAGTGGCTGGGCATGTTGTATTGTGGGACTGCCAATGCCATGAAGTTACGGAAGGTGTCAGTCCCCACCAGCCTGAATGAGAGCATTTCAAGGGACAGTAGTTTTGCAATGCCAGCATTCAGAGCCTGTGCTCGGGGGTGGTTTGCCGAGAATGGCCGCCTTTTCTCCCATGCCTGTGCTACTGATGGCTGTAGACTTGGCTGGGAGTGTGAGGATGACAGGGATCGTGGTGCTGTGGGTGGAATTACACTGAGTCTCTGTACAACCGTGCCAGAGGTTCTTCCATGGCGATCCTGTGATGAAGACAAACCAGCTGTGTGTGAGCTAGAGGAAAAGGCTACAACACGAGCTGAAGAGGTGGTAGGTGCTGCTGTAGGTTGACCTAGGTCTTCAGTGTGTTTTTGTAACTCCACCACGTGCTTGGTCCGCACATGTTTCCACATATTTGTGGTATTGAGGTTGCTGACACTTTTCCCTCTTTTGACTTTCTGATGACAGAGCTTGCATTTGACAAAGCAAATGTCATCTGCAACTGTGTCAAAAAAGGACTAGGCACTGCAAGTCATGGGGGTGCCTGTTTTGGGTTTTGGAAGAGGCATGCTCCTAATGGGTGCCGAAGTGGAGGCTACAGGCAACCAAGTCTGCCCCCTCCCTCTCCCTTCTTTTTGGGCCCTTCGGGGAATCTCTTCCTCAGAGCTGCTCCCACCACCTTCCTGTACCTCACACCATGATGGGTCAAGGACCTCATCATCTACACTACCCTCTTCCAACAACTGCTTCTCCTGGGTAGTCTCGGCAGCACAGTGCGCAACAGAAAGTGGCACCTGAGTTTCATCATCAGATGCGTACTGTGGTGTGCTGACTGTAGGCACTGGCCCACACGCTTCTTTTGATTCAGAGAGACAAAGCAGTTGCGCATCACTGCATACTGCCTCTTCTTCAATTTCTCGAATGCTGCTTGTCTGGCCCCCTCTTTCCAAGCCAAGAGATTCAGAGAACAGAAGTAGAGATGGCTCCTGTCCAGAACTCTCTGACTGCCTGGGCAATTTGGCAGGTGGTGAAGAGACAGATGAATGCTCTTCAGTGCTCTGGACCTGAGAGGATGTGGCACTAATTGAAGTCGATGCATTAGCTGCCATCCATCCGACAACAGCTTCAATTTGTTCGTCCCGCAGCAGTGGGGTATGGCGAGGTCCTACAAAGATGCGCATAAAGGACTGTTCCTGGGTAAAACTGGGGGATGCTGAGTCACTGGTGCCCACAGCAGGCACAGAATCCCCATGCCCTCTCCCTGCAGAAACTCCACGCCCACGCCCACATGCCTTACTCCCTGCCTTCTTCTTCTTGGTAGACTGATAAAGATAGGCATAAAAGTACTAAGGGCTTAGTGTGCTTATTCCTGAACAGCTGCCAACAGGTATAAGAAACACTAATTTTATAAAATGTGGACTAGA
Source organism: Ranitomeya imitator (assembly GCF_032444005.1). Taxonomy (NCBI): domain Eukaryota; kingdom Metazoa; phylum Chordata; class Amphibia; order Anura; family Dendrobatidae; genus Ranitomeya; species Ranitomeya imitator. The sequence goes on from NC_091287.1 coordinate 106,327,895, forward strand.
CTTTAATATGAGGTAATGTGGCCTACACAACTGTAAAGTGGAGTGTTTGGTGTATTTTATTTAGGTTTTTTTGTGTAAAAAAAAATGGATGTGCCCAAAGATGTAAAACCGATAGTATCACAAACTTTTTGTAGCTATTACAATGCAGGAAGGTATCCTACAATGCAATAGATGAGGCTCCAAAAATAGGCTAAAACTAATCTGGCTGGGGCTGCAGGGCGCAAGGCTGCAGAAATGCTCCTCTATCTACTCCTATATAGTGCACGCAATCTACCTGGATACGGATGGAAACACACCACTAATAGGAGAAATCAGGAAAAATGGGCTGCACTAATTAAAAAAAGGACAATGTGTGAGGCAGTGACGCACGCTGAGCGGACTACAACCAGATGTGGCTGCAGAACACACTGCAGCGAGAGCTGCACTCACACACACAGACCTTGCAGACAGCCGTGAACGGCGCTACAAGGCTGCAGAAAAGCTCCTCTATCTACTCCTATATAGTGCACGCAATCTAGCTGGATACGGATGGAAACACACCACTAATAGGAGAAATCACGAAAAAATGTGCAGCTGCACTAATGAAAAAAAGGACAATGTAACAGTATGACGCAGTGACGCACGCTGAGGGAACTACAACCAGATGTGGCTGCAGAACACTAACATTAGTAGTGTGTAATATGCAAAAAAAATGGGAATATGACATAGTTTACTGTATGTAAACCATGTCTCATATCAAGTCGGGTTTAGGAAGGAGAAATGAAAAGCCGGCAATTGAATTACCGGCTTTTCTGCTATATCGCGCTGAAGTGAATATAAATATATATATATATATATATATATATGTCTCAATGACATATATATATATAAAAACGAAAACTGACTTTGGTGCGAAGATCGCCCACCGCATGGCCGATCCCACACTAGGATCGGGTCGGGTTTCATGAAACCCGACTTTGCCAAAAGTCGGCGACTTTTGAAATTGTCCGATCCCTTTCACTCAACCATAACCACAACTAAAAGAATTTTTTTTACTGTTGGTAAAAAGGTATTATGCTCAGAGGAAGTGCTGCACTTGTCTCTTTTTTTCCCTCTTTCCCTAAACCATAGTGTAACGGGGTCTACCAAGCTGGAGTACCTCTTTCAGTACCACCCCGTGTTTCAGGAGGTCCACTCTGCTCTGCCTGGAGTCTGAATGAAGGATGCTGGCTGGAATTGCTTGGTTACATGGGTGCATATAAAGATCACTGCTTCTCCACGTATTTCCAGTCTGACAACACTTTACTCACAGGACACAGAATATATCACACAGATACAGAGGGCAGGCCAATAGAAAAGCGGCAGGCCAGACATACATTACAACAGCCGCAGGTCGCCAGAGCCTGTGGATATTTACTGTGGGAATTACAAAGGTGGGGGGCGGACAGAAGGGGAATATCGTGTCCCCTCTGCCCAGGGGCACAGCCTGTGGGCTGATGCATTAGGGACATGCATCTCACATGAAACCTATTATACATACATATAACTGCACAACATATTCTGGGTGCTGAGTGGTTCCGTAACACGTAACGCAGGGTATTTCTAAAGATCATTTTCAGTTGACAGGCAGATATGCCTATCGGTTATAATACTATAATATATAATACTCCCGGCAGCACTAAAAACCCACACTGACAAAACGCTAGTGGCAAGGCAGGAAAGGACCTCCTAGGCATAGAGACAGTTCATGCCACATGTCTAGCTTGGATACCCAATAGTTATAATGTACAGAGGAATCATGGAGGACACTGGTATGGTCAGCAAGGTATTCATTCAGCATCTTCCAAAACTTTTTCCTCCTTGTCAGAGTGCCCCACGCATCATGGCCAGGGAGATGGGAAGGTCTGATAAAACTGTCCCAGACCTTTGATAGTGTTCCCCTGCCTCTGCTGCATCTGGTGTGTGTCTCCATCATCTCTACTCCTTGGTTGTCCAAGGAACTGTGACCTCTGCCGCCAGCATTGCCAGATGGAAATTTTTGTATTAATTCTCCTACTAGGGCCTTCTGGTACTGCAACATGTTACTAGACCTCTCTGCCACGGGAAGGAAAGCCTAGAAGGGTGACCAACCAGTAATTAGTGTTGCCCAAAATGCATACCACGCAAGGGTCACGGGAAAGGCAGCGGAGCATAAACTCAGCCATGTGTGCTAGACTGCCAACAGCCAAGACTTCCCTGCCCCATCAACAGGATGACTGTCTATCTTCTCCTTCTCATTCTCATACTCATCCTCCCTCTCCTTCTAGTCTTCACACCATCCACGCTGAACAGATGGGATGAAGGTGGTGTGGGCAGTACCATCGGTAGCATAGGCAACCATCTCCTGTTCCTCCTCCTCCTCATTATAACTCAATCCCAGTTGAAAAGATGAGATGAGGCAGGGCTGTGTTTCATCACCCTGTATAGTGTCTTCCTCCATTTCAACTTGCTCTGCCTGCAAAGCCTTCTCTTTAATTCTGAGTAGGGAGTGTTTCAGTACACAGAGAAGCAGGATGGTTACGCTGATCAAGGCGTCATTGCCGCTCACCATATTGTTCAAGTCCTCACAGTTTTGGAGAACCACACAGATGTCAGACATCCATGTCCACTCATCAGCTCTTATGTGTGGAGGTTGACCGGAATACTGATGGGAATGTGCTGCTTACAAAGCCTTGCCAACATATCTAACATTGAGTTTCAACGAGTGGTGATATCACACACCAGTCGGTGAGTTGGAAGTAGCAAAAGCTGATGCAGCATTGTCATGGTGGCAGCAACTGTAGCTGGCTTGCAGAAATGGGCACATACGTGGCCATTTCTGCAGTGTGCAGTGCAGTACTGCAGTGTGCAGGCGCCGGGCCTCTCTGACCATTTCCGGTGCCTGCGCACTACAGTACTTTGCTCTGCCCTCAACAGGGCAGACAAAGTACACCTGCGCTGGAGCCGCAGCGTGAATACAAGAAGAGGACGTCATCATAAGAAGATGGGAGGCCCCGGACCGAACCGCGCCACCCATCGGATCAGAACCGGACCAGGACCACCCCTGGGTGAGTATAATCTTACCTCTTTTTCTCATCCTTCAGGTTACATTGGGGGCTTATCTACAGCATTACAGAATGCTGTAGATAAACCCCTGATACTGGTGGGCTTAGCTCACCTTCGATTTTGGGGGTGACAGGTTTCCCTTTAATATTGTGGCCTGTGGGTGTGTGGACTGACCACTGTGCTAAAACAAAGAAGTTTATGTGGTTGCTGATGGTGGTGGCAAGTTTGCAACGACAGGTGCAGGGTGGGAGGCATAATCGCCTGTGTCATGGAAAGGGGATTGAAACAAGAAGAAAAGAACATGCAGAAAGATCTCTAAATATACCAATTAGAGAAAAATATATTTGTATATTACAACTTTATTACACAACTGATAAACAATTAAAAACACATAAAAACCACAGAAAGAACCTTCACTGGCACCACGCATACCTTTTCTAGGGCAGTTTTCTCCATTAATAGTCTTCAACTTGACTCCTGAACAATATATCTTTGTCTCTTTCCCATAGTCAGACATTAATCCCATTTTTCCTATATAACCTTCTTTTGCTTTCAAATTATATACTTTTATCAGTTTACTGTTTCTAATATAGACCACATTTCAGTTTCTCCTCAGGAGACTGCTATAGATGAGCTGGATGATGCTGTTTCTCTTTTCTAGGAAAATCATCTTCATGGCTGCTCCTCGATTCGAAAAAATGACCTTTCACTTGGGAATCAACCTAACAATACACTGAGCTATTAGGGAATGTGAGAACAGGTTGTATTTTGCAGTATTCAGGAAGAAAAATATTTTTCATCCATCAGGAACAAAACAGTAACACTGCAGTGACATCACAAGAATCTGCATATCTAATCAAATGCTAAATAGTTGCAAGTCAAATTTATGTATGACATAGCAAGGTGATTGCCTATAAAATGATGGTAGTCTCACAATCAAAGCAGTAGTGGATGGTGAGATAGAGCCTGAAAGTCAAAAGTTCAAAACATTATTACTCTTTTGCTCTTCACTGAATGTGTGCTAAAGGAATTTGAAGAAGGGGCAGAAAGAGAAAGAATGGGAAGAAAAACGAGTTGAGGGAACACAAAAAACCCACAAAGAGGGTCAAAACTTGATTACTTAAATTTTAAGGACTTTGTGTGTCTTTATTACAATTCACTATGGGGTTAGTAATGGGTGTGTCTGATAGATACCTTTCCAATACTAACCTTGACCTTGATGTCAGCATACATAAACAGCTGATATGAACCCCACAATTGTTACCCCAATTGCCACCTCACCAGGGCAAGTGTAAAGAGCCAAGGCTAAGAGCCAGAATTGGTGCTTCTAATGGATGTGCCATTTCTGGGGCAGCTGAGGGCTGATGTTCCTATTCTGGGAGGGGGCCAGTATACATGGCCTCATCCCAACCTAATAATATCAGCTTGCAACTGTCTGTTTAGCCTTTGCTGGTTAGTAATAATAGGGGGGAATCCATTTCAATTTGGGGGGGTTTGCCCTATAATAACAAACACTGAAAAGATGATACTAGGTCGGAAATGGTATAAAAAAATATATAATTTTATTATTAAGAACATCAAACACAGGTGAACAAAGTGATAAAAAGAGCCGTGTCTAATAGAATGCTGTGCAGGAGGCACATGCCCAGGGAATCAAGTGCAACCAAAAATTCCTAATAATAACAGATCCCACATCTCCAATTTGCAGACATCTCTATTGTTCTTTCTATAATCAATCAATAATAACCCAATCTAGGTCTATTGAAGTAAAAAGGTATATGGGAAACTGAACTATTCATTGCAATAACGCATGACAGGCAGCGCCCCTGTGGATGATTACCGAAACAATCACCCACAAACCAGAAATAACGTATAGCAGAATACAAGAATCATTTACCTGTCAAAATATAGTCGCTAGCTCCCGGGAATGGGCCTCTGCCCCAATGCGCGTTTCGGTGAACTACCTTCGAAGGTTGATAGGTCAAATAGTCCTGTCTTATATAGGTATTGATTATTAAAATCATTAATATACCATGCCGAAATACCATATAAGCTGTTACCTAAAATAACAAGTAAAGGATAAGCAAATAGCTGTGAGCTGTTATTAAAAAGCTTTATGGCTTTTCCCAGAATATGAATACCAGCCCCCAGCTGTCGGCTTTACCTCAGCTGGTTAGGAAAATTACTGGAGACCACATGCCTTTTTTTAATTTAATTATTGATTTAATATGTGTGATATACAGACAGCCGATGCTGACAAGTCTCATCAGCGTCGTCTAGTCTAGTTAATTACAGGGAGACCAGATAGTAACATAGTTTTTAAGGTTGAAGGAAGACTTTAAGTGCAACCCATATCCTAACCTAACTTGCCCTAACATGTTGATCCAGAGGAAGGCAAAAAAAAAACATGTGGCAAACAGTAAGCTCCACATTGGGGAAAAGTAATTCCTTACCGTCTTCACGTACGGAAATCAGACAAGTTCCCTGGATCAGTGCACTATCAAGTAATCTAGTGTATATAACATGTAACATTATACTTTTCAAGAAAGGTATTCAGTCCCTTCTTAAATTTTAGTAATGAGTCACTCATTAGAACATCATACTGCAGAACATTCCATAGCCTCGCTGCACTTACAGTAAAGAATCTGCATCTGTTATTATGATTAAACCTTCTTTCCTCCAGACGTAGATGACAATTATTTATATCATCTGCTGTTATTATTGGCTTTTAGAATGCAGATTCCATTTGAACAGATTGAGGACTTTATTAGCAGAGCCCGTGAAATGCCAAAACAGCAAAAACCCCCCTCAAGTGACCCAATTTTGGAAACTAGTCTAGTCATCTAGGGAGAAATTGAGTAGAGATGAGTGAACTTGTTGGAAAATGTTCACCAATCTCAAATTCGGCAGGAATGTAGCACATTCGGATTCGTGTTCGGTTTCCTGAGCATTTTTACTCAAAGATGGCATAATTTGTTCACAGTTCAGTAAATCATTGCGTTTCCACTATTGCTTTTGTTTTCACTTTGTCTAGGATAGTGGTGCTGCATGATGAGAAGGGGTGATTGGGGGACGTGTTTGATGAGGGGAGGTGGTGTGGAAAGGTTAGAGGAATGGCGGACTATTTTTTATATTTATTTATTTATTTTCCCTTAACTTAATGTGTGTACATTCCGGTAGCTAATCAGAAAGCAGAAACCAACCTCAACTTCATGACACAAGGTCTTGTGTGATTGGCTGCCGAAGTCACATGTCCCTGTCCATATGAAAGAGGACATCTTGCTTTGCTGTTGCTATTTTCTTGGAGTCACAGTGCAAAGAATCTGCTCCTGCTAGTGCTGCTGCTGAAAGTAAACTTTTCAGTTAGCTAGATAGGATCCTGTCCTGTGTGAAATCGATCTCCCAGCACCTAACTAGATTGTGCTAAAACTGTGTTGCAGTCTCAGGAGGCCCCATTTGCTAATCAAAATCGTTTGGGCAAAAACTGTGTTGCAGTCAGGAATCAGAAGGTCAAATTTCCTCTTAAAACTCATTAGTCCTAATATAGGGGCTCAGCCAGGAGGCTGTATTTACTAATACAAATCATTTGGAATAAAACTGTGTTGCAGTGAGGAATCAGAAGGCCAGATTTTCTCTTAAAAATCGTTAGGCCCTATATAGGAGTTCAGACAGTAGGCCGTATTTACTCATCCAAATCGTTTGGGATAAAACTGTGTTGCAGTGAGGAATCAGAAGGCCAGATTTCCTCTTAAAAATCATTAGGCCTAATATAGGCATTCAGCCAGGAGTTCCTATTTGATAATCCAACTCGTTTGGGATAAAACTGAGTTGCAGTGAGGTATCGAAGGCCACATTTATTCATCAAAATCGTTATAAGAGTGTTGTTCAGGCACACTATCTAGAAAAATAAATAGTTATTGTTCATTTAGTGACAGGTGACTAACACGTGTGGGTCTAAGGTTGTGAAACAAGCAGGTTAAAAGAGGGGAAGGGTACACACAACTTGAATGGGAAAAAGCGAGTTTGTGGTGGGAGGGGGAATAGGATCGGTTTTCGAAGTGTACATGGGTTATGTGTTAATGTTAATGAAAGCTTAACTGAAAAAACACCTTTTCGTCCTATCCAAAGACCACTAACAACATCTGTTACTGGATGGGCTACTCAACTCCCTTTCTTTGGCAGCCACACAGGGGTACGTCTTGTAGATGAGGCTCCGAAAGAGAATGTGCTCCAGTGGATAGCAAGCGTTGCATCAAGTGACCACTCCTCCTCTTCCTCCATTTTAACATCACATACAGTACAATCCTCAGAGGTGGCACTCCAATCACCCTTGTTTCCACTCTGCGTCATGAATTTCCAAATACCAAACTGACTGTAAGGAACCACAGATAGGCCATTTTGCAGATCTGTTCACACATCCATGGGCATCAGAGGTATGCTCCAAAGATTCACAGAATGGTATTGCGGATACTTTAAATACATTTCCAGTAACGTGTTTTATCTGTTTTCACAAAGCATGAACCAGACCCTGTCAACATTTCTCAATTGTTATAGAAGTAATCTTACCAAACTGTTGTGAATGTTTGTAATAAATCTATCTGCCCAAAGCAAAATTTTACTCCCCATCTCTTTCTCTAAAAAATACAGTGTTTATAGATACACATGTATAAGCCTATTTGTTATACTGAAAATTGCTTTCCCCTTTTCAGATTAGTTGACACTTCTCAACCAAATCATAATAGTAAATCATGGGCATGCAAATAAACAGTATCCTAAGGGAATTTTTTTAGCGCTCTTAGATATAGTTAGAAAATTGTTAAGGTTATAGGACAGTTGTTTATCATATTTGTAAAAAATACAGAAAAATATGAAAGTATGAACAAATTATGTTAAATCAATGCTGTGACATATGCTGCTAAAGTGGCAAGTGACACATTGGTAAAATACACTACTGAACATTAAAATTGCAACACAAAGAAAAGTCATGAGATAAGGGGGACTTGTCTTTCACTAGGGGGACTTGTCAGGGAGTCACCAAAACACTGAACTTTACGAAGGCAAAGTTTGACCAGCTTAGAGATGCCCTTAATCTGGTAGACTGGGACAATATCCTCAGAAATAAGAATACCGATAATAAATGGAAAATGTTTAAGAACATCCTAAATAGGCAGTGTGAGCGGTTTATACCTTGTGGGAATAAAAGGACTAGAAATAGGAAAAACCCAATGTGGCTAAACAAAGAAGTAAGACAGGCAATTAACAGTAAAAAGAAAGCATTTGCACTACTAAAGCAGGATGGCACCATTGAAGCTCTAAAAAACTATAGGGAGAAAAATACTTTATCTAAAAAACTAATTAAAGCTGCCAAAAAGGAAACAGAGAAGCACATTGCTAAGGAGAGTAAAACTAATCCCAAACTGTTCTTCAACTATATCAATAGTAAAAGAATAAAAACTGAAAATGTAGGCCCCTTTAAAAATAGTGAGGAAAGAATGGTTGTAGATGACGAGGAAAAAGCTAACATATTAAACACCTTCTTCTCCACGGTATTCACGGTGGAAAATGAAATGCTAGGTGAAATCCCAAGAAACAATGAAAACCCTATATTAAGGGTCACCAATCTAACCCAAGAAGAGGTGCGAAACCGGCTAAATAAGATTAAAATAGATAAATCTCCGGGTCCGGATGGCATACACCCACGAGTACTAAGAGAACTAAGTAATGTAATAGATAAACCATTATTTCTTATTTTTAGGGACTCTATAGCGACAGGGTCTGTTCCGCAGGATTGGCGCATAGCAAATGTGGTGCCAATATTCAAAAAGGGCTCTAAAAGTGAACCTGGAAATTATAGGCCAGTAAGTCTAACCTCTATTGTTGGTAAAATATTTGAAGGGTTTCTGAGGGATGTTATTCTGGATTATCTCAATGAGAATAACTGTTTAACTCCATATCAGCATGGGTTTATGAGAAATCGCTCCTGTCAAACCAATCTAATCAGTTTTTATGAAGAGGTAAGCTATAGGCTGGACCACGGTGAGTCATTGGACGTAGTATATCTCGATTTTTCCAAAGCGTTTGATACCGTGCCACACAAGAGGTTGGTACACAAAATGAGAATGCTTGGTCTGGGGGAAAATGTGTTTAAATGGGTTAGTAACTGGCTTAGTGATAGAAAGCAGAGGGTGGTTATAAATGGTATAGTCTCTAACTGGGTCGCTGTGACCAGTGGGGTACCGCAGGGGTCGGTATTGGGACCTGTTCTCTTCAACATATTCATTAATGATCTGGTAGAAGGTTTACACAGTAAAATATCGATATTTGCAGATGATACAAAACTATGTAAAGCAGTTAATACAAGAGAAGATAGTATTCTGCTACAGATGGATCTGGATAAGTTGGAAACTTGGGCTGAAAGGTGGCAGATAAGGTTTAACAATGATAAATGTAAGGTTATACACATGGGAAGAAGGAATCAATATCACCATTACACACTGAACGGGAAACCACTGGATAAATCTGACAGGGAGAAGGACTTGGGGATCCTAGTTAATGATAAACTTACCTGGAGCAGCCAGTGCCAGGCAGCAGCTGCCAAGGCAAACAGGATCATGGGGTGCATTAAAAGAGGTCTGGATACACATGATGAGAGCATTATACTGCCTCTGTACAAATCCCTAGTTAGACAGCACATGGAGTACTGTGTCCAGTTTTGGGCACCGGTGCTCAGGAAGGATATAATGGAACTAGAGAGAGTACAAAGGAGGGCAACAAAATTAATAAAGGGGATGGGAGAACTACAATACCCAGATAGATTAGCGAAATTAGGATTATTTAGTCTAGAAAAAAGACGACTGAGGGGCGATCTAATAACCATGTATAAGTATATAAGGGGACAATACAAATATCTCGCTGAGGATCTGTTTATACCAAGGAAGGTGACGAGCACAAGGGGGCATTCTTTGCGTCTGGAGGAGAGAAGGTTTTTCCACCAACATAGAAGAGGATTCTTTACTGTTAGGGCAGTGAGAATCTGGAATTGCTTGCCTGAGGAGGTGGTGATGGCGAACTCAGTCGAGGGGTTCAAGAGAGGCCTGGATGTCTTCCTGGAGCAGAACAATATTGTATCATACAATTATTAGGTTCTGTAGAAGGACGTAGATCTGGGGATTTATTATGATGGAATATAGGCTGAACTGGATGGACAAATGTCTTTTTTCGGCCTTACTAACTATGTGTTATGGCTGGCAATCAGGCAACACAGCGTGCAGTAATCAGCGCACATACAGAGATCTGGCAATAACCCAAAACAATAGGACGAGCTCTGAGACGTGGAATCTCTGTAGACTGCAGTACCTGATCTATCCTCACACAACTGGAAGCAGCAGTGGATTGCGCCTATCACTACCTATGCAACTCGGCACTGCCTGAGGAGCTGACTAGCCTGAAGATAGAAATACAAGCCTGACTTACCTCAGAGAAATACCCCAAAGGAATAGGCAGCCCCCCACATATAATGACTGTTAGCAAGATGAAAAGACAAACGTAGGAATGAAATAGATTCAGCAAAGTGAGGCCCGATATTCTAGACAGAGCGAGGATAGCAAAGAGAACTATGCAGTCTACAAAAAACCCTAAAACGAAAACCACGCAAAGGGGCAAAAAGACCCACCGTGCCGAACTAACAGCACGGCGGTGCACCCCTTTGCTTCTCAGAGCTTCCAGCAAAAGATAATAACAAGCTGGACAGAAAAAACAGAAAACAAACTAGAAGCACTTATCTAGCAGAGCAGCAGGCCCAAGGAAAGATGCAGTAGCTCAGATCCAACACTGGAACATTGACAAGGAGCAAGGAAGACAGACTCAGGTGGAGCTAAATAGCAAGGCAGCCAACGAGCTCACCAAAACACCTGAGGGAGGAAGCCCAGAGACTGCAATACCACTTGTGACCACAGAAGTGAACTCAGCCACAGAATTCACAACAGTACCCCCCCCTTGAGGAGGGGTCACCGAACCCTCACCAGAACCCCCAGGCCGACCAGGATGAGCCACATGAAAGGCACGAACAAGATCTGGGGCATGGACATCAGAGGCAAAAACCCAGGAATTATCTTCCTGAGCATAACCCTTCCATTTGACCAGATACTGGAGTTTCCGTCTAGAGACACGAGAATCCAAAATCTTCTCCACAATATACTCCAATTCCCCCTCCACCAAAACAGGGGCAGGAGGCTCCACAGATGGAACCATAGGTGCCACGTATCTCCTCAACAACGACCTATGGAATACATTATGTATGGAAAAGGAGTCTGGGAGGGTCAGACGAAAAGACACCGGATTGAGAATCTCAGAAATCCTATACGGACCAATAAAACGAGGTTTAAATTTAGGAGAGGAAACCTTCATAGGTATATGACGAGAAGATAACCAAACCAGATCCCCAACACGAAGTCGGGGTCCCACACGGCGTCTGCGATTAGCGAAAAGCTGAGCCTTCTCCTGGGACAAGGTCAAATTGTCCACTACCTGAGTCCAGATCTGCTGCAACCTGTCCACCACATAATCCACACCAGGACAGTCCGAAGACTCAACCTGTCCTGAAGAGAAACGAGGATGGAACCCAGAATTGCAGAAAAATGGAGAGACCAAGGTAGCCGAGCTGGCCCGATTATTAAGGGCGAACTCAGCCAACGGCAAAAATGACACCCAATCATCCTGGTCAGCGGAAACAAAACATCTCAGATATGTTTCCAAGGTCTGATTGGTTCGTTCGGTCTGGCCATTAGTCTGAGGATGGAAGGCCGAGGAAAAAGATAGGTCAATGCCCATCCTACCACAAAAGGCTCGCCAGAACCTCGAGACAAACTGGGAACCTCTGTCAGAAACAATATTCTCAGGAATGCCATGTAAACGAACCACATGCTGGAAGAACAAAGGCACCAAATCAGAGGAGGAAGGCAATTTAACCAAGGGCACCAGATGGACCATTTTAGAAAAGCGATCACAGACCACCCAAATGACAGACATCTTTTGAGAAACGGGAAGGTCAGAAATGAAATCCATCGAAATATGTGTCCAAGGCCTCTTCGGGACCGGCAAGGGCAAAAGCAACCCACTGGCACGTGAACAGCAGGGCTTAGCCCTAGCACAAATTCCACAGGACTGCACAAAAGCACGCACATCCCGTGACAGAGATGGCCACCAGAAGGATCTAGCAACCAACTCCCTGGTACCAAAGATTCCTGGATGACCGGCCAGCACCGAACAATGAAGTTCAGAGATAACTTTACTAGTCCACCTATCAGGGACGAACAGTTTCTCGGCCGGACAACGATCAGGTTTATTAGCCTGAAATTTCTGCAACACTCTCCGCAAATCAGGGGAGATGGCAGACACAATGACTCCTTCCTTGAGGATACTCGCCGGCTCAGATAACCCCGGAGAGTCGGGCACAAAACTCCTAGACAGAGCATCCGCCTTCACATTTTTAGAGCCCGGAAGGTATGAAATCACAAAATCAAAACGAGCAAAAAATAACGACCAACGGGCCTGTCTAGGATTCAAGCGCTTGGCAGACTCAAGATAAGTAAGGTTCTTATGATCAGTCAAAACCACCACGCGATGCTTAGCACCCTCAAGCCAATGACGCCACTCCTCGAATGCCCACTTCATGGCCAGCAACTCTCGGTTGCCCACATCATAATTACGCTCAGCAGCAGAAAATTTCCTGGAAAAGAAAGCACATGGTTTGAACACTGAGCAACCAGAACCTCTCTGTGACAAAACCGCCCCTGCACCAATCTCAGAAGCATCAACCTCGACCTGGAACGGAAGAGAAACATCAGGTTGACACAACACAGGGGCACAGCAAAAACGACGCTTCAACTCCTGAAAAGCTTCCACGGCAGCAGAAGACCAATTAACCAAATCAGCACCCTTCTTGGTCAAATCGGTCAATGGTCTGGCAATGCTAGAAAAATTACAGATGAAGCGACGATAAAAATTAGCAAAGCCCAGGAATTTCTGCAAACTCTTTAGAGATGTCGGCTGAGTCCAATCCTGGATGGCCTGAACCTTAACCGGATCCATCTCGATAGTAGAAGGGGAAAAGATGAACCCCAAAAATGAAACTTTCTGCACACCGAAGAGACACTTTGATCCCTTCACGAACAAGGAATTAGCACGCAGTACCTGGAAAACCATTCTGACTTGCTTCACATGAGACTCCCAATCATCTGAGAAGATCAAAATGTCATCCAAGTAAACAATCAAGAATTTATCCAGATACTCACGGAAAATGTCATGCATAAAAGACTGAAAAACAGATGGAGCATTGGCAAGTCCGAACGGCATCACCAGATACTCAAAATGACCCTCGGGCGTATTAAATGCCGTTTTCCATTCATCTCCCTGCCTGATTCTCACCAGATTATACGCACCACGAAGATCAATCTTAGTAAACCAACTAGCCCCCTTAATCCGAGCAAACAAGTCAGAAATCAATGGCAAGGGATACTGAAACTTAACAGTGATCTTATTAAGAAGGCGGTAATCAATACACGGTCTTAGCGAACCATCCTTCTTGGCTACAAAAAAGAACCCTGCTCCCAATGGTGACGACGATGGGCGAATATGTCCCTTCTCCAGGGACTCCTTCACATAACTGCGCATAGCGGTGTGTTCAGGTACGGACAAATTAAATAAACGACCCTTAGGGAATTTACTACCAGGAATCAAATCGATAGCACAATCACAATTCCTATGCGGAGGAAGGGCATCAGACTTGGACTCTTCAAATACATCCTGAAAGTCCGACAAGAACTCTGGGATGTCAGAAGGAATGGATGACGAAATAGACAAAAATGGAACATCACCATGTACTCCCTGACAACCCCAGCTGGTTACCGACATAGAGTTCCAATCCAATACTGGATTATGGGTTTGTAGCCATGGCAACCCCAACACGACCACATCATGCAAATTATGCAGTACCAAAAAGCGAATAACTTCCTGATGTGCAGGAGCCATGCACATGGTCAGCTGGGCCCAGTACTGAGGCTTATTCTTGGCCAGAGGTGTAGCATCAATTCCTCTCAACGGAATAGGACACCGCAAAGGCTCCAAGAAAAATCCACAACGTTTAGCATAATCCAAATCCATCAGATTCAGGGCAGCGCCTGAATCCACAAACGCCATGACAGAATATGATGACAAAGAGCACATTAAGGTAATGGACAAAAGGAATTTGGACTGTACAGTACCAATAACGGCAGAGCTATCGAACCGCCTAGTGCGTTTAGGACAATTAGAAATAGCATGAGTAGAATCACCACAATAGAAACACAGTCTGTTCAGACGTCTGTGTTCGTGCCGTTCTACTTTAGTCATAGTCCTGTCGCACTGCATAGGCTCAGGCTTACTCTCAGACAATACCGCCAGATGGTGCACAGATTTACGCTCGCGCAAGCGACGACCGATCTGAATGGCCAAGGACATAGACTCATTCAAACCAGCAGGCATAGGAAATCCCACCATTACATCCTTAAGAGCTTCAGAGAGACCCTTTCTGAACAAAGCCGCTAGTGCAGATTCATTCCACAGAGTGAGTACTGACCATTTTCTAAATTTCTGACAATATACTTCTACATCATCCTGACCCTGGCATAAAGCCAGCAGATTTTTCTCAGCTTGATCCACTGAATTAGGCTCATCGTAAAGCAATCCCAGCGCCTGGAAAAATGCATCAACATTACTCAATGCAGAATCTCCTGGTGCAAGAGAAAACGCCCAGTCCTGTGGGTCGCCGCGCAAAAAAGAAATAATAATCAAAACCTGTTGAATAGGATTACCAGAAGAATGAGGTTTCAAGGCCAAAAATAGCTTACAATTATTTCTGAAGCTCAGGAACTTAGTTCTGTCACCAAAAAACAAATCAGGAATCGGAATTCTTGGTTCTAGCATCGATTTCTGATCAATAGTATCTTGAATCTTTTGTACATTTACAACGAGATTATCCATTGAGGAGCACAGAGCCTGAATATCCATGTCCACAGCTGTGTCCTGAAGCACTCTAATGTCTAGGGGAAAAAAAAGACTGAAGACAGAGCTAAGAAAAAAAAATGATGTCAGGATTTCTTTTTTCCCTCTATTGGAAATCATTGAATGGCTCCTTGTACTGTTATGGCTGGCAATCAGGCAACACAGCGTGCAGTAATCAGCGCACATACAGAGATCTGGCAATAACCCAAAACAATAGGACGAGCTCTGAGACGTGGAATCTCTGTAGACTGCAGTACCTGATCTATCCTCACACAACTATAAGCAGCAGTGGATTGCGCCTATCACTACCTATGCAACTCGGCACTGCCTGAGGAGCTGACTAGCCTGAAGATAGAAATACAAGCCTGACTTACCTCAGAGAAATACCCCAAAGGAATAGGCAGCCCCCCACATATAATGACTGTTAGCAAGATGAAAAGACAAACGTAGGAATGAAATAGATTCAGCAAAGTGAGGCCCGATATTCTAGACAGAGCGAGGATAGCAAAGAGAACTATGCAGTCTACAAAAAACCCTAAAACGAAAACCACGCAAAGGGGCAAAAAGACCCACCGTGCCGAACTAACAGCACGGCGGTGCACCCCTTTGCTTCTCAGAGCTTCCAGCAAAAGATAATAACAAGCTGGACAGAAAAAACAGAAAACAAACTAGAAGCACTTATCTAGCAGAGCAGCAGGCCCAAGGAAAGATGCAGTAGCTCAGATCCAACACTGGAACATTGACAAGGAGCAAGGAAGACAGACTCAGGTGGAGCTAAATAGCAAGGCAGCCAACGAGCTCACCAAAACACCTGAGGGAGGAAGCCCAGAGACTGCAATACCACTTGTGACCACAGAAGTGAACTCAGCCACAGAATTCACAACACTATGTTACTATGTTACTATGTTACTATGATAGACATGTTAATTATATCAAAAAGATGACAAAGTAACGAAAAAAATATTAAACATCTCATTTTATCTAGTTTCACGTATTTGTGCCACACACAGAAATGCAAACACTTGAGTGTAATCAATAAGGTTATTGTTGGTTGTTTGAGCAATTTTTTTGCATCACTGAATGTACTAGGGCATGCAGAAAATCATCAAGATCCAATGCTGGCAACTCCCTTTGCTATTGCCAACCAAGATATTTCAGATGCTTGATGGGAGAGAAGTCCAGAGTTGCTGCAGGTCGGGGTAAGGCTGCTTTCACACTTCAGGTTTTTGCCATCAGGCACAATCCGGCGAAATTTGAAAAAAAAACCGATCTGCTTTTTTTCTCATAGAGTTGTACTAGCGCCGAATTGTGCCTGATGGCCTAACGTTTCATCCATTTTTTCCAGTTTTTTATGTCTGGTGAAAAAAACGCCCAGCGATGGCTCCGGCGATAAACGGATGAAACGGGAGGCAAAATGGATGAATCCGGCAACTGAATCCGTTTTTTTCACACTGAGCATGCCCTGTAGCTGCATCTCTCTCTCTCTCATTCCTGCGTTAAAAACAAAAAAAAACAGATCCAGCAGAAAAACGGATCCGTTGCATCAGTTTTTCACTATTTGCGACGGATCCGTTTTTTCTAAAATTTGCCGGATATTGCCTGAAACAAAAAACCTGATGTGTGAAAGTAGCCTAACATGTTTATGCCATGCAGATTGCTCACAGTAGCATGAGCAACATGCGGCCTGGTGTTGGCATTTCGAAAAACGGCTCCTGGGATAATTTGAAGAAATTGCTGTGCCAAATGAATTTAGCACCAAGCCGTTACTATATCTTGAATGAATACTTGAATGGTCTGGCTACCATATATTATTTCATCCCACACCATAGTCCTGAGAGTAGGACCAGGGTGAGAATTCATCATGAAGGCCTCTTAATGATGTTACCAAAGTGATTTTGTCAGATTCAAATAATCACGCTTAGGCCGGGATCATACATGCGAGAAACACGTCCGTGTCTCACATGTGAAATCCCAGCTCTGGCGCCGGCACTCCGGAGTGGAGCGTGCGGCCGCATAGCAACACATGGAGCCGCACGCTCCGCTCTGGAGTGCCGGCGCCAGAGCTTGGATTTCACATGCGAGACACGGACGTGTATCTCGCATGTGTGATCCCGGACTTAGTGATTCATTCTGTACTGAAAGTGAGATTAGACATCACATACCAAATTTAAAGCATAAAACAGAGTCTACACAAACCATCAGAAGGCATTTGCATGAAAATGGGCTATGAGCCAGAAGGACGTCTAGCTACAGTTTTTTCCATTCCCATACCATTGCTCTCAAAAGGTTATCATAGTGCAAAGGAAGACTACGATAGAAGCTAGAATGGGGGTCTACCTTTTCAGTGATGAGTCCCGCTTTTGACTTGGATGCCATGATTGCCAATGATTGGTTTGAAGACAGCATGTACAACACCATAAAAAGGAAGGTGAAAGTGTCCCAAGAGTTGTTTTTCAGATGACAAACACAGGCTTTCATCATTGTTTGTGATACTTGATAAGCCTGCGTAGCATACACATGTTACTATGACCTGCTCATCTCCGGACTTGCCTGCCATCGAGCACATCTTTGATGTCATTAGTGGGCAATTGCTAAGGGAGAATCTTGATGATTTGTCCAAGTGCACTCAACATGGAAGTAATTCCTGAAACCTTAATAACCTCATGGATAGCATGTACCTTTTATGTAAGTTTGTGCAATTCTGCAAGTCATGCTCATACTTAATGCTGAATTAATCAAAATGTTCTGAAAATGTTTCTACTTTTTCATCATTTGCATATCATTAACTCCCATTTCTTAATTACATTTTAAACTAAGGAAAGGGCAGCTTGAAAACGCTTTGCTACCTTCTTATAGCCTTCCCCTGCTTTGTGGGCCTCCACCATTTCCATTTTCAGAGTGCTAGGCAGCTACTTAGAAGAACCCATAGCTACTGTTTTGGGCACAAGGTTAGAAGAGGCTGGGTTTTTTATAAAGGTGGGAAATTTGTATCACCTGGCCTTTAATAATGATGATAGTGAACAAGTCATAACCAGAACAGGTTAATTAAAGGGAACCTGTCAGCCCGTTTTTTCAGTAGGAGATAAAAATACCGTTAAATAGGGCCTGAGCTGTGCTTTACAATATGGTATTTTTTGTCCCCTGATTCCCTACCTATGCTGCCAAAATACCTTACAAAAGTGTCCTTTTTCGCCTGTCAATCAGGCTGGTCAGGTCGGATGGGCATGGTCACAGCGCTGTTTCTCCCCCACATCTTGCTTATGTTCCCATTGGTGGTGTAGTGCTTCTCACATGCACAAGTGCCGAATGCACTGCGCAGCTGTAGAAAAAGAGCGCGCTCGCCGCTATTCAGCGGTTTTTCGGTGGGCGCGGCCATCTTCCTGAGGCCGCGCGTGCGCAGATGGAGTCTCCTGCTTCCCGGGGCTTCAGGAAAATGGCCGCGGGATGCTGCGCGTGCGCAGACGGACATCGCGGCGGCCATTTTCCTGAAGCCGAGTTCGAATCCCACCGAGCGCGCTCTTTTTCAACAGCTGCGCAGTGCATTCGGCACTTGCGCATGCAAGAAGCACTACGCCAGCAACGGGAACATAAGCAAGATGTGGGGGAGAAACAGCGCTGTGACCACGCCCATCTGACCTGACCAGCCTGATTGACAGGCGAAAAAGGACACTTTTGTAAGGTATTTCAGCAGCATAGGTAGGGAATCAGGGGACAAAAAATACCCTATTGTAAAGCACAGCTCAGGCCCTATTTAACGGTATTTTTATCTCCTACTGAAAAAACGGGGTGACAGGTTCCCTTTAAGGTCTGAAACCTTGGTCAAAGTTATCTGAGCACACAAATCCTCAAGGGTGCCCAAACTTTTGCATCAGCCCATTTACCTGTTTTGAAAATTTTACAATGTAAAAGATTAAAACTAATTTTTCTCCTCCTATAATACAAAGGAAATGTGTCATCTTTAACTTTCAGCCTTTTAGAGATCATTTCATCTTCAACTTGCTTAACTGTTCACAATAACAATAATTTTCATCAGTGTTTCCCAAACTTTAACCTGCCACTGTATCAACGCATGGTAATATTTGACAATGCAAGCAAATGGTACAATAATCATATCATCATTTGTTATGTAATTAACACTCTTTTGTGCTGTATTTTATTAACTTGCAGAAGGTTGAAAAAACTTTTTTGTTCTTGTTCAAGATACTTTTTTTTTATTGTTTTTAAATGTTAGTCTTTTCTAAAAACTATCTTTTTTGGTGAAAACAAAATTGGTTTTGTATTGCGTATATTTTGGTGCTATGCGCTATCTATAGTTTGCTACTTTACTCATTTCAATAGTTTTTAAAATCGGGATGTGCCCCTTCACACCAGATGTCGTTAAGGGGGTTAAATAAAAACTTACAAGTATCTACACAGGTAGACTGAAGCATGGCAGACGGAATGTTTGATTGAGTATCTTCAGGTAAGCCTGCATAGAGTGAAATCTCAACATTGATTTTGCACTCCATACAGTCACACAATACAAGTATATTTGAAGTGTAGCGTACTCAGCAATCAACATGCCATGGTGTAAGCATTCAATTGCACTTTTTAGCTTGAATAATTCATTTTCAGCTTTATGGGTTTTTTTTCTCAAGGAATTGCTCAACCTGCTTTGAAATATAAACATTCAAGGCTCTGTGAATTAGACATTTAGCTCACCGTACATCACCGAGATTGTGCAGATCAGTCACAAGCTGTCTAGATAACAGCAGGAACTGAAACCTGTAAAGATGGAAGTATCTGCAAAGGTGACAATAATGACATGGAATCGCAAATCCAGTATGAATTACCTATAATAGTTATGCAAAGCGCTGCCTGGTGTAGTAGCCAAAGCGCAGCTTAAAACGGCAAACACAACATTGGATCCATTTCAGCTTTTTTAGTCACTCTATATCAAAATGTATCTACCATAATCCCTGCATCTATCATATAATAACAGTTAGGCCGGCGTCACACTAGCGTGTTTTACGGACGTATGAGCGCAGAAAATACGTCCAGAAAATAGGCATTGCACACGGCCCAATGATTCTCTATGGGGCAGCTCCTATCTGCCATATATTACGCATCTGAAATATATGGTATGTTACGGGCGTAGAAAATCGCAGCATGCTGCACCCTCTGCTGGATGAACTCATATGAACTCGAGCGTGGGAAAATATTCTGAAAAGTTCCCAGGCTCGAGTTCATATGAGTTCATCCAGCAGAGGGTGCATCATCACGACTCGAGGTAACTACAGTACATTCCCCTGCATTCCATTCATTCACCAAGTTTTACAGCTAGGAGCACAGCTGCATTAGCAGAGCTCCTGGGTGTAAAATGATTTAACCCCTTCAGATGGATTTACAGCGTGGGACAAGACTGAACCACGGAAGGTATGGAATATTGTTGTTTTGTTTTTTTTAACTTTGTTAATAAACTTTGTATAATAAAATATTAAAACACCATGTGTCTTTATTTAATTAAAATACTTTTTGATAATGTGTGTGTGTTTTATTAACCATTTCGTACTGTTGGATTAATAATAGATAGGTGTCAGAATTGACGCCTCTCCATTATTAACCTGGCTTAATGTCACCTTACAATAGCAAGGTGACATTAACCCTTCATTACCCCATAACCCCATAACCCACCGCTACAGGGGAGTGGAAAGGGAGAGGCTAAGTGCCAGAATAGAGCGCATCTTACAGATGTGCCTTTTCTGGGGTGGCTGAGGGCAGATGATTTTAGCCAGGGGGGCCAATAACCATGGTCCCTCTCCAGGCTATTAATATCTGCCCTCAGTCACTGGCTTTCCCACTCTGGCGAAGAAATTTGTGCGGGAGCCCACGCCAATTTTTTCCGGGATTTAACCAATTAATTTAATAGCTAGAAACACCAATTATGACACAAAGACTCTTCTTACATTACTAAAGATGAATATGTAATAAATCAAGGGATATGAGATCGTTTACTGTATGTAAACCATGTCTCATATCCTGTCGGGTTTGTGAAGGAGATAGGAAAAGCCGGCAATTGAATTACCGGCTTTTCTGCTATCTAGCGCTGAATTAAATATAAATATATATATATATGTCTCACTGGCTTTCCCACTCTGGCGGAGAAATTTGCGCGGGAGCCCACGCCAATTTTTTCCGGGATTTAACCCTAATTTAATAGCTAGAAACACCAATTTTGACACAAAGACTCTTCTTACATTACTAAAGATGAATATGTAATAAAACAAGGGATATGAGATCGTTTACTGTATGTAAACCATGTCTCATATCCTGTCGGGTTTGTGAAGGAGATAGGAAAAGCCGGCAATTGAATTACCGGCTTTTCTGCTATCTAGAGCTGAATTAAATATAAATATATATATACTAGCTGAAGAGCCCGGCGTTGCCTGGGCATAGTAAATATCTGTGGTTAGTTATAGCACCTCACTTCTCTTATTTTCCATCACGCCTCTCATTTTCCCAATCACATCTCTCATTTTCTCCCTCACACCTCTCATTTTCTCCCTCACTCCTCTCATTCCCCCCTAACACTTGTCATTTCGACCTCACATCTGTCATTTTCCGATCACTCCACTATTTTCCCTCACTCCTCTCATTTTGCACTCACATCTTTTCATTTTCACCTCACACCCCTCATTTTCACCTCAGTATATACATGTTTGTCATCTCCCTTATATATAGTATACACTTGTATGTCATCTCCTGTATATAGTATATACCTGTATGTCATCTCCCCTGTATATAGTATATACCTGCTGTCTGTCATCTCCCCTGTATATAGTATATACCTGTATGTCATCTTCTATATATAGTATATACTTGAATGTCATCTCCTTCCTTATATAGTGTATACCTGTATGTCATCTCCTCCTGTATATAGTATATACCTGTGTGTCATCTCCTCCTGTATATAGTACATACTTGTAGGTCATCTGCTCCTGTATATAGTATATACCTGTGTGTCATCTCCTCCTGTATATAGTATATACCTGTATGTCATCTCCTCCTGTATATAGTATGTACCTGTATGTTATCTGTCCTGTATATAGTATATATCTGTGTGTCATCTCCTCCTGTATATAGTATATACCTGTGTGTCATCTCCTGTATTAGACCTCGTTCACACGTTATTTGCTCAGTATTTTTACCTCAGTATTTGTAAGCTAAATTGGCAGCCTGATAAATCCCCAACCAACAGGAAGCCCTCCCCCTGGCAGTATATATTAGCTCACACATACACATAATAGACAGGTCATGTGACTGACAGCTGCCGCATTTCCTATAAGGTACTTTTGTTGCTCTTGTAGTTTGTCTGCTTATTAATCAGATTTTTATTTTTGAAGGATAATACCAGACTTGTGTGTGTTTTAGGGCGAGTTTCGTTTGTCAAGTTGTGTGTGTGGTGAGTTGCGTGTGGGGACATGCATTTAGCGACTTTTGTGAGATGAATTTTGTGTGGCAACATGCGTGTAGCAATTTTTTGTGTGTCGAGTTGCATGTGACAGGTTAGTGTAGCAAGTTGTGTGCAGCAAGTTTTGCGCATGGCGAGTTTTGCGCATGGCAAGTTTTATGTGTGGTGCCTTTTGAGTATGTGCAAGTTTTGTGTGAGGCAACTTTTGCATGTGTTGCAACTTTTGTGCATGTGGCAATTTTTCCGCGTGTGCAAGTTTTGCGTGTGGCGAGTTTTCCATGAGGTGAGTTTTGCACTTGTGGCGAGTTTTGCGTGAGCCTAGTTTTTGCATGTGGCCAGTTTTGCGCGTGGCGAGTTTTGAGCGGTGACTTTTGTGTTTCGACTTTTATGTGGCAAGGTTGGTGTATGTGTGGTGAAATGTGTGCTGAGGGTGGTATATGTGTTCAAGCACGTGGTAGTGTGTGGCCCATTTTGTGTGTGTGTTCATATCCCCGTGTGTGGTGAGTATCCCATGTCAAGGCCCCACCTTAGCAACTGTACGGTATATACTCTTTGGCGCCATCGCTCTTGTTCACATCTGGCAGCTGTCAATTTGCCTCCAACACTTTTCCTTTCACTTTTCCCCATTATGTAGATAGGGGCAAAATTGTTTGGTGAATTGGAAAGCGCGGGGTTAAAATCTCACCTCACAACATAGCCTATGATGCTCTCGGGGTCCAGACGTGTGACTGTGCAAAATTTTGTGGCTGTAGCTGCGACGCCTCCAACACTTTTCCTTTCACTTTTTTCCCCATTATGTAGATAGGGGCAAAATTGTTTGGTGAATTGGAATGCGCGGGGTTAAAATTTCGCCTCACAACATAGCCTATGACGCTCTCGGGGTCCAGACGTGTGACTGTGCAAAATTTTGTGGCTGTAGCTGCGACGGTGCAGATGCCAATCCCGGACATACATACATACATACACACACACACACACACACACATACACACACACATTCAGCTTTATATATTAGATGTCTCACTGACATATATATATATATATATATATATATATATATATATATATATATAGAGACTGTTTATATGTTTTTAAGAATATTTGAGCCGATGGATCCATGATATGTCTATTTTGCAAGCCTGCGAGAAAAAATCGCCGTACGGAAGCCATATGCATGCCATACGGATGACACATGGATAAATTTGTGCGTAAAAATCGCATCCTCGCATTGAATACGGAACAGTGTTTTGGGACAATTACTGTGTATTACAGCCGTAAAAAACGGACTGTATTTACTTACGCCTAGTGTGACGCCGGCCTTATCAGGAGTGCCAATAGAAATATCTGCGAGATGGTCTCTAGAAAAAAAGAGTAGGATAGCACTAACTTGTGAATTATCTCAGCTAACATACTGGATAAGGAAAAGATATTCCTACCTGTTATGGTGGTGCTACGCAAGCACAATGGTACCAACTACTATACAATGTACCAATATTTAGAAGCAATTTCCTCTAAAAACTTTTTTATATGCCATACACTACATTTCATATACGTAAGCAACTACTACGTGTGCAAAGATGGGACTTATTTCAGAAAATCCAGGAATCCTATAGAGATTGTTCTTATCCTCTAAACAATGAATTACATTTATATAATTTATTCAGATAGATAAGAGTCAGCAAGCCTCTTCCTCAGTCTGTAAAAAAAAAATGTGCAGGCAAAAGCACTTATGATTCTTTTATCCGATATAATGGGTTTTGCATCAGAGTGTGATCATAGTGTGATCCAATTTTCTCGGATGAAGAGAACATGGAGAAAGAAAATTCTCCATCTTCTCCATTCTGTAAGGCCATGTAAATAGACTGCACTCAGATGTCATCCGAGTGCAGTCCGATATTTTCCACGCAATCATTGGCTTACATGTCTGAGTATCATCCGCGGCTCAAACTCAGGCATGCAGTGATTTTTTCCTCGGACATGCTCTGTCCAAGGAAGAAAATTGGACATGTGCACGGCCCCAAAGAATAGCATTGGTCAGAGTGCAGTCCGATGTTTAGTCAGATCGCACTTAAACCGAAAATACGCTCGTTTGCACATGCCCATATAGTGAAGGTTTATCCAATAGAAATTATAAAATATAAGCTATTTTATAATACTTACAAGAAATAAAATAATCATCAGCAAAAAAATATAACGTGTAAAGCCAAACTTCAGTTGCACCATGTTGGATTCTTCTTGAGTGATATGTAAAGTGAAACTTCGGCTTTGAATGCTGTTTTTTATTAACTATTTTCTTAGTCTTCTCTTAAGTTTGAGTAACTTTTTACATTTTGGGATATACAGTAGAGAAAAATTATTTTGTGCCTGGTAACTGTTAGGATAACTGCCATTGATAAAAATAATGCTGGATTTTTTTTTATTCTGCTTTATGTACAGTTTATAAAATAATACTTTTTAATTTGCAGTTTATTCCTTTAATATATGAACACCTAAATACCACCCAAAAAAACTATATCACATATCTTATTGTATTCAATTGACCATTGAAGATTTTATCCTCTTAACCAGGAGATTAAAAACAGACTAGCTGAATCCTTCTAAACTCTATAAATAGGAAGCTTCATTTTCCCATACCAGTCATCAGGGGCGGATTATAAGAGGGTCAATCTGGGCGGTAGCCCAGGGCCCAGTGGTGTGGGGGGGCCGTGGGCTACCGCTCAGATTGCCCACCGCCATCAGGGCATTACTGCCCGTGCCCTGACTGGTGTATCATTTATGGGCCCAGTGGGTAGAGAGAGGGCATGCATTGGGCCCCGTCTCATCTGCTCACCGGGCCCCTACCGGCGCTGCGGCAGTTTCACCTATTGACATGCGGGCGCGCGCCCGCACGTCAATAGTTAACCACAGCCGCCAGCCAATTGGAGGCTGGCAGCTGAAGTCGACCGCAGGCGCAGCGCACACGTCGCCGGCATCTGACATCATTGTCAGTCGCTGGCGAGTGCGTGCTGCTGGAGGGAGCTCGCCGCCTGGAGCGCAGGTCAGGTGAGGAGAACTAGTTTTGTTTTTTTTTTGCTAACGGCAATCCAGGGGGCATGGGCGGGCCAGAATGCTGGACACTGTCTGGGGGCAATATGCTGGAGGACACACTGGGGCAGATGATTGCTGGACACACTGGAGGCAATGCTGGAGACACTGGGGCAGATTGCTGGACACACTGGGGGCAATGCTGGACACACTGGGGCAGATTGCTGGACACACTGTCTGGGGGCAATGCTGGACACACTGGGGCAGATTTCTGGACACACTGGGGGCAATATGCTGGAGTCAGACACTGGGGCAAATTGCTGGACACACTGTCTGGGGACAATGCTGGACACACTGGGGCAGATTGCTGGACACTGGGGCAATATGCTGGACATACTGGGGCAGATTGCTGGACACACTGGGGGAAATATGCTGGACACACTGGGGCAGATTGCTGGACACACTGGGGCAGGACTGGAGGCATGGGAAGAACGTAGATAAGGGCAATGATTGGAGACATGAGGCAGAATGAAAGACGTGGGGCAGGATTGGATCATGGGGCAGGATGGATACGATGGAGACAGATGGGGCAGGATGGGGAGATCATATGGGGTAGAATGGATACTCATGAGAGGAGAAAGGGAGAACATATGGCTGGAGCCAGGAATGAGATAAACGGGGCCAGGATGGGGAATATTATTACCATAGGGGCTAATTAAAGGATATTATTACTGCAGTGATGTATTAATTTTATTTTTTGAGTATACTGTTTTAAATGGGGGGGTGGTCCTGTTACTGTGCAGAGTGACACTATGTCGCCTTTTTTCTTCATGTGGTGTAATGTGGAAGGTGTGAAAAATTAAGTAATGTGTTCTGCAAGTGGAGCTCAAGATAACTGTGTTATTTCTTGCAGAAACGAGTCCTGGCTGGAAGAAATGATGGCGGTCTGTGCTGGATGAAAGATGAAGGACTTCACCTAGAGACGTCACTGGTGAGTCAATGTTACCTATACACTGACACTATATACTGTATACTATATACAGAGGTCCTGTGTACAATGTCACCAGTGATCACTGTATTACCTATACATTATATACAGAGCTCCTGTGTATAATACCACCAGTGATCTCTGTATTACTTCTACACAGACACTGCATACTAAGTACAGATCTCCTGTGAATACTGGCCCTTATGGTGATAGTATTGTGTTTTGTTTTTATTACTGATCAGTATTGTAGTATTCAGTCACTATGTGGTGGTAATATGTGGTCTGGAAATGGTGTTGAGGTATTTGTCCCTTGTATGTGCTATTTGGTCACCAAGAGGTGGTGATATGTGGTCTTGATATGGTGCAGTGGTATTTGTTCCTTGTATGTGATATTATTCGATCACTGTGGTTGTAATTTGTGGTCTGGTCATGGTGTTGTGGTATTTGTTCTTTGTATGTGATATTGGTCATTTTAAAAATTGAAAAATAAATCAAAATATACCTAAATTGTATTGCATACTTTAACAGATATTTAGTAGGTTACAGTAGAGTAGG
Source organism: Ranitomeya imitator (assembly GCF_032444005.1). Taxonomy (NCBI): domain Eukaryota; kingdom Metazoa; phylum Chordata; class Amphibia; order Anura; family Dendrobatidae; genus Ranitomeya; species Ranitomeya imitator. The sequence goes on from NC_091287.1 coordinate 106,355,014, forward strand.
GCCTGGTCATTTTTCTGGAATAATCTGGTTCAGGTATATCATGACCCCGTCACATGATCCCCGTCACATGACCCCCGTCACATGACCGGGGGGCCCACAGTGTCTGGCTACCCTTAATCCACCCCTGCCAGTCATCAATAGAACTACAATTCTACACCACTACAAAGTCCGTGGCAGTCCAGCTCCACACCCTCTTCAACTTCTGACCCATCTGCTCCCCTCCTCCCCCTTGCAGGAACCTTACAGGGATGTGGAATTGTAGTTCTAATTATGACTCATACAGGGAAAAGAGACTTCCTGTTTTTACAGAGAGCTTAGAAGGATTCAAGTATTCTGTTTTAGTCACATTATTATTGGAAAACAGAATTAACTGGGCAGAAGGGAAAATTAAGCAATTGTATGTACGGAGTGCTAAATAATATGAGGATTGCAAATAATAAGATGATGAAAACTGAGTGATTCTTTCATAATCTATATATTATTTTAATATACCAGTTATACATGCTTTATTTTGTATTAAAAGAGTAACTATATTCTAATATATTTTTTCAGAATAAGCAGTCCTGTGTGTGGCATAACACTACTTCTGACCATTATATGAATTATATCCTACATTTTTCACCTTTTGCCTTTGCAGGCTCCATCTTTTAATTTAACTTGAAATTGGCTGTCAGCTGATGGGGAGAGATTTCCTCTATGATGTTTCTGATGCACAGCACACACAGACATGGGGGTTTACTTCTCTTCACTCCCTACTTACTGTAGCACACAGAAGAAGCACAAGAGGCATGAAGGAAACTAAAAATCGGCACAGAGTTGTGTAGATCTGAAGCATCTCTGGGGTGAGGAAGACTTTTTCGAAATCTTAGCACAATCTTGCTGTTCCTCATTCTGATTGTTTTCTCTCCCTGGTCTTCAATCTCCTTACCACTCTATAGAGTATAATATGTGTAACCTGACACCCCACTCTGAAAGAAGTTCATCTTATCTTGAGCAATGAGTTGAGCTGTTTTGTTCAAAGCATAAGATACATTCAAAGGTGCAGGAGATGAAGAAGTGGCTCATAAGTTGAGAATGAAGCAGAATTCTTTGATAAAATACTGTTATGACTGGACAAGCACAAACCAGAGAAAAAATACCTGAAACTGCTTAAAAGGTTGACGAGTTGTTTCATGTTCCTCCTAAAGAACCAGAGAGCAGAGAGTGAATTACCTACAAGAAAATAAGTATGCTGAACAAAGGAAAGATCCCAGAGTGAGCAAAGTAAATAGGAAATACCAAACAAAGAATAAAGCAAGTACTGTAAACAAATATATTGACTACTTTCTAATGATACAGAAAAGTTTTAAATCTTTATACCGTGTTAGCCAGTAGATAGAAACATATTTAGAATTGAGAGTCCTCAGTGGTTGATACATTTTAATGGCTAACTGAAAAGATGGTAACAAATTGCAAGCTTGCAATTTGTTACCATGTTTTCAGTTAGCCATTAAAAGTTATCAACCACTGAGGACTCTCAATTCTAAATATTTTAAACCCTACTCTAAACCCTTAGCTGGTATCTCATAGACTGGCTCCAAACATCAACAGAATGTGTGAACATCCAAATGAATCTACCACAACAGGAAACGCCAGCAGAGGGACAGAATATAGCAGCTGGAACCAAAAGGCGATAGGCACACAAATGAAAACATGCGTTTAAGTTAAGCAGACTACAGCTAGAAAAGCCGAACCTAAACACCCAGAGAAAAGATGTGTCTTCTGTTGCTCGGCAGAAAGAGAAGCCAACCACAGAACACAAACTCAAGGGATCAAATCCAGGAGCATGACAGATACATTACAAAGTTTCTTAGATTCACCTGTACAATTGATTTATTGAAAGTAAAGTTTTCTTTTAAACTCTTTTATATCTACAGCATTCATAAATAACTATATAATCCTATCGATAAATCTTTCAATACAACAGTTTAGACCATCACCTAAATATTTGATGCATATTAAAATAACACTAATGGAGCCTTAGTCACCTTTGTTAAATCGTTTATGACACTATAGCTTCAATTGAACCTGCAGATGCTCGCCCAAACACCTTTTGGATGAAATAGACTTTTAAGTGCATTGTGCCTCTTCACAGTTTCCTGAGTGACCAATGACTTGTGAACAGTCTGTGGGAGATTTGTGTAGAATCCTAACCTTGCATTTGGCAAGAGTCTGCCTGCTGGAGTTTAATCCATTGCTGATTCTGAGATGTCGAGAACAAGTACACTTAGCTCTCCTGCCTCATAAAACATAATGCGGAATCGTATGGAGATGTGTTATGGTTTACTGCACTCTAGTGGTTGAATACAAAAACCATCTAAGTAAAACTGCAAAGATTTTAATAATAGCTGACATTCCCCTGTTTTTACATTAGCACCAGCGGCTCATGACTGTGTCCTCAAAACAGAAATATACCTGTGATAATTAAATAATTTCGTACTTTATGAAATAAACCACATTTTTCAGAAAATGAAATATTAAACAAACAGAATACAAACTAATTATTCTACTGTAATATTTCTGATTGTTTTCCACAATCCGACTTCCACTACATTGTTTGTATTATATATAATATGTTCTTCCCAGGGTCATTGTCCACCACAGTGTAATAGTGATGTGCCTGGCAGGACTTCTTGGCTGTGATGTAAAGTGCTGCTCCATGAATAAAATAAAGCTAGAAAACAGGAAAGCAAAAAAAAATCACATTTACTTATCTTCGCTCATCTGACATGCAAAGAGAATAGGTTCAAACAGTCACAGAAGAAGCTTCCTTCACTGAGTAGTGTTGTTCCATCATCTTCTATGCACAGGGCTGTACTAAGGGTTCATGTTGCCCTCAGCACTTTTAGTTCTCATGCTCCCTATTCCTTCCTTCACACATTCGTGTTTCCAGTGAGTGTGGTACCCACTTTTTACACGGATACCATGCGTACCCATTATAACCTATTGAGCTGTGCACATATCTTTGTTTTTACACGCTGCGACTTGTCAGTTTTCTTTCCTACAGCAGAGATGACAATGCCACATACAAGTCTATGGTCCATGAAAAACACATATAGCACACGGATGGTGGCATCCATGTGTCATCCATGTGCCATCCATGTTTAAAATTGCAAAGTAAAGGAGAAGCTTTACAATTTATTTCATTATCCATATCAGAAAAAAACTGAGAACACTGATGATAAAAACAGACACACACAGACCCGAACTGGTAATCTGCAGAGGCGGACATATGCCCGATGGGCAGGCGTCTCTGAGCTGTAATGTGGGCTGCTGGCCCTTTAAAACCTTTGGATAAAGGCCCTGTGTGTGTGTGCTGAGAAAGCACCAATGTGGCGCTTGTCAGTGGGTGCTCAGGTCAAATTAAAATACAGTACAGACCAAAAGTTTGGACACACCTTCTCATTTAAAGATTTTTCTGTATTTTCATGACTATGAAAATTGTAAATTCACACTGAAGGCATCAAAACTATGAATTAACACATGTGGAATTATATACTTAACAAAAAAGTGTGAAACAACTGAAAATATGTCTTATAATCTAGGTTCTTCAAAGTAGCTACCTTTTGCTTTGATGACTGCTTTGCACACTCTTGGCATTCTTTTGATGAGCTTCAAGAGGTAGACACCGGAAATGGTCTTCCAACAATCTTGAGTGAGTTCCCACAGATGTTTAGCATTTGTTGGCCCTTTTGCCTTCACTTTGCGGTCCAGCTCACCCCAAACCATCTCGATTGGGTTCAGGTCTGGTGACTGTGGAGGCCAGGTCATCTGGCGTAGCACCCCATCACTCTCCTTCTTGGTCAAATAGCCCTTACACAGCCTGGAGGTGTGTTTGGGGTCATTGTCCTGTTGAAAAATAAATGATGGTCCAACTAAACGCAAACCAGATGGAATAGCATGCCGCTGCAAGATGCTGTGGTATCTTGTGGTTTTGAATAAATCCCCAACAGTGTCACCAGCAAAGCACCCCAACACCATCACACCTCCTCCTCCATTCTTCACAGTGGGAGTCAGGCATGTAGAGTCCATCCGTTCAACTTTTCTGCGTTGCACAAAGACACGGTGGTTGGAACCAAAGATCTCAAATTTGGACTCATCAGACCAAAGCACAGATTTCCACTGGTCTAAGGTCCATTCCTTGTGTTCTTTAGCCAAAACAAGTCTCTTCTGCTTGTTGCTTGTCCTTAGCAGTGGTATCCTAGAAGCTATTTTACCATGAAAGCCTTCTGCACAAAGTCCCCTCTTAACAGTTGTTGTAGAGATGTGTCTGCTGCTAGAACTCTGCGTGGCATTGACCTGGTCTCTAATCTGAGCTGCTGTTAACCTGTGATTTCTGAGGCTGGTGACTCGGATAAACTTATCCTCAGAAGCAGAGGTGACTCTTGGTCGTCCTTTCCTGGGGTGGTTGTCATGTTAGCCAGTTTCTTTGCAGCGCTTGATGGTTTTTGCAACTGCACTTGGGGACATTTTCAAAGTTTTCCCAATTTTTCGGACTGACTGACATTCATTTCTTAAAGTAATGATGGCCACTCGTTTTTCTTGACTTAGCTGCTTTTTTCTTGCCATAACACAAATTCTAACAGTCTATTCAGTAGGACTATAAGCTGTGTATCCACCAGACTTCTGCTCAACACAACTGATGGTCCCAACCCCATTTATAAGGCAAGAAATCCCACTTATTAAACCTGACAAGGCACACCTGTGAAGTGAAAACCATTTCCGGTGACTACCTCTTGAAGCTCTTCAAGAGAATGCCAAGAGTGTGCAAAGCAGTCATCAAAGCAAAAGGTGGCTACTTTGAAGAACCTAAAATATAAGACACATTTTCAGTTGTTTCACACTTTTTTGTGAAGTATATAATTCCACATGTGTTAATTCATAGTTTTGATGCCTCCAGTGTGAATTTACAATTTTCATAGTCGTGAAAATACAGAAAAATCTTAAAATAAGAAGGTGTGTCCAAACTTTTGGTCTGTACTGTACATCTTGAAAATCCTGATTAAATGGTTTATCCCAAGTTTGGAAGTTATACTCTGTCTTCTGGATAGAGGATCACTATATGTTTGCTGTGGATATGTCTGCTGGCAACCCCACGATCCTGAGAAAAGCAGCTTTGAAGAGCACCATGTAAATAAAGCTGTGGTTGATCATATGCCCTTTTGAGCCATTAGTTCTTCAAATAAGTCCTTAACCCCTTAAGCCCCGAGGGTGGTTTGCACGTTAATGACCGGGCCAATTTTTACAATTCTGACCACTGTCCCTTTATGAGGTTATAACTCTGGAACGCTTCAACGGATCTTGGCGATTCTGACATTGTTTTCTCGTGACATATTGTACTTCATTTTAGTAGTAACATTTATTCGATATAACTTGCGTTTATTTGTGAAAAAAACGGAAATTTGGCGAAAATTTAGAAAGTTTCGCAATTTTCCAACTTTAAATTTTTATGCCCTTAAATCACAGAGATATCTCACGCAAAATACTTAATAAGTAACATTTCCCACATGTCTACTTTACATCAGCACAATTTTGGAACCAAAATTTTTTTTTGTTAGGGAGTTATAAGGGTTAAAAGTTGACCAGCAATTTCTCATTTTTACAACACCATTTTTTTTTAGGGACCACATCTCATTTGATGTCATTTTGAGGGGTCTATATGATAGAAAATACCCAAGTGTGAGACCATTCTAAAAACTGCACCCCTCAAGGTGCTCAAAACCACATTCAAGAAGTTTATTAACCCTTCAGGGGTTTCACAGGAATTTTTGGAATGTTTAAATAAGAATGAATATTTAACTTTTTTTCACACAAAATTTATTTCAGCTCCAATTTGTTTTATTTTACCAAGGGTAACAGGATAAAATGGATGCCAAACATTGTTGTACAATCTGTACTGAGTACGCTGATAGCCCATATGTGGGAGTAAACCACTGTTTGGGCGCATGGCAGAGCTCGGAAGGGAAGGAGCGCCATTTGACTTTTAAATGCAAAATTGACAGGAATTGAGATGGGACACCATGTTGCGTTTGGAGAGCCACTGATGTGCCTAAACATTGAAACCCCCCCACAAGTGACACCATTTTGGAAAGTAGACACCCTAAGGAACTTATCTAGATGTGTGGTGACCACTTTGACCCACCAATTGCTTCACAGAAGTTTATAATGCAGAGCCGTAAAAATAAAAAATCATATTTTTTCACAAAAATGATCTTTTCGCCCCCAATTTTTTATTTTCCCAAGAGTAAGAGAAGAAATTGGACCTCAAAAATTGTTGGCCAATTTGTCCTGAGTACGCTGATACCCCATATATGGGTGTAAACCATTGTTTGGGCGTATGGCAGAGCTCGGAAGGGAAGGAGCGCCATTTGACTTTTCAATGCAAAATTGACTGGAATTGAGATGGGACGCCATGTTGCGTTTGGAGAGCCCCTGATGTGCCTAAACATTGGAACCCCTCACAAGTGACACCATTTTGAAAAGTAGACCCCTTAAGGAACTTATCTAGATGTGTGGTGAGCACTTTGACCCAACAAGTGCTTCACAGAAGTTTATAATGCAGAGCCGTAAAAATAAAAAATCTTATTTTTTCACAAAAATGATCTTTTCGCCCCCAATTTTTTATTTTCCCAAGGGTAAGAGAAGAAATTAGACCACAAAAGTTGTTGTGCAATTTGTCCTGAGTGCGACGATACCCCATATGTGGGGGTAAACCACTTTTTGGGTGCATAGCAGAGCTCGGAAGGGAAGGAGCGCCATTTGACTTTTCAATGCAAAATTGACTGGAATTAAGTTGGGACGCCATGTTGGTTTGGAGAGCCCCTGATGTGCCTAAACATTAAAACCCCCCACAAGTGACACCATTTTGGAAACTAGACCCCATAAGGAACTTATCTAGATGTGTTTTGAGAGCTTTGAACCCCCAAATGTTTCACTACAGTTTATAACGCAGAGCCGTTAAAATAATTTTTTTTTTTTTTTCGCAAAAATTATTTTTTAGCCCCCAGTTTTGTATTTTCACAAGGGTAACATAATAAATTGGACCCCAAAAGTTGTTGTCCAATTTGTCCTGAGTACGCTGATACCCCATATGTGGGGGGGAACCACTGTTTGGGCGCATGGCAGAGCTCGGAAGGGAAGGAGCGCCATTTGGAATGCAGACTTAGATGGATTGGTCTGCAGGAGTCACGTTGCATTTGCAGAGCCCCTGATGTACCCAAACAGTACAAACCCCCCACAAGTGACCCCATATTAGAAACTAGACCTCCCAAGGAACTTATCTAGATGTGTTGTGAGAACTTTGAACCCCTAAGTGTTTCACTACAGTTTATAACGCAGAGCCGTGAAAATAAAAATTCTTTTTTTTTTCACAAAAATGATTTTTTAGCCCCCAGCTTTGTATTTTTACAAGGGTAACAGAATAAATTGGACCCCAAAAGTTGTTGTTCAATTTGTCCTGAGTACGCTGATACCCCGTATGTGGGGGGAAACCACTGTTTGGGCGCATGGCAGAGCTCGGAAGGGAAGGAGCGCCATTTGGAATGCAGACTTAGATGGATTGGTCTGCAGGCGTCACGTTGCATTTGCAGAGCCCCTGATGTACCCAAACAGTAGAAACCACCCACAAGTGACCCCATATTGAAACTAGACCTCCCATGGAACTTATCTAGATGTGTTGTGAAAACTTTGAACCCCCAAGTCTTTCACTACAGTTTACAACGCAGAGCCGTGAAAATAAAAAATCCTTTTTTTTCCCACAAAAATTATTTTTAGCCCCCCAAGTTTTTATTTTCCCAAGGATAACAAGAGAACTTGGACCCAAAAAGTTGTTGTCCAATTTGTCTCGAGTACGATGATACCCCATATGTTGGGGTAAACCCCTGTTTGGGCGCACGGGAGAGCTCGGAAGTGAAGGAGCACTGTTTTACTTTTTCAATGCAGAATTGGCTGGAATTGAGATCGGACGCCATGTCGCGTTTGGAGAGCCCCTGATGTGTCTAAACAGTGGAAACCCCCAATTATAACTGAAACCCTAATCCAAACGCACCCCTAACCCTAATCCCAACTGTAACCCTAACCACACACCTAACCCTGACACACCCCTAATTCTAATCCCAACCCTAATCCCAACCGTAAATGTAATACAAACCCTAACCCTAACCCTAGCCCTAACCCTAGCCCTAACCCTAACCCTAATGGGAAAATGGAAATAAATACATTTTTTTTAATTTTATTATTTTTCCCTAAGGCTAGGTTCACATTGCATTAGGGAAATCCGTTTAGCACTAGCGGATTGCGCTAACGCAATGTCTTTTTAGGTGTCGTGTTTAGTGGTCGCGTTAACGTCCCCGCTCTGGAAGATCGGGGATCGGACCTCGGGCGCGCCGCGGACGCTGCAAGCAGCGTCTGAGGCGCGCCACAAAAGAACGGCACCTTGCTAGCGCGAGCCGAAAATGGCACGCTCTAGCGATGCGCTACACCCGAAAATCACATTGCTGTCAATGGTTGTGCTAACGGACCCGTTGCACGGCGTTAATTGTGACATTTTCGCCGTGCAACGCTGTCCGTTAGCGTTAACCCATTAACGCACTGTGAACCTAGCCTAACTAAGGGGGTGATGAAGGGGGGTTTGATTTACTTTTATAGCGAGTTTTTTATATCGGATTTTTATGATTGGCAGCCGTCACACACTAAAAGACGCTTTTTATAGCAAAAAAGTTTTTGCGTCTCCACATTTTGAGACCTATAATTTTTCCATATTTTGGTCCACAGAGTCATGTGAGGTCTTGTTTTTTGCGGGACGAGTTGACGTTTTTATCGGTTACATTTTCGGACATGTGACAGTTTTTGATCGCTTTTTATTCCGATTTTTTGTGAGGCAGAATGACCAAAAACCAGCTATTCATGAATTTCTTTTGGGGGAGGCGTTTATACCGTTCCGCGTTTGGTAAAATTGATGAAGCAGTTTTATTCTTCGGGTCAGTACGATTACAGCGATACCTCATTTATATCATTTTTTTTATGTTTTGGCGCTTTTATACGATAAAAGCTATTTTATAGAAAAAATAATTATTTTGGCATCGCTTTATTCTCAGGACTATAACTTTTATATTTTTTTGGTTATGATGCTATATGGTGGCTCGTTTTTTGCGGGACAAGATGACGTTTTCAGAGGTACCATGGTTATTTATATCCGTCTTTTTGATCGCGTGTTATTCCACTTTTTGTTCAACGTTATGATAATAAAGCGTTGTTTTTTGGCTCGTTTTTTTTTTTTTTTTCTTACGGTGTTCACTGAAGGGGTTAACTAGTGGGCCAGTTTTATAGGTCGGGTCGTTACGGACGCGGCGATACTAAATATGTGTACTTTTATTGTTTTTTTTGTTTTTTTTATGTAAAGAAATGTATTTATGGGAATAATATTTTTTTTTTTCTGCTTTATTTAGGAATTTTTTTTTTATTTTTTTTTACAAGTGTGGAAATTTTTTTTTTTACTTTTTCACTTTGTCCCAGGGGGGGACATCACAGATCACCGATCTGACAGTGTGCACAGCACTCTGTTAGATCGGTGATCTGACATACAGCCAGGCAGGATTAGAGCTGCAGCTGCAGCCTGATCCTGACCCGGAAGTGCTCCCTGCAGGACCCGGATGCAGCCCGGCGGCCATTTTGGATCCGGGGACTGCAGGGAGAAGACGCTCGGTACACGGTGAGCACATCACCGTGTACCGATCGTCTCAGGGAAGCCCGCAGGGAGCCCCCTCCCTGCGCGATGCTTCCCTGCACCGCCGGCACACCGCGATCATCTTTGATCGCGGTGTGCCGGGGGTTAATGTGCCGGGAGCGGTCCGTGACCGCTCCTGGCACATAGTGCCGGATGTCAGCTGCGATAGGCAGCTGACACCCGGCCGCGATCGGCCGCGCTCCCCCCGTGAGCGCGGCCGATCGCATATGACGTACTATCCCGTCCATGGGAATTAAGTCCCAGGTCACCTGGACGGGATAGTACGTCATATGGGATTAAGGGGTTAAAGAGAGTGGTGAGGGGCAAGGTGAGCAAAATTCACTGATTGGGGCTGGTGGGTGTTATAGTATGTGGGCTGGTGGGGTTTGCGTGGCAGGCCTGCTTTTTTTGTCACAGTCCAGCCCTGGACACATGGATAACATACTAATCGTAAAAATGGACAAACAGATGACACACTGATGATAAAAATAGACACACTGATGACACACTAATGACACACTGATGGATAACAATGATGATATTGGTACTGTTTTTTCACTTAGATGTTTTATAGGGATGAGTGAAGGAGTGCTAAGTCCGGGTAAGGCCTCATTTGCAGGCGAGAAAAAAGTTACTGAATTTCATCAGTGTGTTACATCTAATTTTCATTCATTTCTAGAGATGAGTGAACCTTTCAAGGTTTGGTTTGGTTTGGTTCTATGAATGTCCCGATATTCGCCGAACATGTTTGATAAACTTACCCGAACCCCATTAAATTCAATGGGAGGCCAAACCAAATGCAAACACCTTGAGGGGTGACAAAAAGCTTCCCAAACAGCTAAAATTAGGAGCAGACACCAAGAAAAAGTGGCATTTTATGATGACACAGCAGCAATCAGCGATGGGCCATGCATGACGTTTCAGGTTCTGGGCCAGCATTTACAGCTTTGAATTGAAGTTTCAATGAGGACCTGGTGGCTAAGCCTTCTTTCCTGGGAGCCCTAATACCTCATGCAACAGGTTTTTGTTTTTTTTCCCAGCCACACTTAGATGGCACAAACATAAGTTTCACGGAGTACTATTGGTAATAAAATGTAAGGTTAGTAACACAGGTATTTGAGTGAAAGTAAGTGCAGGCCTGCCTGTTTGGGAGCCCTACTTCTACAGGCAATACGCATGAAGGACACCCAACTTGGATTCCCCACATTTCAAAAAATTATTGTCACACACCACTGGCATCAATTTCCACAGAGTAGAAAAAGTATAATTGCTTATGCTCATAATTTCTTATGCCACTTACACTGTTGCTGCTAATGTTTTTGCGATGACGCCTTGAGGTTCCTGGGATTAGAAGTTTAGAACTGTGATGCACACTGTGTGCTTCTCTGCTGTCTTGGGGAAAATCACTCTTAAGATTGTCTACAAGTGTGTTTCGATACTCTAGCATGCACGTGTCCTTTTCCAGGTGGGGAAGCATCTGGCCAAATTTACTCTTGTACTGTCAATCTAACAGAGTGGCAACACAGTAGTCAGCACTATTTCTAATCCTAAGAATATGGCTATAATGTTGAAGATAGTGCAGCAAGAAGGTGCTCATGTGTCGGTCCTTCCAAGAGGTCCAAGTCCATGGTATGTTGGTGGCAAGGTAACACTCAAGGTTGCTTCCTCCGTCCCTTCCCACCAACTATGGACAACAGATCATCTTCATTTTCTGACTGATGCCTATCCATCACCTCTTCCTCCTCATTCTCCTCAATTTGTTCCTCAGCTCCTGCACCTTCACTAACAATTTGTCTTGTACCATGAGCCCCCCTCAATCGCTGTAATCTACCTCCCCATGGGACCCGTCTGTGCAATGATAGTTTGGAAATTACAGATATTGTTATCTTTTCTGTATCCTTCTTTGGTTCCACCTCTTCCTCTGGGACCACCACCTCCTCATACAGACTACTCAAAGTGTGCTCCAGCATGTAGATGACCGGAATAGTGATGCTGATGACGTTATCGTCAGCACTAACCATCTAAGAAGCCATTTCAAAACTGTGCAAAAGGGTACAGAGGTCCTTAATCTGTGCCCACTCTGCAAGCTTGATTTGCACCACATCCGGACTGCATTGTCCCAGGCTATGCAAAAGGACATACTGCACCAGTGCTCGTTGCTTCTGCCATTGTTGCTCCAACATGTGCAGAGTGGAATTCCACTGTGTCAGAACATCGCAAATCAAACGGTTAACTGGTAGGCCGAAAGACCTCTGTAGCGATGTAAATCAATGACCTGCAGGATGCGATCGTCAGAAGTGACCTGCGGTGTGTGAATGGAGAAGTTAGCACACAGCAACCGTGCTTTCTGAAGCAGGGCATCCAGGCCAGGATAATGGCAGAGAAATTGATGAACCACCTGGTTGAGGACGTGAGCCATGCAAGGCTGAGTGTGAGGTTACCCCAGCATAGGGTCGCCATCAGGTTTGCACCTTATTGCACATGGCCTTCCCTGGCTGCATTTACAGTGGAGACAGCCATTGCTCTAACTCAGCCTGGATAGCTGTCCACAACTCTTGAGCTGTGTGACTGTGATTTCCAAGGCGTATTCATTTTAACACTGCCTGATTGTGGTGACCCTGCATGCGCATTTTGGAGGTGGGAGGATTCTCTCTGCACTGTTGGAACACGTATCTCATTAAGGGAGAGGTTTCAGTGCACAGGTGGAGGTTCTAGAGGAGGTGGAGGTGCCAGAAGCAGTGGAAGAAATGTTAGATACAGAGGTCTGTCCCTCAAAACTTGGGGATTCCAAGACTTGTGGAGCAGCCCCTTGACTGCCTGACCCCACAGCCACAAGAATAACCTAATGTCCAGTCGGCGAGATGCAACACTTCTGCCCATGTTGTTTGTCCATGTGTCAGTGGTGAAATGCACCCTGACAGACGTAGATTTTTACAGAGAACTGGTGATGTTGATTGTGACATGCTGGTGTAGTGCAGGCACAGCTTTCTTAGAGAATTAATGATGACAGGGCAACTGGTACTGGAGGACTGCAATGGCCATCAACTTTCAGAAAAAATCTGTATCCACCAGGCGGAAAGGCAGCATTTCTGTGGCCAACAGATTGGAGTTAATGGAGTTCAAGCTCTTAGATTTGGCATGTGTAGGAGGAAGCATTCTTTTCCTTAACCACAACTGCAGTAACAAGGGCTCTCTGCTGTGCTGAGAGAGGGTGAAGTAGGGTGAACTGGACAAACTGCTGGACTGTAAGTGAGGTGCAGGCGGAGATATTATGGTGGAATAGTGAAATGAGAAACATGTGTTGTACTTAATTAAACAAAAACAGCAGTCACATCCACTTCGGTAACAGCTGATGGCTTCTCCCTCACCCAGACTGTAGGAGGTAAACAAGTGAAGTTCCTACGGCCAGAGACCAGTGTGAGAACACTTGGCACAGTGACAGAGGAGGAATAAGCAGCAAATGTCGTTGATGGGACTGCAGGAGCTTGGCGAGGCCTGATAGTTTGCATTTTAGTACTGTGAAATTCCCAGCTAAGGCATGATGACCGTGCATGTGGCGGTTCATTCATGTAGTAGTCAAATTATTGCAATATTTTCCTCTTCTGAGTCTTTTTTCACAAATTTGACAGATAAAGTGAGTTGGGTCATCTTTTGCAGTCTCAAAAAGCCCCAGGCTAGGCAACCCTTGCCGCCTCTGTGGACTGCAGACTCATGACCAGTGCTGGCCAAAGCCACAGTTGAGGCTAAGGATGCAGTGCTTGTCATGGTTGCATCACTCCGTATCTGTGGGGGAAGCCACAATGTAACTTCCTTGTCTTCCTCCTCTTCCACCCCCTCTGCTGAGCTAATCAACTGCCTGCCTCTGGGTTCACACGAAGTGGGATCTACAACCTCATTCTCATACTCTGTGTTCTCCCACTACTCACCCTGAGAGTCACCCTCTGCCTCTTCCTGCCTTGACACCACAGTACAGTCCACATGCGCATCTGGTATCAGAGTCTCATCAGGATCAACAACACCCTTGGCGGTTACTATCTGGTGATGAGAGTCTAGATTCTGTTCAGACCCTACTTTGCCCGGCCCCACATTCAAAATGAAAAATATTGGGCATTGGTGCAGATGCTTTCCTCCCCTGGATTCTGTGAATCTTTGTTGCCGATTTCTGATGCCCATGGAATAGAATATGTGAACAGCTCTGCAGAATGGCCCATCTGTTGTTCCATACAATCAGTTGGGAGTTTTGAAGTTTGTGACACAGGGGAAACAAGGGTGATTGGAGTGCCATTTCTGAGGATTGTACTGTGTGTGATGTTAAGGTAGATGAACAGAAGGAGAGGCCACTTGATGCAGCGCTTGTCATCCACTGGTGCACATGCTCTTTCTGAGTTTCATCTACAAGGCGTATCGCTGTGTGGCTACAAAGAAACGGAGTCGAGTAGCCCATTCATTAACAGATATTGTCAATGGTTTTTGGATAAGGCAAGACAGTGTTTGGTCAGTTAAGTTTTCAATAACATTAACATTAACCCACGAACACTTCGAACACCAAGTCTATTCACCTTTCTACAACAACCTTGCTTTTTTCATACTCATTTTGTATGTACCCTTCCCCTCTTTTAACCTGCTGTTTCACAACCTTAGGCCCACACCTATCACTAAATGAACAATCAGTATTTATTTTTTTAGATAGTGTGCCTGAACAACACTCCTGATTCCTCACTGCAACACAGTTTTATTCCAAACAATTTGAAATAGCAAATTCAAATTGGGCGTAACTACCATGGTCGCAGCAGTCACCACTGCCACCGGGCCCGGAGGGGGTTAGGGGCCTGGCAGGTCAGAGGCATGCCGACACCAGTAAAAAGTTAAAATATGTTGCCATGCAGGAGATTCCTCCTGCATGGAAACAGACAGACCTGCCCTCCACCTGACCTCCCGGGCGCACACATCAGCTCAGCAGCCGACACCTGAACTGTTAGAAAGCAAGAGCTGAAGGACCTGTGGTGACATCATCATTATCATAGGTCCTTCATCATTTATCAGCTCCTGATCACATGATAATGATATCACCACAGGTCCTTCAGCTCTCAGCAGCAGCTCAATCCTGGTTGTGTGCAGCTTGTGTTAGGACTATACATTTTAGGAGCAAAATGGGGCCTCCTGATTCCTCACTGCAACACAGTTTTATGATAAATGATTTGGATTAGCAAATATGGCCTTCTGGCTGAACCCCTATATTGGGCCTAGCAAGTTTTAAGTGGAAATGTGGCCTTCTGATTCCTCACTGCAACACAGTTTTATAACAAAATATTTGGATTAGCAAATATGGCATCCTGCTTAAAACTCTATATTAGGCCTAGCAATGTTCAAGAGAAAATGGTGCTTCCTGATTCCTCACTGCAACACATTTTTTATCCCAAACAATTTGGATTAGCAAATAGGGCCTCCTGGCTGAACCCCTTTTTTAAGTGAAAATCTGGCCTTCTTATTCCTCCTTGCAACACCGTTTTTGGCCAAATGATTTTGATTAGCAAATGGGACCTCCAGAGACTGCAACACTATTTTAGCACAATCTATTTAGTTGCTGAAAGATTGATTTCACACAGGACAGGATCCTATCTAGCTAACTGACAAGTTCACTTTCAGCAGAACTAGCAGGAACAGCCTCTCTGCATTGTGACACTGAGAAAATAGCGACAGTAAAGCAAGATGTCCGCTTTTTATATGGACAGGGACATGTGACTTCAGCAGTCAATCACAGAAGACTTTGTGTCATGACGCTGTGGCTAGTTTTAGCACCATAAGATATTAAAGAAAAAAAAATGAAAAAAAATTACACTCTGACCTAAACACACCTCCTCCCCTCATAAAACATGTTCCACCCGCTCATCATACAGCACCACTATCCCATGCAAAGTGAAAATATAAAAAGTATTAGTGGAAACGCGATCATTTACTGAGCTGTGACCGAATTTTGGGGAAAAAAGCCACAAAAAAGCAGCGTTTTATCGTATCAGCAAAGTAAATTAGATTTCTGAAATTTCATGTAAAAGATGCTGCGCAGTGATTTTAGTGCCAACACTCCGTTATTTTGTTGCAGAAAGATCTGCTGCAAAAACTCACCGTGTGCACATAACCTTACTGAGTTCAACATATGGGTTAATTAACTTTATATTTTGAAAGATCAGAATATTATGAATGCAATTGATTGCTTTTTTTTAATGGAGAAAAGAGGAGCGTGATTCGAATGAGCCCACATTGCAGAAATGCTGCGGAAATGTCTGCAGCATTTCCGCAACTCAATGCCGCAGGTAAAACGCATGCGGAATTCAAATGCGTTTTCCCACAAAACACAAGCGTTTTGCAAGCGTTTTTAGCTTGTAGAATGCTTGCGTTTTCCAAGCGATTTGAAGCATCACTTGGAAAAGTGATTGACAGGTTGGTCACACTTGTCAAGCATAGAGCTTGACAAGTGTGACCAACTTTATACTATTGATGCTGCCTATGCAGCATCAATAGTAAAAGATAGAATGTTAAAAATAATAAACAAAATTTAAAAATATGGTTATTCTCACTCTCCGACGGCCCCCGATCTCCTTAGTGGCACTTCCTTTCCCAGGGATGCTTTACGCGAAGGACCTTTGTGATGTCACGGTCGCGTGACCGCGACTTCATCCCAGGTGATTCCCTGGGAAAGGAAGCCGCCAGTGCATCGCTGAGAGGCGGGAGGACTCCAGGGGCCATCAGAAGGTAAGTATATCCTTTTTTTTTATTTTAATTCTTTTTTTTACAGGGATATTGTACCTAGAGGAGGAGTCTCCTCTCCTCCAGACCCAGGTACCAGCCACACATAAAGCGCTCACTTTACGCATGGTGGGCATAGCCACATGCGTAAAGTGAGCATTTCAATGCAATCATATGGCTGCGGAATCGCTCCGATTCCGCAGAAATAATGAACATGCTGCGGATTTTACCGCTATGCGATTCTGCAGCTGGAAAATCTGCAGCATGGGCACAGCAACTGCGAAATCCCAAAGGATTGCAAGGGAATGCGTTTTTTAGCATTTCCGCTGCAGCAAAATACATGGCAGAAAAGCATAAAAAAAGCAACGTGGACACACAGCCTTAGGGAACTTGAACCTGCGATCATCCAATTGCTTATAATTAGTGATGTGCGAGTGTGCTTGTTACTCGAGATTTCCGAGCATGCTTGGGTGTTCTCCAAGTATCTTGGGCGTGCTCGTAGATTATGTTTGTGTCCCCGCAGCTGCATGATTTGCGGCCACTAGACAGCCTGAACACATGCATTGCCTGTTTGTTAGGGAATTCCTACATGTATTCAGGCTATCTATTAGCCGCAAATCATGCAGCTGCGGGGGACACAAACATAATCTACGAGCGCACCCAAAATAATCGGAGAACACCTAAGCATGTTCGGAAATTTTGAGTAACGAGAACACTGGTGTTTGATTCACCCTTTCCTTACCCGCTGGCTGCATGGTGGCCACAATATTAGATTGAAGTTCATTCTCTGTCCTCCGTAGTACATGCCTGCGCAAGGTAAGGTTGCCCTGCGCAGGCGTGTACTACGGAGGACAGAGAATGAACTTCAATCAAATATTGCGGCCAGCATGCAGCCAGCGGGTAAGGAAAGGGTGAATCAAACACCAGAACACTCCTCCCATATGACCGAAAACTGGTCCCACCAAATTCAGGTGACAGGTTCCCTTTAAAACATAAATTAACTGTGGTTTATCACAGTTAAGTTAAGTTCAAATTCCCTAGCCACACCCAGGCCTGATTACTGCCACACCTGTTCTCAATTAAGAAATCACATAAAGGGAACCTGTCACCCCCCCAGGCGTTTTTAACTAAAAGAGCCACTTTGTACAGCACTAATGCTGCATTCTGTCAAGGTGGCTCTTTTAGTTCGGGTCCCTGCAAACGCTGAAATAATCGCTTTTATGATGTGCCCCTCATACCTAAATTTGTCTTTTCCCCCCTGACACAAACACCTCCCAGCCGTCACTCAGGGCCTCCGTGCGCCGGGCGCCATCTCCATTTCCTTCCTGAACGTGCCCGGTGCCTGCGCTGTAAGTTTTTTTTCGGGCATGCGCAGTTTGCACTGCTCTTCAAACTTACAGTGCAGGCGCCGGGGACGTTCATGAAGGGAATGGAGGAGGCGCCCGGCACACAGAGGCCCTGAGTGACGGCTGGGAGGCGTTTGTGTCAGGGGGGAAAAGACATGCCCCCCTGACAAATTCAGGTATGAGGGGCACATTATAAAAGCGATTATTTCAGCGTTTGCAGGGACCCAAACTAAAAGAGCCACCATGACAGAATGCAGCATTGACAGAATGCAGCATGTGCACGTCTGATATGAAGCTGGTACTGTACACACAGAGTCAGTGCCCGGGGTGCTGATGGGCAGTGCTCAAGAGCAGGATTTGCTAGATGGTTGCCGTCACATTGGGACAGTCACAGCAATCATTCACATTGGGTTTGAATAATTACAATAGGAATCTGACTGACCGTGACTGAACAATTACAAAGCGCCACTCCTATGACTGAGAAAGAAGGTACATGATGCAATCACCTAAGGATAAAAACAGTTTTTAGAACATATATTCTTTGACCTTTTCTTCGGGAAAAACATGTTAGGACATTGGGGGCAGATTATTACACACAGGGGGCAGTTTAATACACAATTTAATACACAATAATAATACACAGTTTAATGCACAAAAATTACATGACAGGTTCTCTTTAAACACCTATGAAACATGGCAAAGAGAAGGTCAAGTTCAGTCAGAGGACTAATCAAAAATGTAAAAAAAAAAATTAGAAATCATTTTAAGAATCTAACTGTTCAAATCATCTTCTTTTTCCTAAAAAGTCATTTAAAATTAACATATGCATGCGGAGCTGATTGAATTAAATAAAATATCTGAATATTTATAATGTACATTGAACAGCAAAACTAAAAAAAAAATCAAAATTGCAGAATCTATGTTTTTTGGTCACTTCACCTACTAAATGAAAACATGGACTTAAAAGAGATCAGAAAGCTGTATGAAAACCAAAATAGTGAAAGTAAAAACTGTAGCTGTCTGCAAAATACAATGATAATTACCTAAATATTTAATGCCTATTAAACTTACACTAAAACAGCCTGACTCGCCCTCTGTTAAAAAGTTCTTAACAATATAACTTCAAATGAACCAACTGCATAAATTTGGTATCACCATAACAATACTGACATGTAGAATAAAGTTACCAGTTCATTTTTATTGCAAAGTAAATGTAAAAATAAATCTAATAAAACAATGGTAGAAGTTACTCAATCACACCCCTGTCAGAATTCACATTATTCAGTATATTATTGGTAAAGTAAATGGTATAATTTAACACCTTAATGACTGTGTCAATTTTCACCTTAAAGGGAACCTGTCACCTGAATTTGGCGGGACTGGTTTTGGGTCATATGGGCGGAGTTTTCGGGTGTTTGATTCACCCTTTCGTTACCCGCTGGCTGCATGCTGGCTGCAATATTGGATTGAAGTTCATTCTCTGTCCTCCATAGTACACGCCTGTGCAAAGCAATCTTGCCTTGTGCAGGCGTGTACTATGGAGGACAGAGAATGAACTTCAATCCAATATTGCAGCCAGCATGCAGCCAGCGGGTAAGGAAAGGGTGAATCAAACACCCGAAAACTCCGCCCATATGACCCAAAACCAGTCCCGCCAAATTCAGGTGACAGAGTCCCTTTAATGACCAAGCCAAGTTTTACATTTCTGACCAGTGTCACTTTATCAGACTAAAACTAAGGAACACTTCAACGTTTCCCACTGAGACAGTTTTTTTTAATATTGCACTTCATGATAGTGGTAAAATTTGTTCAATATGACTTGCGTTTATTTTTGCAAAAAAAATGGAAATTTTGTGAAAATTTGGAATCTTTCACAATTTTCAAACTTTTAATTTGTATGCCCTTAAATCAGAGAGAAATGTCACACCAAATAGTTCATAAATAACAATTTACACGTCTATTTTACATAAGTATAATTTTGGAAACATATTTTTTTTTGTTAGGAAGTTAAAAAGGTTAAAAGTTGACCAGCGATTTCTAATTTTTCCAGCAAAATTTACAAAACCATTTTTTTAGGGACTACATCACATTTGAAGTCACTTTGAGGGGCCTATATGACATAAAGTATCTGAAAGTGACACCATTTTAAAAACTGCTCCCCTCAAGGTGCAGAAAGCCACATTCAAGAAGTTTATTAACCCTTCAGGTGCTTCACAGAAACTGAAGCAATGTGAAAGGAAAAAATTAACATTTAATTTTAACACAAAAAATTTACTATAGACCCACACTTCATTTTTACAAGGGTAACAGGAGAAAATGGACCTCAAAATTTGTTGTGATATTTCTCTTGAATACACTTATACCTTATTTGTGGGGTAAATCTACTAGGTGGGTGCAAAGCACGGCTTGGAAGGGAAGGAGTGCCATTTGACTTTTTGAATGTAAAATTTGCAGGAATAATTAGTGGACGCCATGTCGCATTTGGACTGCATCTGATGTGCCTAGACAGTGGAAACACCCTACAAGTGACACCATTTTGGAAGCCACACCTCTCAAGGATTTCATCCAGGGGTACAGTAAGTATTTTGAACCCACAGGTACGAAACATAATTTAATAACATTAGGTCATCATATTGAATATGTTGTCATTAGTGTTAAGTGTAAGTGTTTGCTACTCCAGTTTGCATCGTATGTTTGGGTATGCAGCAAATATCGTGGGTGCTCGAGTGACATGCTCGAGTCCCTCCCCTACATGTTTCACAGCTATTAGACACCCAAAAAACATGCGGAGAGCCACGATAATCCAAGCATACCCAAGCACATGATGCAAACTCGAGTAGCGAGCACTTGTGCTCAATGCTAGCCATAATATCGTCTTTTTTTCTTACTTTTGAAAAAAAAACAATTCTAACCCCAACCCCAACCCTAACCCTAACACACCCCTAACCCTAACACAACCCTAACTGCAACCCCAACCCTAACCATAAGCCCAACTACAAAGAATGGAAAAAATTAAAAAAAATTTTTTATCATTTTTATCTATCTAAGGGGATGACAAAGGGGGGTTTGACTTACTATTTTTTTATTTTGATTACTTTGATAGGACCTATCACAGTGATCAAAAGGAACCAATAGGAAATATGTCCTATTGTTGCCAGGTACTGGCCGGAAGTTCTCGGCAGGAGCACTGCGCTTGCACCCAACATTTTATTTTATTCCTGGAATATGACGCCAGGTTGGGGGATGGAGCAGGGGTGACCGGGGGATGACGGAGGTACCAGGAGGTCTCAGGGGGCATCATTTCTCTCTCCTCTGACATGTAAATCATGTCAAAAGAGAGAGAGAAATTAGTGAAACAGCAGGTACACTTTTTTTTGTGATACAGTTTTTTTTTTTTGTGATCACCATTATTCACTGAATAATGACGGTCACGTGATTGGACACTGGAAAATTCAGCCCTGATCATGTTGTTGGGGTTTCCGACTCAAGGGGGCCCTACAGCCTTATTCTCGATCGCCATTTTAAAATGGCAATGAGGGAATAAGGACCCTTAGCAGCCACCATTTTAATGCTTATCGGCAATCGATAAGGAGTTAAAAATGTAATCCTTCCTGCAAAAAAAAAAACACTTATATAGCTATGTTGATGTTAAAATTAAAAAAATGTATGGCTCTTGGATAACAAGGAAATGAAAAAAATTAAAGCAACATGAAAAATTGTTTATGTTACAGTTGAGTCAAGACTGTAAAATAGTAACCTGTAGTATATATTGGGCAGTTGTGAGAGTACAAGGAGAATAATGGCTTATCCCAGCAACTTCCTCCTTTTGACTACAGCACTTTTGTGTTTTTCAGTGGAAGATGCTCACTTTGTAATATATATGTTATTAATGTGTTCGTATATGGTGGTACTGCTACACATAAAGTGTATTACCACTGTGTACAAGAGCATTGCTCTACTGTCTGTATATTGCTCTGTATATTCCATGCACAAATAGTTTGTAGGGAAAGTTGCCCCTGGGCCCAGTATAGTGATAGGGGCATAGTGTTCATAGTTGGTCATTAGAGGGGGGTACTGTAGCATATAGAGTAGGAGGGACAAAGTGGAATAAGAATAGTGTAAGCTTCCTAGTTTAGTCAGTCAGGGCCTGGGCACCCATGCAGCTCACAGGGCTAGAAAGGGGAGAAGCCAGCGCTGCCTATGGTCAGAACGCAATACATAAAGTGCAAATGCACATATTGATTTTGAAATTGTATTTAAAATGAGACGTTTAGCAAACAATTGAACAATTCTTTGAGCTACCCCGCCACTTCACGGCAATCTCATAATGGGGCAGTCCTACTCTACATTTTTTATATTCGCTATGCCATAAAGGCCTCCTAAATAAATTAAAAGCGAGACCACATTAAATGCAGACTGTACCTGGAGCATTTCTGAATCACTCCCATGGCGTCAGAGGGGCAGGTAAGGATAAAGGTCGACTAGGTCCAAACATAGACATTTCAGGTCTAACCTCCACACTGCCCATCCAGCACCACAGATAAAGGGTGAGACAGGCTGAGACACAGGTGCATAATTAAACAGAGCCTAGGGCAGGGCAGGGCTGGTGTATGTGTGTACAGCAGCCTATCAATCACAGGAAACACAGAAAGAATGGTGCACGTGACCGGGCGCTCACGGCTCACAGGGCTGCCTTTCCGGAAGTCGCTGTGCCCCACAATGTTACAAGATAGGTGCCCAGCATAGAGCAGCTTGCACTGGGAGGAAGAAGTGTGGCAGTGCTGCAGATGCAGCTAAAGGGAGTCTGTCCCCATAGAGGGAGAGAGAGAGAAGTTTGTTCAGCCGGGGAGCACCAGCAAGATGTGGCAGATTTTTGCCTGGGTGGCAGTTCTTAGAACCAGGGAGAAGCGGTGTAGGACTCCCTCATGTGAGGCAAGAATTCCGGATGGAATAGATTCTACAGGACCGGAAAATCCGTTCTGACACGAGGCTGAATAGACAGAGAACAGAGACAGAAAAGCAGGTACTGACTGTGATATCCAAAGTGCCTGTATCGGAGCAAGTTGTGCTGAGTAAACAAGTTCATATTGAAGTTAAGCCAGAGTGTGTCTCCTTTATTTCTGAACCATCTATGAGGAATACATCCTCGTACTGGGCAAGTCCAGATGGTGCAGAGAATCAGCATAGAGGTAACGCAGCAGAGAAATGTGAATTGATGCGAGAAGGGGGTCAGAGAGTGATACAGGGATTGCTGTTGGCCATGGCTGCTGCTCTGGCCCCCGACTCTTACACTTGGCATAGTCGGCAGGATCTCACTGCCCCATCTTGCAGTGAAGCCAGCGCGATGATGAAGAAAGAAGAAAATGTTTTGGACGTGACTAACGCTGCAACTTCAGGAGGTCCAGATGCCCTGGAGACAGCGAAAAACCTGGATATGACCGTAAATTTACTAAGGACTAACACAGCAAAGATGGCGACCAAGATGGCGGTGAGTGGCGACAGAAAGAAGGACTATTACTGTAATTGTACCCTTCGTGGCTGTCTGCGCTGAAGTGGCATGAAGATCCTTTGAGCGATGCCTCCGGAGGATGCACCGAAGAAATTTACCCCTACACCTACTGAAGCGACTCGAAAATGAACAGGAGGAGCTACTGGAAGTGACCCCACCCTGGAATGGGTAGGGCTCAGAAGAATATCATGGGTGCGGCTGCGCAGTGTCATTATGCGATTCGGCACAGGCAGGCATGCATCGGTCCTGTGGCAGTGGAGAAGTAAGCCACTTCGAGTGGCAATGGCGACAGGAGAAAAAGCAGGCCTGGTAGGCACAGCAGAACAACATTGCATGGGTAGTGGAGTCCCTACCTATACCTGGGGAACCTCGGCGTCTGCTTGAGACCGCGTGCCATCTCAAGAAAGACGAGCGGCTAGCTCCAGCGGAGCAAGCGACAGTCCGTCTGAAGCTTTCGGGTCCGGAATCGGGCCATCCCTCAGGAGTGAGGCCTGCAGCCAAGATGAAGGAGCCTTCACCTCCATCAGAGGCCGTACATCAACGAGGGCCTTCACCGGAAGTAAGGCCAAAGCCGGGACTACTTCAGGAGAGACCGCTCCGCACCACCTACACTGAAGAAGACAGCAGTCACACTATTGACGGAGCTGGACAGCGACAACCTAAGCCAGTGAGTGAGCCTCGGCTGGTGTCCCGAGACAGTGAGCCCCCTCCCATGTCACCTGTACCCGGGGTCCCGTCCCTGTCTGTCCGCAGGGAGTCGGAGGTCCAGAGCCACACCACAGCTTGCCGGGTGCTGGAGTGGAGGTGCGCCATGTGTCACCAGGTGCCCCAGTGAGCCGTGGGTCTGGCTTGCCTCAGGAATGTCCCTTCCCTTCCCCGGATAAACAGGCCTGGATCACTGGGGTCATAGAACAGAAGAAGAAAAGGGAGAAGGAAGTTTGGGCCGAGTTGCGCCAGCCGGGAGGTGGAGCTATGGCTGGTTGCCACACTTATGGCCAGCTCACCTATGTGGAAATAGGCTGAGGCTACTACTTCATTTGCAATGTCGAGACGCATCATAAGGTTTACATGAGCGCAGCCTCTGTCAAATTTGGGAGATTCCTGGAAGAAGGGGACTGGGTCTCCTTCTACAAAGAGCGCTGCCCACGGAACTATTTTGCGGTGGCAGTGGCTCTATGCACCTCGAAGGAGATAGTGCAACATGCAGACTCGAGCTTGGCATACTCAAGTGTCCGTGAAGTTTTTGCCTCTCAGCCTCCTGCCACCCCTGCCACTCCAAGGCAGTCTGTGACTGCTGCGGCCGCAGAGTCACCCCTGACCCGGGACCGGGAAAGGGAACCTGATATTATTGGAGCGGCACGAGGCACATGCCATTGAAGAGACTGAACTGTTGCGTTTGTGGTGCCGTTGCACTGTATACTAAAAGGACTGTTCTGCATCCTGTCGGGGCAAAGGAGATGCCCTATTGTTTTTCCCAGAGGAAAATGCTCTGCAGTTTCGTGACCCATGTTTTTGTTCTTCATTTTTTTGTTCCAGAGGACTCTACTTTTTCTTTTTGTTGCACCTGTAGTGCTTATTCTGCTGGAGAAGCAGGACTCTCCTGTAAAATTATGTTTCCGGTACAGGAGTATCATGTTTAAAGGAAAGGGGTTGTCTCCCCTTTGAAGATATAATGGACATGACTCATATGAGTACTTTCTATTGTTTAAAATGTCGTATTTATATATTTAAAGGTTGCCATCGTTGAGGACAACCATCTTTAAAGAAAGGGGGAAATTTAGGGGATTTAGATATGTTTTGTTCCCATCTTCTCTCCAACCCTTTAAGTGTGTGTATATATATATATATATATATATATATATATATATATATATATATACAGTGGGGCAAAAAAGTATTTAGTCAGTCAGCAATAGTGCAAGTTCCACCACTTAAAAAGATGAGAGGCGTCTGTAATTTACATCATAGGTAGACCTCAACTATGGGAGACAAACTGAGAAAAAAATCCAGAAAATCACATTGTCTGTTTTTTTAACATTTTATTTGCATATTATGGTGGAAAATAAGTATTTGGTCAGAAACAAAATTTCATCTCAATACTTTGTAATATATCCTTTGTTGGCAATGACAGAGGTCAAACGTTTTCTGTAAGTCTTCACAAGGTTGCCACACACTGTTGTTGGTATGTTGGCCTATTCCTCCATGCAGATCTCCTCTAGAGCAGTGATGTTTTTGGCTTTTCGCTTGGCAACACGGACTTTAACTCCCTCCAAAGGTTTTCTATAGGGTTGAGATCTGGAGACTAGCTAGGCCACTCCAGGACCTTGAAATGCTTCTTACGAAGCCACTCCTTCGTTGCCCTGGCGGTGTGCTTTGGATCATTGTCATGTTGAAAGACCCAGCCACGTTTCATCTTCAATGCCCTTGCTGATGGAAGGAGGTTTGCACTCAAAATCTCACGATACATGGCCCCATTCATTCTTTCATGTACCCGGATCAGTCGTCCTGGCCCCTTTGCAGAGAAACAGCCCCAAAGCATGATGTTTCCACCACCATGCTTTACAGTAGGTATGGTGTTTGATGGATGCAACTCAGTATTCTTTTTCCTCCAGACACGACAAGTTGTGTTTCTACCAAACAGTTCCAGTTTGGTTTCATCAGACCATAGGACATTCTCCCAAAACTCCTCTGGATCATCCAAATGCTCTCTAGCAAACTTCAGACGGGCCCGGACATGTACTGGCTTAAGCAGTGGGACACGTCTGGCACTGCAGGATCTGAGTCCATGGTGGCGTAGTGTGTTACTTATGGTAGGCCTTGTTACATTGGTCCCAGCTCTCTGCAGTTCATTCACTAGGTCCACCTGCGTGGTTCTGGGATTTTTGCTCACCGTTCTTGTGATCATTCTGACCCCACGGGGTGGGATTTTGCGTGGAGCCCCAGATCGAGGGAGATTATCAGTGGTCTTGTATGTCTTCCATTTTCTAATTATTGCTCCCACTGTTGATATCTTCACTCCAAGCTGGTTGGCTATTGCAGATTCAGTCTTCCCAGCCTGGTGCAGGGCTACAATTTTGTTTCTGGTGTCCTTTGACAGCTCTTTGGTCTTCATCATAGTGGAGTTTGGAGTCAGACTGTTTGAGGGTGTGCACAGGTGTCTTTTTATACTGATAACAAGTTTAAACAGGTGCCATTACTACAGGTAATGAGTGGAGGAAAGAGGAGACTCTTAAAGAAGAAGTTACAGGTCTGTGAGAGCCAGAAATCTTGATTGTTTGTTTCTGACCAAATACTTATTTTCCACCATAATATGCAAAAAAATGATAAAAAAACAGACAATGTGATTTTCTGGATTTTTTTTTCTCAGTTTGTCTCCCATAGTTGAGGTCTACCTATGATGTAAATTACAGACGCCTCTCATCTTTTTAAGTGGTGGAACTTGCACTATTGCTGACTGACTAAATACTTTTTTGCCCCACTGTATATATATATGTTATTAATGTGCTCGTACACGGTGGTACTGCTACACATAAAGTGTATATATAGTTTGTATGGAAAGTTGTCCCCGAGCCCAGTATAGTGATAGGGGTGAAGTGTCCATAGTTGACCACCAGAGAGGGGGGAACTGTAGCATATGGTTAGAGTAGGAGGGGCACAGTGGCATAAGAATAGTGTAAGCTTCCTAGGTTAGTCAGTCAGGGACTGGGCGCCCGTGCAGCTCACAGGGCTGCATGGCCAGCATAGAAAAGCTTGCACAGAAAGGTTCCTCTAGGAGGAAGAAGTGTGGCAGTGCTGCGGATGCAGCTGAAGGGAGTCTGTCCCCTGAGAGAGAGAGAGAAGTTTGTTCAGCTGGGGAGGACAAGCAAGATGTGGCAGATCTTTGCTTGGGCGGCAGTCCTTAGAACCAGGGCGAAGCGGTGTAGGACTCCCTCATGTGAGGCAAGAATTCTGGATGGAATAGATTCTGCAGGACCAGAAGGTACGGTCTGACCCGGGGCTGAATATAGAGAAGAATAGGATAGAGCAGGGACAGAAAAGGAGTTACTGACTGTGATACTTGAAGTGCCTGTATCGGAGCAAATTGTGCTGAGTAAACAAGTTCATATTGAAGTTAAGCTGGAGTGTGTCTCCTTTATTTCAGAACCGTCTGTGAGGAATACATCCCCGTACCGGACAAGTTAAGATGGTGCAGAGAATCAACAGAGGTAACGCAGCAGAGAAATGTGAATTGATACGGGAAGGGGCCAGAGAGTGATACAGGGATTGCTGTTGGCCATGGCTGCTGCTCTGGCCCCTGACCCCTACAGTAAGCTCCATGCCACAATAAGAAGACTAAAGGTTACCATAGCGGGCGAGAGTCCAAAGACAGGATCTAATAGGCTATCTCTCAGTGTACTTGCAGGAATAATATACACAGCAACAAAAAACATTGCAGAATAATTCAGATACAAAAGATCAAAAATGCAAATAAAAGTGAAAAAAAGTAAAAATTCCCAAAACTGCGAAGAAAAATTGAGTCTACACAATACTGTAACATTAAAAATAATAATATATAAAAAAAACTGATTTGATAACATAATTTGTGTATTATCTCCTTAAAAGTAAATATATTATTCAGCCTGAAAAGTAAACACCTTATAAAAATTAAGAATAAAAAACAAATACCAGAATAGCTGATTTCTGCTCACTTTAACTTACTGAGACAGATAATAAAATATAATAGCAGAGTCAAACACAAACATAAAATAATATGGATGAAAAATAAAAGACATCCTTTGAAAAATAAGCACTCACACAGTTTCATTGTAGAAACAATATTTTTTGTAACCCACCCCCAAGATAAGAAAAAAATTATTTATTCACTCCTAACGCTCCTTATTATGTTTCTGTATTATTTCTGTATATGCTGTAGTGTTATGAGAATTATACACACTGCTCAAAAAAATAAAGGGATCACTAAAATCCCACATCCTAGATATCACTGAATGAAATATTCCAGTTGGAATCTTTATTCATTACATAGTGGAATGTGTTGAGAACAATAAAACCTAAAAATTAACAATATAAATCACAACTAATATCCCACGGAGGTCTGGAGTTGGAATGATGCTCAAAATCAAAGTGGAAAATGAAGTTACAGGCTGATCCAACTTCAGTGGAAATGCCTCAAGACAAAGAAATGATGCTCAGTAGTGTGTGTGGCCTCCACGTGCCTGTATGACCTTCGCTACAATGCCTGGGCATGCTCCTGATGCAGCGGTGGATGGTCTCTTGAGGGATCTCCTCCCAGACCTGGACTAAAACATCCGTCAACTCCTGAACAGTGATGTCCCAGAAGTGATTCAGGTCTGGGGAATGGGCAGGCCAGTCCCTGGCTTCAATGCCTTCCTCTTGCAGGAACTGCTGACACACTCCAGCCGCATGAGGTCTGGCATTGCCCTGCATAAGGAGGAACCCAGGGCCAACCGCACCAGTATATGGTCTCATAAGGGATCTGAGGATCTCATCTCGGTAGCTAATCGCAGTCAGGCTACCTCTGGTGAGCACATGGAGGGCTGTGTGGCCCTCCAAAGAAATGCCACCTGTAACGGGGTCTACCAATCTGGGGTACCTCTTTCAGTACCACCCCGTGTTTCCGGAGGTCCACTCTGCTTTGGCTGGAGTCTGAATGAAGGACGCTGGCTGGAATTCCTTGATTACATGGGCGCATATAAAAGATCACTGCTTCTCCATGTATTTCCAGTCTGACAACACTTTACTCACAGGACACAGAATATATAACACAGATACAGAGGGCAGGCCAATAGAAAAGCGGCAGGCCAGATATACATTACAATAGCCGCAGGTGGCCGGAGCCTGCCTATATTTACTGTGGGAATTACAAAGGTGGGAGGGCGGACAAAAGGGGAATATCGTGTCCCCTCTGCCCAGGGGCGCAGCCTGTGGGCTGATGCATTAGGGACATGCATCTCACATGGAACCTATTATAGATACATATAACTGCACAACATATTCTGGGTGCTGAGTGGTTCCGTAACACGTAACACCACCCCACACCATTACTGACCCACTGCCAAACTGTTCATACTGAAGGATGTTGCAGGCAGCAGATTGCTCTCCACGGCGTCTCTGTCACATGTGCTCAGTGTGAACCTCCTTTCATCTGTGAAGAGCACAGGGCGCCAGTGGCGAATTTGCCAATCCTGGTGTTCTGTGGCAAATGCCAAGCGTCCTGCACAGTGTTGGACTGTGAGCCCAACCCCCATCTGTGGACATCGGGCACTCAAACCATCCTCATGGAGTCGGTTTCTAACCATTTGTGCAGACACATGCCCTTTTGTGGCCTGCAGAAGGTCATTTTGCAGGGCTCTAGCAGTGCTCCTTCTGTTCCTCCTTGCACAAAGGCTGAGATAGCGGTCCTGCTGCTGGGTTGTTGCCCTCCTGTGGCCCCCTCCACGTCTCCTGGTGTACTGGCCTGTCTCCTGGTAGCATCTCCAGCCTCTGGACACTATGCTGACAGACACAGCAAACCTTCTTGCCACAGTTTGCATTGATGTGCCATCCTGGATGAGCTGCACTACCTGAGCCAAGTGTGAGGGTTGTAGAGTCCGTCTCATGCTACCACGAGTGTGAAAGCACAACCAACATTCAAAAGTGACAAAAACATCAGCCAGAAAGCATTTGTACTGAGATGTGGTCTGTGGTCCCCACCTGCAGAACCACTCCATTATTGAGTGTGTTTTGATAATTTCCAATAATTTCCATCTGTTGTCTATTCCATTTGCACAACAGCATGTGAAATTGATTGTCAAACAGTGTTGCTTCCTAAGTGGACAGTGTGATTTCACAGAAGTTTGATCTACTTGGAGTTATATTCTGTTGTTTAAGTGTTCCCTTTATTTCTTTGAGCAGTGTATTTAATCCCTCAACAAAACTTTTGGAAGTGCATTTGGACAGCAAGGTGGATTGCTGTTAAGGGAGAGAAAAAAAAAATCTTTAAATCTTCAGCATAGCGAGTGTGAGCGAGCTGAGTGTGGCCTGAGCGTAAGTGTGGATGGCGGTAAGTGTGACTTGTGATTCAGTGACTTTGGAGTCAGGGAGTTTCCAAGGGAGGAATTACTGAATTGCTGTCTGATTTTTATTAATACTTTGTATTTATTTTTTATTTTTTTTATTGAACTGTTCTGTCTGGTGCAATCCCCATTAGGAAATGTGCTCCACTCTTGTTAATGCCATCCAGTGCACGTCTTGCCACATGTATGCAATCCTTGAGCAGCCGATCGAGGGTGCATACTGCTGTGCGAGATGTGAGCACGTTGTGCATTTGGAAACCCAGATTCTGACTCTAAATGTGCAGCTGGCAACACTGAGATCCATAGACAATATGGAGAGGAGTCTTCTGCTCACTGAGCAGATGCTCAATGGGACAGATGAGGCCCCCCCTCATGGTGGGATGGAGCTGCAGGACAATGAAGTAGCAAGCTGGGTGACAGTTAGGAAGCGGGGTAGAGGGAAGAGTGCCAGGGAGGCTAGTCCTGACCTGGCACACCCCAATAAGTTTGCTAATTTTGGCAGATGAGGGGGGTGCCAGTAGAGGGGTAGCACTGCTGCAGCCAGGCATGTCCTCTGAAAGCCGGAGGAGTGGCTGCTCCAGTAAGGAGGGAAATAGGAAAGCAGGGCAGGCCAGACAGGTGCTGGTAGTGGGCGACTCAATTATTAGGGGAACAGATAGGGCAATCTGTCACAAAGACAGGGATCGTCGAACGGTGTGCTGCCTACCTGGCGCACGAGTCCGACACATCGCTGATCGGGTGGACAGATTATTGGGAGGGGCTGGTGAGGACCCAGCGGTCATGGTGCACATTGGCACTAATGACAAAGTTAGAGGTAAGTGGAAGGTCCTTAAAGATGATTTCAGGGAATTAGGCTGCAAGCTGAAAGCAAGGACCTCCAACGTGGTATTTTCCGAAATTCTGCCGGTACCACGTGCCACACCAGAGAGGCAACGGGAGATTAGGGAGGTTAATAAGTGGCTCAAGAATTGGTGTAGGAAAGAGGGGTTTGGGTTCCTGCAGAACTGGGCCGACTTCTCAGTTGGCTACAGGCTCTACGCTAGGGACGGGCTGCACCTCAATGGGGAGGGTGCAGCTGTGCTGGGGGAGAGAATGGCTAGAGGGTTGGAGGAGTGTTTAAACTAGGAATTGGGGGGGGAGGGTATTCATTTTATAGGAGGGGAAGATAGTGCAGACAGAGACCTGGGCACAAATAAGGAAGTTGGGGGTGGCGGTGACATGGGGGGTGGGGTCAGAACAGTTAATAATTTAAGAAATAGAAGTACAGAGAGGAACATAAAGTGCATGTATACTAATGCCAGAAGCCACGCCAACAAAATGGACGAATTAGAACTAATGTTGTTAGAGCATAATTATAACATGGTGGGGATATCTGAAACGTGGCTGGATGAGAGCCATGACTGGGCTGTTAACTTGCAGGGCTATAGCCTGTTCAGAAATGACCGTACAGATAAGCGAGGGGGAGGAGTGTGTCTATATGTAAAATCGTCCTTAACCCCTTTACCCCCAAGGGTGGTTTGCACGTCAATGACCAGGCCAATTTTTACAATTCTGACCACTGTCCCTTTATGAGGTTATAACTCCGAAACGCTTCAACGGATCCTGGTGATTCTGACATTGTTTTCTCGTGACATATTGTACTTCATGATAGTGGTAAAATTTCTTTGATAGTACCTGCGTTTATTTGTGAAAAAAATGGAAATTTGGCGAAAATTTCGCAATTTTCAAACTTTGAATTTTTATGCAATTAAATCACAGAGATATGTCACACAAAATACTTAATAAGTAACATTTCCCACATGTCTCCTTTACATCAGCATAATTTTGGAACCAATTTGTTTTTTTGTTAGGGAGTTATAAGGGTTAAAAGTTGACCAGCAATTTCTCATTTTTACAACACCATTTTTTTTTAGGGACCACGTCTCATTTGAAGTCATTTTGAGGGGTCTATATGATAGAAAATGCCCAAGTGTGACACCATTCTAAAAACTGCACCCCTCAAGGTGCTCAAAACCACATTCAAGAAGTTTATTAACCCTTCAGGTGTTTAATAGGAATTTTTGGAATGTTTAAATAAAAATGAACATTTAACTTTTTTACACAAAAAATTTACTTCAGCTCCAATTTGTTTTATTTTACCAAGGGTAACAGGAGAAATTGGACCCAAAAAGTTGTTGTCCAATTTGTCCTGAGTACGCTGATACCCCATATGTGGCAGTAAACCACTGTTTGGGCGCATGGGAGAGCTCGGAACGGAAGGAGCGCTATTTGACTTTTCAATGCAAAATTGACAGGAATTGAGATGGGACGCCATGTTGCGTTTGGAGAGCCACTGATGTGCCTAAACATTGAAACCCCCCACAAGTGACACCATTTTGGAAAGTAGACCCCCTAAGGAACTTATCTGGATGTGTGGTGAGCACTTTGACCCACCAAGTGCTTCACAGAAGTTTATAATGCAGAACCGTAAAAATAAAAAATCATATTTTTTCACAAAAATTATATTTTTGCCCCCAATTTTTTATTTTTCCAAGGGTAAGAGAAGAAATTGGACCTCAAAAGTTGTTGTCCAATTTGTCCTGAGTACGCTGATACCCCATATGTGGCAGTAAACCACTGTTTGGGCGCATGGGAGAGCTCGGAAGGGAAGGAGCGCAGTTTGACTTTTCAATGCAAAATTGACAGAAATTGAGATGGGACGCCATGTTGCGTTTGGAGAGCCACTGATGTGCCTAAACATTGAAACCCCCCACAAGTGACACCATTTTGGAAAGTAGACCCCCTAAGGAACTTATCTAGAGGTGTGGTGAGCACTTTGACCCACCAAGTGCTTCACAGAAGTTTATAATGCAGAACCGTAAAAATAAAAAATCATATTTTTTCACAAAAATTATATTTTTGCCCCCAATTTTTTATTTTTCCAAGGGTAAGAGAAGAAATTGGACCTCAAAAGTTGTTGTCCAATTTGTCCCGAGTACGCTGATACCCCATATGTGGCAGTAAACCACTGTTTGGGCGCATGGGAGAGCTCGGAAGGGAAGGAGCGCCGTTTGACTTTTCAATGCAAAATTGACAGGAATTGAGATGGGACGCCATGTTGCGTTTGGAGAGCCACTGATGTGCCTAAACATTGAAACCCCCCACAAGTGACACCATTTTGGAAAGTAGACCCCCTAAGGAACTTATCTGGATGTGTGGTGAGCACTTTGACCCACCAAGGGCTTCACAGAAGTTTATAATGCAGAGCCATAAAAATAAAACAAATTTTTTTTCCCACAAAAATTATTTTTTAGCCCCCAGTTTTGTATTTTCCCTAGGGTAACAGGAGAAATTGGACCCCAAAAGTTGTTGTCCAATTTGTCCTGAGTACGCTGATACCCCATATGTGGGGGGGAACCACCGTTTGGGCGCATGGGAGGGTTCGGAAGGGAAGGAGCGCCATTTGGAATGCAGACTTAGATGAATGGTCTGCAGGCGTCACATTGCGTTTGCAGAGCCCCTAATGTACCTAAACAGTAGAAACCCCCCACAAGTGACACCATTTTGGAAAGTAGACCCCCTAAGCAACTCATCTTGATGTGTTGTGAGAGCTTTGAACCCCCAAGTATTTCACTACAGTTTATAACGCAGAGCCATGCAAATAAAAAATATTTTTTTTCCACAAAAATTATATTTTAGCCCCCAGTTTTGT
Source organism: Ranitomeya imitator (assembly GCF_032444005.1). Classification (NCBI taxonomy): domain Eukaryota; kingdom Metazoa; phylum Chordata; class Amphibia; order Anura; family Dendrobatidae; genus Ranitomeya; species Ranitomeya imitator. The sequence goes on from NC_091287.1 coordinate 106,389,140, forward strand.
ATTTTTCCAAGGTTAGCAGGAGAAATTGGACCCTAAATGTTGTTGTCCAATTTGTCCTGAGTACGCTGATACCCGATATGTGGGGGGGAACCACCGTTTGGGCGCATGGGAGGGCTCGGAAGGGAAGGAGCATCATTTGGAATGCAGACTTAGATGGATTGGTCTGCAGGCGTCACATTGCGTTTGCAGAGCCCCTAATGTACCTAAACAGTAGAAACCCCCCACAAGTGACCCCATATTGGAAACTAGACCCCTCAATGAACTTATCTAGATGTGTTGTGAGAACTTTGAACCCCCAAGTGTTTCACTACAGTTTATAACGCAGAGCCGTGAAAATAAAAAATCTTTTTGTTTTCCCACAAAAATTATTTTTTAGCCCCCAGTTTTGAATTTTTCCAAGGGTAACAGGAGAAATTGGTCCACAAAAGTTGTTGTCCAATTTGTCCTGAGTACGCTGATACCCCATATGTTGGGGTAAACCCCTGTTTGGGCACACAGGAGAGCTCGGAAGGGAAGGAGCACTGTTTTACTTTTTCAACGCAGAATTGGCTGGAATTGAGATCGGACGCCATGTCGTGTTTGGAGAGCCCCTGATGTGCCGAAACAGTGGAAACCCCCCAATTATAACTGAAACCCTAATCTAAACACACCCCTAACCCTAATTCCAACGGTAACCCTAACCACACCTCTAACCCTGACACACCCCTAACCCTAATCCCAACCCTATTCCCAACTGTAAATGTAATCTAAACCCTAACCCTAACTTTAGCCCCAACCCTAACTGTAGCCCCAACCCTAACCCTAACCCTAGCCCTAACCCTAGCCCTAACCCTAACCCTAGCCCTAACCCTAGCCCTAACCCTAGCCCTAACCCTAGCCCTAACCCTAACCCTAGCCCTAACCCTAGCCCTAACCCTAGCCCTAGCCCTAACCCTAGCCCTAACCCTAGCCCTAACCCTAACCCTAGCCCTAGCCCTAACCCTAGCCCTTGCCCTAACCCTAGCCCTAACCCTAGCCCTAACCCTAGCCCTAGCCCTAACCCTAGCCCTAATGGGAAAATGGAAATAAATACATTTTTTTTTATTTTTCCGTAACTAAGGGGGTGATGAAGGGGGGTTTGATTTGCTTTTATAGCGAGTTTTTTAGCGGATTTTTATGATTGGCAGCCGTCACACACTGAAAGACCCTTTTTATTGCAAAAAATATTTTTTGCAATACCACATTTTGAGAGCTATAATTTTTCCATATTTTGGTCCACAGAGTCATGTGAGGTCTTGTTTTTTGCGGGACGAGTTGACGTTTTTATTGAAAACATTTTTGGGCACGTGACATTTTTTGATCGCTTTTTATTCCGATTTTTGTGAGGAAGAATGACCAAAAGCCAGCTATTCATGAATTTCTATTGGGGGAGGCGTTTATACCGTTCCGCGTTTGGTAAAATTGATAAATCAGTTTTATTCTTCGGGTCAGTACGATTACAGCGATACCTCATTTATATCATTTTTTTATGGTTTGGCGCTTTTATACGATAAAAACTATTTTACAGAAAAAATAATTATTTTTGCATCGCTTTATTCTCAGGACTATAACTTTTTTATTTTTTTGCTGATGATGCTGTATGGCGGCTCTTTTTTTGCGGGACAATATGACGCTTTCAGCGGTACCATGGTTATTTATATCTGTCCTTTTGATCGCGTGTTATTCCACTTTTTGTTCGGCGGTATGATAATAAAGCGTTGTTTTTTGCCTCGTTTTTTTTTTTTTTTTCTTACGGTGTTTACTGAAGGGGTTGACTAGTGGGACAGTTTTATAGGTCGGGTCGTTACGGATGCGGTGATACTAAATATGTGTACTTTTATTGGTTTTTTTTTTATTTAGATGAAGAAATGTATTTATGGGAATAATATTTTTTTTTTTTTTCATTATTTTGGAATATTTTTTTTTATTTTTTTTACACATTTGGAAAAATTTTTTTTTACTTTTTTACTTTGTCCCGGGGGGGACATCACAGATCAGTGATCTGACAGTTTGCACAGCACTCTGTCAGATCACTGATCTGACATGCAGCGCTGCAGCCTTCACAGTGCCTGCTCTGAGCAGGCTCTGTGAAGCCACCTCCCTCCCTGCAGGACCCGGATCCGCGGCCATCTTGGATCCGGGGCTGGAGGGAGCAGGGAGGGAGGTGAGACCCTCGCAGCAACGCGATCACATCGCGTTGCTCCGGGGGTCTCAGGGAAGCCCGCAGGGAGCCCCCTCCCTGCGCGGTGCTTCCCTGCACCGCCGGCACATCGCGATCATCTTTGATCGCGGTGTGCCAGGGGTTAATGTGCCGGGGGCGGTCCGTGACCGCTCCTGGCACATAGTGCCGGATGTCAGCTGCGATAAGCAGCTGACACCCGGCCGCGATCGGCCGCGCTCCCCCCGTGAGCGCGGCCGATCGGCTATGACGTACTATCCCGTCCAGGGTCAGATAAGCCCAGGGCACCTCGACGGGATAGTACGTCTAAGGTCACAGAGGGGTTAAAACCCATCCTGCGTGATAATATAGGTGAATTTAATGAAAATGTAGAATCCCTGTGGGTGGAGATAAGGGGAGGGGGAAAAAATAATAAATTACTGATAGGGGTTTGTTATAAATCTTCAAAAATAATGGAAGCAATGGAGAATATCCTCGTAAAGCAAATAGATGAAGCTGCGACTCAAGGAGAAGTCATTATTATGGGGGACTTCAACTACCCTGAAATAGATTGGGGAACAGAAACCTGCAGTTCCAGCAAAGGTAATCGGTTTTTGACAACTATGAGAGACAATTACCTTTCACAACTGGTTCAGGACCCAACAAGAAAGGGGGCACTGCTAGACCTAATATTAACCAACAGGCCAGACCGCATATCAAATATAAGGGTTGGGGGTCACTTGGGAAATAGCGATCACAAAATAATAAGTTTTCATGTATCCTTTAAAAAGATGTGTAGTAGAGGGGTTACAAGGACACTAAACTTCAGGAGGGCAAATTTCCAACGGATGAGAGAGGATCTTGGTGCAATTAACTGGGACGATATCCTGAGACACAAAAATACACAAAGAAAATGGGAGACGTTTATTAGCATCCTGGATAGGACCTGTGCACAGTATATACCGTATGGGAATAAACATACTAGAAATAGGAGGAAACCAATATGGCTAAATAGAGCTGTAAGGGGTGCAATAAGTGACAAAAAGAAAGCATTTAGAGAATTAAAGGAAGTAGGTAGTGAGGAGGCATTAAATAAATACAGAAAATTAAATAAATTCTGTAAAAAGCAAATCAAGGCAGCAAAGATTGAGACAGAGAGACTCATTGCCAGAGAGAGTAAAAATAATCCTAAAATATTCTTTAACTACATAAATAGTAAGAAACTAAAAAATGATAGTGTTGGCTCCCTTAAAAATAGTCTGGGTGAGATGGTGGATGAGGATGAGGAAAAAGCCAATATGCTAAATGACTTTTTTTCATCAGTATTTACACGACAAAATGTCTAGTGATAAAAATTCCCAATTAAATGTCACCTGCTTAACCCAGCAGGAAGTGCGGCGGCGTCTAAAAATCACTAAAATTGACAAATCTCCGGGCCCCGGATGGGATACACCCTCGAGTACTGCAGGAATTAAGTACAGTCATTGATAGACCATTATTTTTAATCTTTAAAGACTCCATAATAACAGGGTCTGTGCCACAGGACTGGCGTATAGCAAATGTGGTGCCAATATTCAAAAAGGGAACAAAAACTGAACTCGGAAATTATAGGCCAGTAAGCTTAACCTCTACTGTGGGTAAAATCCTGGAGGGCATTCTAAGGGATGCTATACTGGAGTATCTGAAGAGGAATAACCTCATGACCCAGTATCAGCACGGGTTTACTAGGGACCGGTCATGTCAGACTAATTTGATCAGTTTCTATGAAGAGGTAAGTTCCGGACTGGACCAAGGGAACCCAGTGGATGTAGTGTATATGGACTTTTCAAAAGCTTTTGATACGGTGCCACACAAAAGGTTGATACTGTAAGGTTCTCGGTCTCTTTGTTATATCTGCTGTGATTTTCTGTTATTGTAACCTGGTTTTTCCGTCGGCCATTTTGCTTTGTCCTGCTGCAGCTACTTTGCCCTGAGTCAGTATGGAGTTTCTAGCTTCTGTGTTTCCGCCCTGTTCACAGCCTCTTGCCTTTTTAAGCAGCCTCAGCTGTTCAATCAGTGCTTCTGAATCATGTCTGCAGTCAGCCTGTTACCTGCTCCTGGAAGCCTTGGACTCTCCATCTACTACTGAGGATTCTGGACACTGGAACTCTGCTACATGCTGATCTACATTTGCAAGGGAAGTAACAGAGAGTTTGTGCTAAATGTTGGACTTAATGTTTACTCCGACCTGCCGTGCCATCTGCCGTGTCTCCTGCCTGTGTACCTGCAATTGTGTGAAGCCCTTTTCCCTGTGACCTACTTGTATGAAGTAATACAAGCAAGTTATAACTAAACCTCTGTCTCCTGTGTCTTCCTCGCACCCAAGCACAAGACTCTTAACAGACTATGTACAATACATTACAAGATTCAGAAGCCAACGTTAGAGTCTGCTGGGTCTGATGACGCCGAGTCTGCTGTGGACCGTGTATCTGTTTATTCCTTCTGTGATGACAGTGGTTGTGACTTCTCACAACCATTTCAGGTGAGCGCATTTCCTTCTTTTCAGCCACGTGTGTTACCACAGGTGAACACTATTGTGCGCCCTTGTTTCTCTTCCAGCATTTCTGCCTTAGAGGATCTGGGAAGATATTTCATTTATACCTTCTGTGATGATTGTGGTTGTGACTTCTCACAACCATTTCAGGTGAGCGCATTCCCTTCTTTCCAGTCAGGTGTGTTACCACGGGTAAACACTATTGTGCGCCTTTTTCTTTTCTAGCACTTCTGCCTTAAAGGATCTGGAAAGATGGAGGCTCGCGTAAAGGAATTGTGTGAAGTCACCGATACAATCCTTGCGGATATACAGGCTTTAAAGACCCGCTTTACAAGTCTACAGGATCTTAACAATCACAATCTGCAAGTTTTCGGACAAAATACCCAGGATTTACGAGCCAGGATTGAGGCTCTGGAGGAACGAGTCCAGGCACCATCCCCACCTCCAGGTTCTGGGTTTCCCAAGTTACCCCCTTTTCGTTTTGGTGGTGAACGTGAAAAATTCAGGGGGTTTATAAACCAATGCAAACTTTTTTTTTCTGCACATGCTTCGCAATTTACCTCAGAACGATCCAAAGTGCTTACTATAATCATGCTGCTCTCTAACAAAGCTCTGATGTGGGCAAATCCCCTGATTGAGACTGAAGATGAGTGCTTGAATAATCTGGATGCTTTCGTTTTAGCCATGGGGCAGGTGTTTGATGACCCTAACCGAGGTGCGACAGCTGAAGCAGCCATGTTAACTTTGCGCCAAGGTAAGCGCTCAGTAGCCGAATATGCCTTGGATTTCAAGAGATGGGCCCTCGATACCACTTGGGACAGTTCCGCCAAAAAATCTATCTTCCGGAAAGGGTTGTCTCCCATGATTAAGGATGAACTTGCGCGTGCTGACCCTCCCAATGCGTTAGGTGACTTTATTAACTACTGCATCCGCATTGATGCCCGTCTTACTGAACGCAGACAGGAGAGATGGTCTGAAAGTAATCGCATTAACCATTTCCTACCTTCCTCCCCAGCTAGGGAACCTCTGAGCAGGATCACACGGGAACCAGAACCTGAACCCATGCAGGTGGACTCTTTACAGAGACGGGTTAGTGATGCACGCAAAGAACATCGCCTAAAAGAAAATCTATGTTTCTATTGCGGTAAGTCAGGGCACTTCATTATAAACTGCCCCAGCCGTTCTCGTAAGACTACTGCAGCAGTCATTCACTGTGAGTGTTGCGAAAGGAGATCAGTCATGTCCGAACCTCAGGCTCCAGAAAGGTCTGCAGCTATAGACGTTGATTTCTCAGACTTAAACTCCGTTATTTCAGATTCTGATGACTGTGTAAATGCCGCAGTTGTTCAAGTTTCCTCAGCAGTGTCCCAGCTGAGCTGTAAGAAGAACAAGTCTCATTGTTTTCTTTCCATCAAGCTCTGGGTTGACTCGGTCTGGGTGTCTAGCTCTGCTATGATTGACTCAGGGGCAAGCGGTAATTTTATGGACATCTCCTTTGCCCAGAAACATGGGATACGCTCAGTGAAGAAGGCTACCCCTTTACAGATGGAGACTGTGGATGGTTCCCTGCTAACCTCTGGGCCAGTGGATCAGGAAACAGAGCCTTTGAAGGTCTTTATGGGTAAGGATCATCAGGAGAGGCTGTCTTTTTTGCTCATCTCTTCTCCTCACTTCCCCATTATTCTAGGGCTACCATGGTCTCTTTGTTATATCTGCTGTGATTTTCTGTTATTGTAACCTGGTTTTTCCGTCGGCCATTTTGCTTTGTCCTGCTGCAGCTACTTTGCCCTGAGTCAGTATGGAGTTTCTAGCTTCTGTGTTTCCGCCCTGTTCACAGCCTCTTGCCTTTTTAAGCAGCCTCAGCTGTTCAATCAGTGCTTCTGAATCATGTCTGCAGTCAGCCTGTTACCTGCTCCTGGAAGCCTTGGACTCTCCATCTACTACTGAGGATCTCTGGACACTGGAACTCTGCTGCATGCTGATCTACATTTGCAAGGGAAGTAACAGAGAGAGACTTGGAACCAGTTTGTGCTAAATGTTGGACTTAATGTTTACTCCGACCTGCCGTGCCATCTGCCGTGTCTCCTGCCTGTGTACCTGCAATTGTGTGAAGCCCTTTTCCCTGTGACCTACTTGTATGAAGTAATACAAGCAAGTTATAACTAAACCTCTGTCTCCTGTGTCTTCCTCGCACCCAAGCACAAGACTCTTAACAGACTATGTACAATACATTACAGATACATAAAATAAGAATAATGGGGATAGGGGAAAATATGTGCAAGTGGGTTGAGAGCTGGCTCAGGGATAGGAAACAAAGGGTGGTTATTAATGGAGCACACTCGGACTGGGTAGCGGTTAGCAGTGGGGTACCACAGGGGTCAGTATTGGGCCCTCTTCTTTTTAACATATTTATTAATGACCTTGTAGGGGGCATTCAGAGTAGAATTTCAATATTTGCAGATGACACTAAACTCTGCAGGGTAATCAATAAAGAGGAGGACAATTTTATATTACAGGATGATTTATGTAAACTAGAAGCTTGGGCTGATAAATGGCAAATGAGCTTTAATGGGGATAAATGTAAGGTCATGCACTTGGGTAGAAGTAATAAGATGTATAATTATGTGCTTAATTCTAAAACTCTGGGCAAAACCGTCAATGAAAAAGACCTGGGTGTATGGGTGGATGACAAACTCATATTCAGGGGCCAGTGTCAGGCAGCTGCTACAAAGGCAAATAAAATAATGGGATGCATTAAAAGAGGCATAGATGCTCATGAGGAGAATATAATTTTACCTCTATACAAGTCACTAGTTCGACCACACTTAGAATACTGTGCACAGTTCTGGTCTCCGGTGTTTAAGAAAGACATAGCTGAACTGGAGCGGGTGCAGAGAAGAGCGACCAAGGTTATTAGAGGACTGGGGGGTCTGCAATACCATGATAGGTTATTACACTTGGGGCTATTTAGTTTGGAAAAACGAAGACTAAGGGGTGATCTTATTTTAATGTATAAATATATGAGGGGACATTACAAAGACCTTTCTGATGATCTTTTTAATCATAGACCTGAAACAGGGACAAGGGGGCATCCTCTGCGTTTGGAGGAAAAAAGGTTTAAGCATAATAACAGACGCGGATTCTTTACTGTAAGAGCAGTGAGACTATGGAACTCTCTGCCGTATGATGTTGTAATGAGTGATTCATTACTTAAATTTAAGAGGGGACTGGATACCTTTCTGGAAAAGTATAATGTTACAGGGTATATACACTAGATTCCTTGATAGGGCGTTGATCCAGGGAACTAGTCTGATTGCCGTATGTGGAGTCGGGAAGGAATTTTTTTCCCCAATGTGGAGCTTACTCTTTGCCACATGGGGTTTTTTTGCCTTCCTCTGGATCAACATGTTAGGGCATGTTAGGTTAGGCTATGGGTTGAACTAGATGGACATATAGTCTTCCTTCAACCTTAATAACTATGTAACTATGTAAAAAAAACGTTAATGTATGAAGCCTACTGAGATGTTGAATTTGCTTCATATATGCTTCAGCTTTTGTTTAAACTCAATAAAAATAAGGAAATTAAAAAAATGAACATACAGTCATGGCAGAAAGTGTTGGCACCCTTGAAATTGTTCCAGAAAATGAATTATTTTTTCAAGAACATTATTGCAATTACCCATGTTTTGTTATACACATTTATTTCCTTTTAGTGTATTTGAACAACACACACAAAACAGAGAAAAAAGGCAAATTGAACATAATTTCAAACATAACCAAAAATGGGTGAGACAAAATTGTGCGTAAGCAACTGTCTTTTTATATAGCACTTGTCACTTTGTGTGTTTGATAAGTTTTTTAAAGAATCTGTTAAAAGTTACATTTTATACATAATTTCTGCTATATCTGGCATAAAACTACAGTTTGCCAAAATGTACGTGACTAAGCCAAGATCCATCTGGGAAAATATCTTGATTACAAACTAAAATAACAAAATAAACTGCACAAGTTTGGTATTGCAGCAATTTACTGCTCTTGAGAATCATGTTGCCAGGTGATTTTTACCACACAATGAACATCATTAAAACAAAAAACAACAGAGAAATTGCATTTTGTTGAGGTTTTTCATTCCAATTTTGCTACACTTTACGTTTTCCTTATTTTCCAATATGATAAAATGAGAAGAGTCATTATACACTACGCTCATCTTGGAAAAAACAAACATATGGCTTGGATCAAGGGGAGGAAGAAATGAAATCCCAAAAACGAATAATTCCTGAGTTGTTAACGGGTCAAAGGTGAAATCTATGATCCGTATAAGGATAACACCATAATACACTATGAACTGTCAACAGCAGATGGGTTCTTGCTAGTTAGTGCCTGATGACTGAATGTTTTGTATCTTTTATACTAGAATAATCTGTAATTAATAAAATTAATACCGAAAAAAATAATTGCCTAAAATATACAGTATTCACCTCTAGCTAGTAAATTACTGTCAGACTGATTCGTGATTAGTTTGTACCAGTCTCACAGAGACCATCTTTGACAGCTCTGAGTAACCTATGTATAACATTTTCTTCTGAAGTTTATTCTCAAATTGCTTGTGTGTTGCTATAATAACCTTTCTGAAAAACCTTTCCGAAAACATCTCGAAAACAACTTTAAAATCAATATCTAACCAACAACAAGATTGCAGAAATTGAAAGTCAAAACTGCAATATTGTTTGGTATTTTCAGAAAATACATGGCATTTTTTATGAATAACCATTTTTCTATAATCACTATTTTTCCTGCTTATTCGCTGCTCATCTTTCCCACGTAGAATGTATATGGATATGCAAATCATGTAAATGGTGCTCAATTTAGTTTTTAAAACTAACATTTTTGCACTGTTTAATACATATGTTACATAAAGCAATGCTTAATACATACTTTACACTACCAATTTTGTGATTTTTTTTTACATTTCGTGATCCAAGTAATCAATGATATTGAGTTAACCTAAGGGCAACAGAAACTGTTCCAGATGTCAAGCACATTTAGTCTTACTCAAGTTAACCAGCTGCCACGTCCAATTTCTATTTTTTTACTATATTTTTTTCTTCCTGTTTTCCACACTTCTTTATTTTCCTGTCAATGAAGTCATACAAGCATTTTTTCACTTATTTGCTCTCTTTTCTTGCAAAAAAAATTGTATAGTTGAACGGAGAAAACAAAACACAATTCTGTTATCAATGCCAGGTGGTAAAAATTACATGTCTACAACATTCTATGAGTTAATAGAATTATGATGAAACCAAATATTTGCGTTTTTTAAAAAGAATTAAAAAAAAACTTTTTAAAACTTAAAATTGGGTTTGTGTCATCAAATTCTAAGACCCATAAGTATTTTTTTTTCATTATCTACGCAGTGTGAAAGTTTGTTATATTTCAGGTAATGCTTTACTTTTCATTGGTAACCTTTTGTATGTGATTTGACGTCATTTTTTATCTTATTTTTCGATTGGTTAAAAATGGTAATTCTGGCTTTTTTAATCTTTATTGTGGTGCTCCCTATTAACTATAATCAATGATGATATTTTAAAGTTTCAGCCTTTTTGTAATGCAGCAACATTAAACATATTTTTTATTTTTCACATCTTTTATACAAAAATGTTTGTGTTTTTTAGATATATTTTTAATAAAGTTGTAACTTTTTTTAATTCCCCCTTCTGTTGATATGTTTTTTAATTGAAACATTTTTATACACTGTTGCATCACATGTCCACAGAATAAGTGGCAAATGTGTGATCGCCGAGAATCTCACAAATTAGTAAAAGAGGGTCCCTGAGACCCCGTTATAGATGAGTTTGAAAGTAGCAATCGTCACTCAAGGCCACAATTTTTTTTAATTTAAAAATGTATTAATGATTATAAGTAGTTTATTAACAAAATTTAATATATGATGTACTATGGCGCACAACAGGCATTAATTATTACTTTAACCATACATAGTATTGGAGTTCAACATAAAGTACAGTTTTCCACACGCTATACATTATACCACATGCACACACCTCTGCATACTTAAAGGGAACTTGTCATGCTCTCCATCCTGACCAAACCACAGTCAGTATGAATTGCAGCATGGCTGAGGACCAGATCACGAGACTAGACTTGTCTGGAGCTGTCTCTGCCAGCCTTTCCCAATGCTGCTGTAGAAGTGTGACAGTTCTTTCCTTTACCGGTCAATCACCTCTACATGTGCTGAGCAGATCTTCAAAGTATACACATAACTGCAATTGTGAAGGCAGGCTAAGATTTATTGTGTCCTCTTTATTGAGACCTACAAAACATGAAGGGAGAGGAGAGCAGACTTCTTCCTGACAAACGTGCTCTTTAAGATAGATTAGTTTTTGGAGAAGCGATGGATCAGTCTATGGCATACAAGGATGTGCAATGTCTTCTCAGAAAAAAAGCGACTCTTTAAAATAGTTCATAAAGCACCCGGCCTCATGAACTGCCTCGACCATTTAATCTGCAGAAAATAGCAAAAACAAGCACTAAATGGTACAATAGACTGTCCCTGCAAACAGAAATTTTGAGTCCTAAAAGACGTTCAAATTTTGTTCTTTCTTCCATGAAGGGCCAGATTAGGCAGGACTAGCCCAAAAATGTACAGGACTAGTTCACAGACATACCAATAAGGAATTTAGATTATGACTCCAATGGGACAGTAATGACAATGTCTGTAAAGTGCTGTGGAATACGGAGGCGCTATATAAGTATGAAAGCATAATAAATAACAAAAAATAAGTGCTTTCACAAGTGCGGAGATCCTTCAGTTGCATTGATACCTATTTAGACTACGTAGTTAGAGTTCCCCTTACTGGTTACCACTAGTGATGAGCGAGTATACTCGTTGCTCGGGTATTCCCAAGCATGCTCGGGTGGTGTCCGAATATTTGTGAGTGCTTGGAGATTTAGCTTTTGTTGACTCAGCTGCATGATTTACGGCTGCTAGCCAGCCAAAGTACATGTGAGGTTGCCTGGTTACTAGGGAATCCTCACATGTAATCAAGCTGTCCAGCAGCCGCAAATCATGCAGCTGAGGCTACGAAAACGAAATCTCCAAGCATTAACAAATACTGGGAGATCACCCGAGCGTGCTCGGGAAAACCCAAGCAATGAGTAAACTCCAGGGCCGAACTGGCCATCAGGCACTCCTGGCAAATGCCAGAAGGGCAGGTGGCAGTAGTGGGCCGCTCGCCAGTTCCGACTACCCTGTATAGACTATCTGACCTCCTGTCACATGTCTCCTGCCATTGTTTTTACAGCACTATTTTAGATTCTTGTCTGTATCTTACTTCTTTACACCTGGTGTCATTTTAATAATAAAGCTTTTTGATGTTTCCTACTATCAGACTGATTATCATCTTTTTTCAGATATGTGTAAGGACAACATCTGCAAAGAATTTGTATGTTCTCTCCGTGTTTGCGTGGGTTTCCTTCAGGTACTCCGGTTTCCTCCCACATTCCAAAGACATATTGATAGGGAATTTAGATTGTGAGCCCCAACGGGGACAGCGACGATAATGTAAAGCGCTGCGGAATATGTGAGCGCTATATAAAAATAAAGATTATTATTATTTATTTGTGGGGGCTGGCTGCATTACATTCTATGGGGGGCTGGCTGTATTACATTCTATGGGGGATGGCTGCATTACATTCTAGGGGGCTGTGCTGTATTACATTCTAGGGGGCTGTGCTGTATTACATTCTAGGGGGGCTGGGCTGTATTACATTCTATGGGGGCTGGCTGCATTACATTCTATGGGGGCTGGCTGCATTACATTCTATGGGGGCTGGCTGCATTACATTCTATGGGGGCTGGCTGCATTATTCTATGGGGGCTGGCTGGATTACATTCTGTGGGGGCTGGCTGGATTACATTCTATGGTGGCTGTACTGTATTACATTCTATGGAGGGGCTGTATTACATTCTATGGGGGCTGGCTGCATTACATTCTATGAGGGCTGACTGCATTGCATTCTATGGGGGCTGTGCTGTATTACATTCTATGGGGGCTGGCTGCATTACATTCTATGGGGTGGCTGTATTACATTCTATGAGGGTTGTGCTGTATTACATTCTATGGGGGCTGTATTACATTCTATGGGGGCTGTGGTGTATTACATTCTATGGGGGGGTTGTATTACATTCTATGGGGGAGGGCTGTAAAACATTCTAAGGGGGAGGGCTGTATTACATTCTATGGGGGAGGGCTGTATTACATTCTATGGGAAGGGCTGTATTACATTCTATGGGGGGCTGTATTACATTCTATGGGGGCTGTATTACATTCTCTGGGGGCTACATTATATTCTATGGGGAGTTGCATTATACTATATGAGGAGGGCTGCATTGTATTCTATGGAGGGGCTACATTATATTCTATGGGGGGCTGCATTATGCTCTATGAAGGGGCTACCATATATTATATATGCAGGGGCTGCATTATACTATATGAGGGGGCTGCATTATATTCTCTGGGGGGGTTACATTATACTCGGGGCTACAATATATTCTGTGGGGTGGCTGCATTATACTCTGGGGTGGCAGCATTATACTATATGTGGGCTGCACTATACTGTATCGAGGGCTATGGGGAATACATTATACTATATGAAGAACTATGGGGTGCATTATACTATGGGAAGTGAATTGTACAACATGGATGACAATGGCGGGGCATTATACTATACTAGATTGTGGCCCGATTCGAACGCATCGGGTATTCTAGAATATGCATATCCCCGTAGTATATGGACAATGATGATTCCAGAATTCGCGGCAGACTGTGCCCGTCGCTGATTGGTCGAGGCAACCTTTATGATATCATCGTCGCCATGGCAACCATTATGACATCATCGTCGCTGTGCTCATCGCTGATTGGTCGAGGCCTGGCGGCCTCGACCAATCAGAGTCGCGGGATTTCTACGTCGATACTGTGCCCGTCGCTGATTGGAGACGCGGGAATTCCAGGACAGACAGGCAGACAGAAAGACAGACAGACAGACGGAATAGAATATGCATGTCCCCGTAGTATATGGACAATGATGATTCCAGAATTCGCGGCAGACTGTGTCCGTCGCTGATTGATCGAGGCAACCTTTATGATATCATCGTCGCCATGGCAACCATTATGGCATCATCATCGCTGTGTTGCTGTGCAGGTCCCTCCCCTTGCCCATCGCTGCTCACCGCTTGTTGTCCTGGTCACATGGGGCCCCATGTGATCTTGCATCAGCGGTGACGTCAGCGTATGGAGGCGGGGGTACGGATCTCCAGCGTCGTACAGACAGGCGCGAGCATATCCGGTCCTTTGTGCTCTTATACCGCTCTGTTGTCCTGCATGGCACGCCCCCTGAGGAAGGAAGTCCCGCACTTCCGAAACGCGCGTCGGGGAGGGCGGGAGCCCACACGTGCCGGGTTTATACACCACTTGGTAGGTCACACTAATGTCTTCTTATTATTGTGTTGCGCACTTGCGCTTGTGACCGATCTTTACCCCTAAGTGTGGGCTCTCGCTAATGATGTGGTGATGTGGTTTGGCTGCCTGTTTCAGTCTCGTCCCTGTCTGATACCTATGTATGTATCTTTTATCAATAAAGTTGTTTCTACTTTCAGTAATTGTGGACGGTTTCCACCATTATTTCTGTGGTTGTTTGTAGAAAGACAGACAGACAGACGGAATAGAATATGCATGTCCCCGTAGTATATGGACAATGATGATTCCAGAATTCGCGGCAGACTGTGTCCGTCGCTGATTGATCGAGGCAACCTTTATGATATCATCGTCGCCATGGCAACCATTATGACATCATCATCGCTGTGCCCGTTGCTGATTGGTCGAGGCCTGGTGGCCTCGACCAATCAGAGACGCGGGATGTCTACGTCCTTTATGACATCATCGTCGCTGTGCCCGTCGCTGATTGGTCGAGGCCGCGAGGCCTCGACCAATCAGAGACACGGGATTTCTACGTCGATACTGTGCCCGTCGCTGATTGGTCGAGGCCTGGCGGCATCGACCAATCAGGGACGTGGGATTTCCTGGACAGACAGACAGACAGAAAGACAGACAGACGGAAAAACCCTTAGACAATTATATATATAGATGGAGCACTATGAGGAATGTATTATACTATTAGGAGGACTGTGGCAGTACATTATACTATATGGAGGACTGAGGAGTGTATTATACTATATGGAGGAATTGCAGTGTATTTTAATATATGGAGGACTATGAGGAGTGTATTATACTATATGGAGGACTGAGGAGTGTATTATACTACATGAAGGACTATGAGGAGTATATTATACTATATGGAGGAGTAATAACACAACCAGGCAACATAATAGATACAGGAGGGGGATAAGGGCACTAAATAGTGCGAAATAACCCCCCACCAAACAAAAGAACCAACTCCATAAGATATGTGAACAAGGAGTACATAAGGAGCATAAAGGTAGTAAGAAAAGGTAATAATACTTTATTAAATTACATGTAAAAATGCAACATGCACATAGTAATCATACAATAGTACAAAAATATATGTATATAGTGCTCAAGGATGGTAAAAACAAAACATGAGTGGACATCCCCCGGTGTGCACCGCCAATAGGGCCAATGTGCAAGCATAAAATTTGAGTGTGCTAGTTCAGGTGCACATGAATGACTGCACCAGTGTATAAGTAATGCCCAGTGGCGTAAAGAGTATTAAGAGTCTAACATAGCAACACTTACCAAAACAAGGCACCGAGGCAGTGCACACCGGGTGGGATCTACCAACACAGCCCCCGACGCGTGTTTCGCCCACAAATTGATTAGCTTTATCAAGGGGATGATGCTGGATGAGTCTGGCAGCTTTTAAATAAGGCCGACACACCACCATGTGACCGGTCACATGCTGAGTGACCAGCCAATGACCGCGGGGTATGCAGCGCAAGCGCGTGTTCGATGCCAAGTGCCGCGTCGCAGAAGGTGTCATGCATCCCGGGAGCGCCTGGAAAAAATCCAGAATGCAGGCGCGATGCAAAAAAGACGCCACTGCGACGGGGAACAGGGAAAGGGGACACGACGCATGTGCTCTACCGCGGGAAACCGGTTACTGAATTAAAAGACACAACAGATACCTGATATGAGCAAGAGATAAATGCCGACATGTCAATATATAAGAACCACAAGTATAAGTAGATACAAATGATATAATTCAGGCAATATATGCCAGTACAACAGCCCCATGAACCGTCACATAAAACAAAATGCAAAAAGATGGTGACATTACATATGCGAGCGGCAGATATACTCTGGCATATAAATCAATAAGATGGTATAGTTCAAGCAAAATATGCCGCACAAACTTTCATAATCGGTATCTGTTAAAAAGAATAGATGAAAAGATGGCGTCCTCAAGATGTTTTGAGAGGGAGGTCCATCCCGGTCAACAATGATCAAAGAGTATATGGTGGATGCCAGTGACTCAATCCTCAGGTGAATATGGCTAAAAAACATACAAAAGTAATAAAGTGAAAATAAAAACAATGATTAAAACCATAACAAGAAGGGGAACATCCCTAAATGGAAGCTCACTCAAGGGGGAGATTTAGAACAAAGGAGGGGCCAAGGAAGCACAAACGCAGGAAACACATACATAAAAGAAGAGAAAAAGTAAAAAAATCATAATATGAGTCTGGTAGACCGCCAGAAACTAAACCACGGTACCACCAAGACCCACAATATCATCTTAGAGGAAAGAGGAGAAGCTAAGGGACTCATTGAGTCCTTTGGGCGCCATAGTGTCCACACGAACAATCCAGCCCGCCTCGCGCTGGGCAAGAACCTTTTTATAGTTGCCTCCCCTAGTACCAAGATGGATACTCTCGATGCCCCTGATCTGAAGAGTCCCCGCATCACAGTCATGAAATTGTTTGAAATGGCGGGGAATAGTCTTCAGATCAGAGGCATCGTCAAGAGTCCTTGCTGCCCGTATGTCCCTAATGTGTTCGCGGACACGTACCCTTAGCTCCCTGGATGTCAGGCCGATATAGATCAGAGAGCATCCACATGTAGCATAATAGACAACGTTTGAAGTGCTACACGTGATGTGTTGCCTAATCGTGAACTCTTTTCTACCGTCGGAAGATTTAAATGTGGTGGCCCACACGATATTGTTACATGCCAAACAATGGCCACATTTAAAGGAGCCGAGCATCGGGCCCCTAGAGCTAAAAGGGTTGGCGACAGCAGGGACATAATGACTGCGGACAAGCAAGTTGTTTAAATTAGGGGATCTTTTGGCAGTCATTAGCGGGAAGTCACCCAGGGCTTGGGCTAGAGAGGGTTCGGTCATCAGGACCGACCAGTGCCTCTTAAGTATGTTTCTCATGTTGGACCATTCATGATTGTATGTTGCGATGAACCTGATTTTATCTCCATGGGTTCTCTCCCTACGTCCCATACTGTTGGTGTACAGAAGGTCTCTACAAGGGGCGTCCTCCTTGCCCTCTCAAAACCCCGCCTAATGCTTCTGCGGCTATATCCGCGATCCCTGAAGCGCCCCTCAAGGTCAGCCGCCTGTGCAAAAAATCTATCATCGGTGGAACAAGTACGCCTCATTCTTAGGAACTGTCAGACCGGCATGGCCCCAATGGTGGAAGGATTATGTGCAGAACCGGCATGCAGTAAAGCATTAACTGCAGTGGACTTCCTGAAAACGTCCGTCTGGATTCGACGTGTAGCGTCGATCTCCAGCTTAACGTCCAGGAAGTCGATATGCCGTGAATCAAAGTTGTACGTCAATTTGATGTTAAAAGGGTTCTTGTTAAGTTGATCCATAAAATCCCCGAGCTGCTGCGCCGATCCCCCCCACAAAACCAAGACGTCACTGATATATCTAAGCCAGCACAGCACATGGTCCGCGGCCCACACACCCCCGTCGCCAAAAATATATCTCTCCCATGAGCCCAGGAAGAGATTGGCAAACGAGGGCGCACAGGCCGCGCCCATGGCTGTGCCACGCCTCTGTAGATAGAACCCATCTTTAAAAGTAGAAAAGTTGTGGGTCAGGATAAAACGCAGCAGCTCGAGGATTAGCTCCCACATGGGGCCGCCCAGATCGGAGGTCCCCAAGAAGAGGCGAACTGCAGCCAGACCTTGATCATGGTCAATACACGTATATAATGTCTGCACATCGGCGGTGACCAGGAGGACGCCAGGGTCCACAAGGACGCCGTCAACCCGCGAAAGGACGTCCGTTGTGTCCCTGACATAAGATGGTAATACCTCAACAAGAGGTTTCAAATAGAAGTCGATGAATTTACAAATGGGGTCACATAGCCCCTCAATGCCAGACACGATCGGATGCTCCGGCGGGTTGACGGCGTCCTTGTGAATCTTTGGAAGCAGGTAAAAAGTTGGTACCTTTGTGGACCTCACCGTCAAGCCCTCCAACACCTTTCTATCTATGATCCCTTCATCAAAGGCCCTACCAAGGATAGCCTGCAGCTGAGAGGAGAAGGAAGACAGAGGGTTATACGTCAGTTTTGTATAGGTGGTGGTATCCCTTAACTGGCGAAACGCCTCTCTCTCATATTTGTCGCATGGCCAGATGACTATGTTCCCCCCTTATGTGCTGGCTTAATGACAATATCGTTAAAGGACTGTAATTCTTTTATAGCCTTTCTCTGCTTGGATGAGAGATTATCAAATTTACGTCTTGAGGATAAGCGTCTAAAATCCTCAGTGACCAGCCTGGTAAAAATCTCCACGGCTGGGCACAGAGACAGGGGGGGGAACCTAGTCAATCTGGGCATGCATGCAGGCGGGAACCTACCTTGAGGGTTACTTGATTGTTCCTCTAGGAGGTCTTCCAAAGCCTGCAAAGCTTCCCTCTCCACTTCAGATACAGGCCCCTGGGCTTGATGATTTTTATGGTGTAGTATTTTTAGCACCAGTTTACGGGAAAATAAATGGAGGTCCTTCATAGCTAAAAAGAAATCAAAAGAATTAGTAGGTGAAAAACTTAAGCCCCTACTAAGTACTTCAATCTGAACATCAGAGAAGGATCGTGTGGATAAATTTAATACCTCAAGGCCCCCATTACTACTGGTCCCCTGTTGCTTGCCTGATGCCGTCATGGCCTTTGAGGCCTGTCGTGTGACAATCTTTTTAACATGTGGGTTAGATCCGGGTTGTTCCCCTCTAGCTTCCAAGTCCACTGCAGTTAATGCTTTATTGCATGCCGGTGCTGCACATAATCCTTCCACCATTGGGGCCGTCCCGGTCGGACAGTTCCTAAGAATGAGGCGTATTTGTTCCACCGATGATAGATTTTTTGCACAGGCGGCTGACCTTGAGGGGCACTTCAGGGATCGCGGATATAGCCGCAGAAGCATTAGGCGGGGTTTTGAGAAGGCAAGGAGGACGCCCCGTAGAGACCTTCTGTACAACAACAGTAGAACCGATGGAGATAAAATCAGGTTCATCGCAACATACAATCATGAATGGTCCAACATGAGAAACATACTTAAGAGGCACTGGTCGGTCCTGATGCACGAGACTCCACATGGCGTGCTCAAATCAATGATACATTCAAGGATGGCTTTAACGGGGGTATGGAGGGATCAAGTGCCGATCTGCAGGAGACGATTGGGCATTTTGAAGATCTCTTAAAGAAGAGAACAAAGGTTTGGTGGAACCATGCCTTTCTTGAAAAATATCTGGAGGGGGGACTCATCCCCCGTGGACTCAGAATCCAAGTTTTCCCTTCATTTCCCGTGTTAGATGAGGATTTCAAGAATAAGTGGGAGGAGCTTCAGGGATCACGGATATAGCCGCAGAAGCATTAGGCGGGGTTTTGAGAGGGCAAGGAGGACGCCCCGTAGAGACCTTCTGTACACCAACAGTATGGGATGTAGGGAGAGACCCGATGGAGATAAAATCAGGTTCATTGCAACATACAATCATGAATGGTCCAACATGAGAAACATACTTAAGAGGCACTGGTCGGTCCTCATGACCGAACCCTCTCTAGCCCAAGCCCTGGGTGACTTCCCGCTAATGACCGCCAAAAGATCCCCTAATTTGAACAACTTGCTTGTCCGCAGTCATTATGTCCCTGCTGTCGCCAACCCTTTTAGCTCTAGGGGCCCGATGCTCGGCTCCTTTAAATGTGGCCATTGTTTGGCATGTAACAACATCGTGCGGGCCACCACATTTAAATCTTCTGACGGTAGAAAAGAGTTCACGATCAGGCAACACATCACGTGTAGCACTTCAAATGTTGTCTATTATGCTACATGTGGATGCTCTCTGATCTATATCGGCCTGACATCCAGGGAGCTAAGGGTACGTGTCCACGAACACGTTAGGGACATAGGGGCAGCAAGTACTCTTGACGATGTCTCTGATCTGAAGACTATTCCCCGCCATTTCAAACAATTTCATGACTGTGATGTGGGGACTTCAGATCAGGGGCATCGAGAGTATGCATCTTGGTACTACGGGAGGCAACTATAAAAAGGTTCTTGCCCAGCGCGAGGCGGGCTGGATTGTTCGTGTGGACACTATGGCGCCCAAAGGACTCAATGAGTCCCTTAGCTTCTCCTCTTTCCTCTAAGATGATATTGTGGGTCTTGGTGGTACCGTGGTTTAGTTTCTGGCGGTCTACCAGACTCATATTATTATGATTTTTTAACTTTTTCTCTTCTTTTATGTATGTGTTTCCTGCGTTTGTGCTTATTACCTTTTCTGACTACCTTTATGCTCCATATGTACTCCTTGTTCATATATGGAGGAGTGTATTATACTATATGGAGGACTGAGGTGCACATTATAATATATGGAGGACTATGGAGTGTATGATACTAAACAAGCAAAATGCTGCATATTCATCGAGTGATTGGATTGTTTATGTGGGAACAGAAATCCTTGTTCTCAGCAGCACATCGCCGCTGTAAACTGTAGTTGTGCTGCTGATAACATGATATTGTATGGGGACAGATTGATCTAATTGTGATTGTTCTGTTCCCTTCATTCTTTCTCAGTTGGTGTAAAGAGGCCGGGAAACAAGCGAACGACTTCAGTATTGTCGACCACACTCGTTTGGTGGCCTGAGATCAGCGCATGTAAATACAACAGAAATGCTTTGCAGGGAGACCAGGCAAGGATGATGACAGTTGTAGTTAGCACCCAGCGCCTGTGAATAGCGCTAACTCTACTGCTTTTCCCAGCTGCCAGAGCATTTAATTCTGGTATGTGTAATGATTTTTAAGGTTGATGTCAGCTGCGTAATGCCAGCTGCTATCAATCCCTGGTGTAAGTAATGGAGAGGTGTCTATCAGACACCCCCACTACTTGCCCAGACCTGGCAAGACCCAGCGACTCTGAAGAGCGGTGATGGTAGTAACAAATCCGCTCTTCACAGTCGCCAAGCTCAGCGCAAGACCCGAAATATCTGAAGAGCGGTGACGTTACTGATGTCACTGCTCTTCAGAGTTATCAGGTCTTGTGCTGTGCAGCAGAACCAAAAGTGGCTGTAGGCAAAATTTATGGAGCATCAGAATGAGGTTCCATAGCCTTTGGTCGTCTCAATCCCTTCATTATATACGAGATCCAGTTATGTAGGTAAAGTAGCGGATTTTCTTGGTACTGCAACTAAAAGCAATAAATAGGACTGAGCTGTATTGCAGGATACAACTGTAATTATATGTTATATAGTGTTACACTCCCCTCACTTCTTGTAACCTTCAAGTGTACAAAGATATTATACAGTCACCATGTGACAAGTGGGCCTGTGTAACTTCAAATGCCAGGGCTGAATTTTAGTCCCAGTCCAGCCCTGGTATACTCGCTCATGTCTAGTTACCACATGTTAAAATCAACTGCAGACCCTTTGGGAAGGATTCATTAAGGTGTTTACACCAGAATTCTGATGGAAAACAATTTGAAAAGCAGCAATATTTTTGGACAGCTTAAAAGTTCATAAAAAATATTGTGACTTTTAGCATTTTCACGCCAGTCTTGGCCAGCTCTGCCAATATGGATGGAGTCTGTGAGAAATGGAATGTGGCTACTGTCAAATTCATAAAAGGTCCACCACTTTAGTGGCATAACAATTTGCGTGCACTTCTCGATGAATCAGATGCCTCTTATGCCACCACGCCCCATTCAGTAAGACTGGCGTGCATTATGACAGGTCTTGAATTTCTGCTTTTATTTCTTTAACAATCATGAATCAATAAGGTAAAAAGCCATACCAGTTACTTTCAAGCTGGTAATAAATGGAGAGGCTATATAAAAAAGAATGATATTAATAAACATTTAATGCATGATAGCTTTGCTTCAAATCCATTTCTCATGATATAATTGGTTAGATTAGGAAAATTCAGTGGCTAAATATTTCTGGACCCATCTGTATCTCTCTAGATTCTAGCAATTTTCTCTGTAAATTACAATGTATAATTTAGAACGTTGTAACTTCTGTAGTTTTTAACCATATTCAAACAGCACCACCTACCGTATTTTTCTGACTATAAGACGCATTTTTGTTCCCCCAAATTTTGGGGGAAAGTGGGGGGTGCGTCTTATAATCCGAATCTGTGTGCTGTGCTGTAGAGGAGGGGGAGCAGCTCTGGAGTGGTGTCAGGGGGCTGGAATGGGCTGGCAGCAGGCTGCCGAGACAGCAGGAGGTCCTGTGCTCCCGCTCATTAGTCTCATGTAATATTCACTTTACCCGCTGTCCATCACCTCGGTGCTGAAGCTGCTGGAGTTGATTCACAGGGGAGCAGCAAATATTACATGTGCCTGCATCTCCCCGCCTCAGGGGGCATGTGTCTGCCAGTAGCACGGGGGGGGAATGTGTCTGCCAGCAGCACAGGGGGGCATGTGTCTGCCAGCAGCACAGGGGGGCATATAGTGACCAGGGGGCCTGTACCTGCCAGCAGCACTGGGGGGCATATTGTGCCCGGGGGGCATGTACCTGCCAGCAGCACAAGGGGACATATTGTGACCCGGGGGGCATGTGCCTGCCAGCAGCACAAGGGGGCATATAGTGACCGGGGGGGGGCATGTGTCTGCCAGCAGCACAGGGGGGCATGTGCCTGACAGCAGCACAGGGGGCATGTGCCAGCACAAGGATGGGGGTTATATAGATACCAGGATGAAGAACGTATGATTTGTAAGACAGACACTTGTATTAAAAGACAGACCCCCATTTAACATAAAAAAATATTTTTTTCTCTTTTTCTTCACCAAATTTGTGGGTGCGTCTTATTGTTCGGTGCGTCTTATAGTCCAAAAAATACGGTACTTCCTGAGAAGAGGACAGAGCACAGCTCGGTGAACGTGGGTCAGTGCAGCTGGTAAAATAATCATAATTTATGCCTAAATGAAGCATAAATTACTACTTCCATTTTCAATGGCAAAAGAAAGACTGGGTGCTTGTTCCAGTGGAACAGGGCATATTGGTCACTAATCCATTAATTAGTAGTATTTGGAAGAACAGCACTCCAAAAGTAGGAACAAAAAGAACGTCTTTGAACAGTCTTTATTTTGATTCCCTTATATCCAAAAATTATACAGGAAAGTGAATTTAAAGAGGTATTCCCATCTCCAAGATCCTATCCCAATATCTAGTAAATGTAATAATAATAATATTAGCAAATACCTCCAATTAGAAATGTAGTATAGTTTTTCTGATTCGCTATGTCTTTACTCATGCGCAAGCATTGCAGGATCGTAGGTATCCATGGTTATGATGACTAGCAACTAGCTAAGTGTCACTATATCAGTGGTCGTAACCATGGATACCTAAGTGTCACGCACAGTGTAGGAAAGTGCAACACAAAGAGATGAGGGGAAGGGAGCCCAAATCCAGAGAAGGGGGGATTGGGGACCCTAGGCAGATCTAAAGTCACCCTGCTCTAACCGTCCCTATATAAGCTTTTCACCTATTGCCGAGCAGAAATCTAATCCCTGCCTGACCCTGGCATTAAAATCTGCTTAGGGAAGGTCGGGGTGCAACTAGTCAATCCTCATTAAAACTAAATACAGCTGGGATAGACATACAAGGGGAACACTTATCTTGAGTAGACTCAGAGAAGTAATACAGGCATCCTCCAGCAGCACCAAAGAGGAAGATAGCCGACTGCTATAGCTCCAAGCCTCAACAGGGGAAAATGGAAATATCACCGGCAATTTCCAGAAGCAGACAGGATGTCTATAAACACCCAGTCCAGGTGTGTCAAATAGAGCCGGGGGAGGTTGCCAGTGGGCCAAGAGTCAGAAGGACTAGGAAGGCGTCAGCAAAGCCAACCGCACAGACCTACTGCAGCCAGATGCTGTGCGACTTTCTGCAGCCTCTGACACACCCATGACACTAAGGTCCTGCAATGCCTGCACATGAGGAAAGAGACATAGCAAATCAGAAAAACTATACTACATTTCTAATTGGAGATATTTGCTAATATTATTATTGGACCCGTGGAAGCGCACAAGCGCGAAACGGCCGTTGTCCTCTCCTTACTCCCCGCACTGCTAATGTTGTGAATTCTGTTGTTGGGCTCCCTCCTGTGGTCATGAATGGTACTTCGGCTGGTTCTGTCCATGGACTTCCTCTGATGGGTGTTTCTGAGTTTCCTTCCACAGGTGACGAGGTTAATTCACAGATCACAAGAATTTGACTTATCTTGACTCTGCCAAACGGTTGAATCCGAGACAGGCTCGATGGTCATTACTTTTCTCCCGTTTTGATTTTGTGGTTTCGTACCTTCCGGGCTCTAAGAATGTGAAGGCTGATGCCCTGTCAAGGAGTTTTGTGCCTGACTCTCCGGGTGTTCCTGAGCCGGCGGGTATTCTCAAAGAGGGGGTAATTTTGTCTGCCATCTCCCCTGATTTGCGGCGGGTGCTGCAAAAATTTCAGGCTGATAGACCTGACCGTTGCCCAGCGGAGAAACTGTTTGTCCCTGATAGATGGACTAGTAGAGTTATCTCTGAGATTCATTGTTCAGTGTTGGCTGGGCATCCTGGAATCTTTGGTACCAGAGATTTGGTGGCTAGATCCTTCTGGTGGCCATCTTTGTCGCGGGATGTGCGTTATTTTGTGCAGTCCTGTGGGACTTGTGCTCGGGCTAAGCCCTGCTGTTCTCGTGCCAGTGGGTTGCTTTTGCCCTTGCCGGTCCCAAAGAGGCCCTGGACGCATATTTCTAAGGATTTTATTTCGGATCTCCCCGTCTCTCAAAAGATGTCGGTCATTTGGGTGGTTTGTGATTGCTTTTCTAAGATGGTCCATTTGGTACCTTTGTCTAAATTGCCTTCCTCCTCTGATTTGGTGCCATTATTTTTCCAGCATGTGGTTCGTTTACATGGTATCCCGGAGAACATCGTTTCTGACAGAGGTTCCCAGTTTGTTTCAAGGTTTTGGCGATCCTTTTGTGCTAGGATGGGCATTGATTTGTCTTTTTCCTCGGCTTTCCATCCTCAGACAAATGGCCAAACCGAACGAACTAATCAAACTTTGGAAACATATCTGAGATGCTTTGTTTCTGCTGATCAGGATGATTGGGTGTCCTTTTTGCCGTTGGCTGAGTTCGCCCTTAATAATCGGGCCAGCTCGGCTACTTTGGTTTCGCCGTTTTTCTGCAATTCTGGTTTCCATCCTCGTTTCTCTTCAGGGCAGGTTGAGTCTTCAGACTGTCCTGGTGTAGATACTGTGGTGGATAGGTTGCAGCAGATTTGGACTCATGTGGTGGACAATTTGACATTGTCCCAGGAGAAGGCTCAACGTTTCGCTAACCGCCGGCGCTGTGTGGGTCCCCGACTTCATGTTGGGGATTTGGTTTGGTTGTCGTCTCGTTATGTTCCTATGAAGGTTTCCTCTCCTAAGTTTAAGCCTCGTTTCATTGGTGCGTATAAGATTTCTGAGGTTATCAATCCTGTGTCATTTCGTTTGGCCCTTCCTGCTTCTTTTGCCATCCATAATGTGTTCCATAGGTCGTTATTGCGGAGATACGTGGCGCCTGTGGTTCCATCCGTTGATCCTCCTGCCCCGGTGTTAGTTGAGGGGGAGTTGGAGTATGTGGTGGAGAAGATTTGGGATTCTCGTGTTTCGAAACGGAAACTCCAGTACCTGGTCAAGTGGAAGGGTTATGGTCAGGAAGATAATTCCTGGGTTTTTGCCTCTGATGTTCATGCTGCCGATCTGGTTCGTGCCTTTCATTTGGCTCATCCTGGTCGGCCTGGGGGCTCCGGTGAAGGTTCGGTGACCCCTCCTCAAGGGGGGGGTACTGTTGTGAATTCTGTTGTCGGGCTCCCTCCTGTGGTCATGAATGGTACTTCGGCTGGTTCTGTCCATGGACTTCCTCTGGTGGGTGTTTCTGAGTTTCCTTCCACAGGTGACGAGGTTAATTCATTAGCTGCTGCTCTATTTAACTCCACTTAGATCTTTGCTCCATGCCACCTGTCAATGTTCCAGTATTGGTCTAGTTCACTCCTGGATCGTTCTTGTGACCTGTCTTCCCATCAGAAGCTAAGTTCAGCTTGTATTTCTTTGGTTTGCTATTTTTCTGTCCAGCTTGCTATTTAATTTGTTGTCTTGCTTGCTGGAAGCTCTGGGACGCATAGGGAGCGCCTCCGCACCGTGAGTCGGTGCGGAGGGTCTTTTTGCGCCCTCTGCGTGGTCTTTTTGTAGGTTTTTGTGCTGACCACAAAGTAACCTTTCCTATCCTCGGTCTGTTCAGTAAGTCGGGCCTCACTTTGCTAAATCTATTTCATCTCTGTGTTTGTATTTTCATCTTTACTCACAGTCATTATATGTGGGGGGCTGCCTTTTCCTTTGGGGAATTTCTCTGAGGCAAGGTAGGCTTTATTTTTCTATCTTCAGGGCTAGCTAGTTTCTTAGGCTGTGCCGAGTTGCATAGGGCGCGTTAGGCGCAATCCACGGCTATTTCTAGTGTGTTTGATAGGTTTAGGGATTGCGGTCAGCAGAGTTCCCACGTCCCAGAGCTCGTCCTTATTATCAGTAACTATCAGGTCATTCCGTGTGCTCTTAACCACCAGGTCCATTATTGTCCTGACCACCAGGTCATAACATGCTACCCTCAACCAGCCGCCTCTCCTTAATATGTCTGTTTCGTTGCTATGATGAATAAAGGACTTTGATTTGCAGCCAACCTGGGTGAGTGCCACATCTAGTTCTTCCTTTTTTGAATATTATTATTATACTTCGTACATATTGGGATAGGATCCTGGAGATGGGAATACCCCTTTAAGCAACATTTTGGTTGATGTTCCATTTGTCAGACCAGTGGTACAAAGAGCAGTAAATGTGAAAGGACATCACATCACTGTACATTTAATGCTTTTTCTACCACTGTGAGAAATTATGAACAGTTTAACAATACATAAATATCAATGCTAGATCAACCACATGAATGCCAAACAGAGATAATGTAGGTAGACGATGCCAATGGTGACATGAACTTTATTATTTAGTTGTAGCGACACATCATATTGAAACATAACTAAAAATATATTCGGGCATTATTACAATGTACAATTTCGCTTCCTGACTTTTTATACAATTTTCTCTAGCAAAATAAAACACTTTCCTTGAAATATTGCTTCATAAAGAAGGAAAAATGAGACTTCAGCACCCCCTTGTGGCTAAATCCGTAATAAATAAAAAATGAAGATCCAGATGTTGTAGAGAACCTTTCCTGAACCACTCATCATTTGGATTCTTGCTGGTTTATTTTTTAATTAAATTAAGAATTACTGATTTTCTCATCTCTAAAGAAATATGCAAGACGTGTTGTAAACTGTTGAGAAAATTACATTCATAATTAAACAACCTGCTCAAGAGGAGTGTGACTAATTTTCTATACTATAAATGCACATGTTAATGTAAGGCATAATTGCAGCTGCAGGCTATATTAACTCAACTTTGTATTGTTTTAAAGGAAAACCTGCCAAAAGTTTAATAAGTTCTTTTAAACAAAGCATGTCCTTCAGTATAGAATGTAATCGCTTCACACACACACATATATATATATATATATATATATATATATATATGTGTGTGTGTGTGTAATCGTGTTCCCTTAGCTTTCATAGGCTAGCATTAACCCTTGGAGAACTAGCTGTACAGGTGGCACAATATATCAACATTGCCGAAATCTGCTTAGCGGCCCAGGATATTGCATTACAAAAGAGGTTAAGTTCGGCCAGTGGCTTTTTTTCATTAGGAACATTTTGATTATGGTGTTGACTCTAATTTATCATTTTTAAATAATTGTGACCATCCCTTTAGGGTAATTTATTTCTAGTGCTTATTAATCACAGGGTACACTGAGAATAACCTTGCCCTCAGGTTTTGCTGGGCTAATGCATTTTCTCTACAATAAAATAGGGGTGCTCAGTGTCAAAGAAATGGAATATTAAGCCAAGAGCAGAAGGCAGGCGATTTATACTCCAGTAATGGCAATGTGCACGGAACATATGCAACCATTGATAGATCATGTTAATATTTATTATATTTGTTAAAGGGGTGGTCCAGTATCTAAAACATCCTTTTTAAATACTTATCTTTACACCCTAACCACTTTTGCAATAAGCTTTATTACACAATACCCTACACTTCTCCCTACCCTGCTTATCCCTAAATGTGTTTTTTTACTTCACTTCCTATGATGTTTCATTTGGGAGGAGTCTCAAACAGGATGTCTCAGAATGCTGGAGCTGCACTCACTTCTCCGAATCATCTATCGCCCCTCCTGGAATAGTATGTCATCAGGGGCTAGCATGGCAGTTACTTACTAAAGTTTCTTGTATCACCAACCTCTGAAGATGTCCTAAATCCATGGTCATGCCTATAGAACCTAATGGAGATGTGATGCTGCTTCTAACTGTGAAAGAATACGTCATTCCAGGGCAGAGATAGAAGCAGTGAGTGACACCAGCACTGTCAGTACTGCACCACAGCTTCTAGCACCGTCCACAATTGAATTGCCATCATGGGGCGCTGCTGGTGTCAAGCCCTGATTCTATCATTGCCCGTGATGATGATTCATTTGAAAATGGTACTAGAAGTTGTGCAGCAGCTCAGATAGAAGAGTGCCGGTGCTGCACTTACTTCTCCCATGGATTTTATCACCATGGCCATGGATCCAGAACATCTTCAGAGGTCGATGATACAAGAAACTGTAGTAAGTAACCCCTATCACCAGGAGGGGTGATAGACACTGCAGGGAAGCAAATACAGCCCCAGCCTCTTGTGATGTCCTGTTTGAGACTCCTCTATAGGGAGTGGAGTAAAAAAACACATTTAGAGATTAGCTAGACAGGGATAGGTATTTTCAAAGGACACTTTTGGTACAGGACTACACCTTTAAGAACAATATTGGAAACCAGACTATGCTCTGATTATTTTGTTACTTTATCCTTGCTTTCTATGTTAGGTTTCATATTATATTTTTATATATAGATTTTATGATTCGCTGAAGTGTGCCAGGCAAAATAATTGGTAGATGCCAGCAAACTGGAACTCCACTCATCACTATAATGAAGCAGCCCATGTAGGTCCCCATGTGGATTATGATCAGCCCACAGGTAAAAAGGTGAATTCCCTGCTGGAGTGGGCCCACGGCGCCTCACTCTGTTAAATGTACACTTGATGCTCAATAATAATGGACATAAAAGTATACCACTTCTCTCCATTAATTTAACAAACTACCCATTTTATTTATATACAGTAAAGATATGTAGTGTGGCAGTCCACTAAGTATCTACCTCAACAGGACCCACCTTCTCCCTATGGCCCCTTTCCCCCCAATCATCTTGATGGAAGGGGTTGTTTATTATTGATCTTGATAGCCAATCCTTGGGACAGGTAATCAATATCAAATTGGTGGGAGTCCAACACCAGACATCCTCTCTGATCAACTGCTACCATCTTCTATGGCTAGAAATATACAGTATATGGAGCCAGAACACCACGACTACATACACTGTGTGCACTGAAATTAATTGAAGCTGATCTTTAGTACCCCAGAATGGCCACTATATGGCGTATGGAGCTGAGCTGTTCCGACTGTATATTGTCTTCTTGCAAGTGTCACATGACCTGCAAACAGCTGAGCAGTTTTCTGATTGAAACTGCTCTTCAACTGCAAAAACAAGAAGCCATTAACGATGAATTTAAAAATTGTGATAAAACTACATACAAATAATAAAGGACAGAACCATGCCCTGCAGACTGTGAGCCCTCGCGGGCAGGGTCCTCCCTCCTTATGTACTCGTGTGCCTTGTTATCTGCTCATGTTTAATGTATTTGTCTATATTTGCCCCGTATTCACATGTAAAGCGCCATGGAATAAATGGCGCTATAAAAATGTATAATAATAATAATAATAATTCCCTGTAAAAAAAAAAAAACTACATACAAATACAGTGCCATCTTTCTATTGAATAATGTGTTGACAAGAAATTTGCAAAGGATCAGGTAATATTTGAACGCACAGTAGTCTTACCTCCCAACATTTATTTTACGATAGGCCACTGCTAGTGATGAACTATCATACATGGGTAACGCATTATCTGAGCATGCTCGGGTGTTATCCGAGTATCTTGTATTGCTCGTATATTATTGAGTCCCCTTGGCTGCATGATTTCTCGCTGTTAGACAGCCTGAACACATGTGGGGATTTCCTAACAAACAGAAACATGTGTTCAGTCTGTCTAACAGCCGAAAATCATGCAGCTGCAGGGACTCGAACATAATGTACGAGCACTCCCAGATGTTCGGATAACATCATGCAGCTGCAGGGACTCGAACATAATGTACAAGCACTCCCAGATGTTCGGATTACATCATGCAGCTGCAGGGACTCGACCATAATGTACGAGCACTCCCAGATGCTCGGATAACACCCAAACGTGCTCAGATAAGATGTTATAGCTGTATAAACTTGAATGCTTATTGGATGAAGCAGATCAGATGACGTGCATTTGTGTAACGAGGGGGGGTGGGTGAGGTCTAAGTATATCAACACTTTTTATGAAGTAGATTTATTAGGCAATTTGTTTTCCTCAGTTAAAAGGGACCAAATAAGAAATTTAACTCACTGGGCCAAGAAATATCTGAGGTTTTATAGACTGATGAGATGAGAGTGATACTTGACAAACCAGATGGATGTGCCCATGACTGGGTCCACAGACCTCCACTTCGAATCAGACGCCAACAAGGTGGAGGTGGGATCCTGCTATTGGCTGGAATTATTACAGATGAGCTTGATGGACATTTTCAGGTTGAAGGTGGTCTCAAAATCAACTCCCACACCTACAGCCAGTTTTTAAAAGACACTTTCTTCAAGCAGAAAAAAAACATGATTTTTATTTATAACAATGCTCCATCAAATGCATCAAAGTCTGCACTGCTTGACTGCTAGTAAAGGCCTTAAGGATGAAAACATAATGGCATGGAGCCTTCCTCACGTGACTTAAACCCTATAGAGCACTTGTAGGCCCTTCTGAAATGGGAGATTTAAAGGGAACCTATCACCCTCCCCCCCCCAGGCATTTGTAACTAAAAGAGCCACCTTGTGCTGCACTAATGCTGCATTCTGACAAGGTGGCTCTTTTAGTTCGGGTCCCTGGCACTGCTGCAATAATCACTTTTGAAATTTGTCCCTCATACCTGTGAAACCGTCCGTGGGGCAGGTCTTTCCCCCTAATCCAGACCCCTCACACCCGTCACTCATGGCCTATGCATGCCGGGCGCCACCTACTCTTCTTTCAGTGGCGTCCCCGGCACCTGTGCTGTAAGTTCGAAGGGCAGCGCAACTGCCCATAACAGCGCAGGCGCCGGGAACGCTAATGAAGGAAGAGGAGGCTGCGCCCGGCGCGCAGAGACCATGAGTGACGTGTGTGAGGCGTCTGGATTGGGGGGAAAGACCTGCCCCCGGACGATTTCACAGGTATGAGGGACAAATTTCAAAAGCGATTATTGCAGAAGTGCCAGGGGCCCGGACTAAAAGAGCCACCTTGTCAGAATGCAGCATTAGTGCTGCAGAAGGTAGCTGTTTTAGTTACAAACACCTGGGGGGGTGACAGGTTCCCTTTAAGGTGAAGAAAAACAGTCACCTCTCTGGAAAGTGTCTGGGAGGGAGACTGTGGTTGATGCTGCCCAAACAGTTTATCGCAAACAGATAAAAAAAAACCTGAAACTCCATGAATGGAAGGCTTGTGACTGCAATTGAAAAGAAGGTTGGCTAAATTTATATTTAAAAAAAAAAATGTCAGAAATTGTATTTTTGTACATTTTGAGTTGTATGGTTATGATTCTCACTTTTACAGATGAAAACAAACATAGAAAGGAAAATCATGCCTGCACACGTTCAGCATTAAATTAATGTACAGGTGCACAAATCTGCTATCATTATTATTATTTTTTATTATTATAGCACCATTTATTCCATAGCACTTTACCTGTGAGAAGGGGTATACATAATAAAAAACAAATACAATAATCTTAATCAATGCAAGTCACGACTGGTACATAAGGAGAGAGGACCCTGCCCGCGATGGCTCACAATCTACAAGGGATGTGTGAGAATACAGTAGGTGAGGATAGAGCTGGTTGTGCAGCGGTTTGTTCTATCGGTGGTTACTGCAGGTTGTAGGCTTGTCTGAAGAGGTAGGTCTTCAGGTTCTTTTTGAAGGTTTCCAGGTTAGGCGAGAGTCTGATATATTGGGGTAGAGAGTTCCAGAGTATGGGGGATGCGTGGGAGAAATCTTGTATGCGATTGTATATAAATATATACATACATTACACACTGTGACCCCTTAATGACCACCAATACCTCTTTTTACTGACCTGAGATATAAGAGACTAGCATCCCCATACAGCTGATAATCCAGCAGCTGTCGGCTGTACACTACAGCTGACAGCTTGCTATATCAGCCACGATCAGTGTTGGCACTGTCAATACCGTATTTTTCGGACTATAATACGCATCAGACCATAAGACACACCTAGGTTTTAGAGAATGAAATTAGGAAAAAAATTGAAGCAAAAAAATTGTCAATTCTGTACTCAATATCCTCTATCCTGGTATACAGTGGGTACGGAAAGTATTCAGACCCCTTTAAATTTTTCACTCCTTGTTTCATTGCAGCCATTTGGTAAATTCAAAAAAGTTCATTTTTTTCACATTAATGTACACTCTGCACCCCATCTTGACTGAAAAATAAACAGAAATGTAGAAATTTTTGCAAATTTAATAAAAAAGAAAAGCTGAAATATCACATGGTCATAAGTATTCAGACCTTTGCTCAGACACTCATATTTACATTACATTCTGTCCATTTCCTTGTGATCCTCCTTGAGATGGTTCTACTCCTTCATTGGAGTCCAACTGTGTTTAATTAAAATGATAGGACTTGATTTGGAAAGGCACAAACCTGTCCGTATAAGACCTAACAGCTCACAGTGCATGTCAGTCCAAATATGAATCATGAGGTCAAAGCAACTGACCAAGGAGCTCAGAGACAAAATTCTGGCAAGGCACAGATCTGGCTAAGGTTACAACACAATTTCTGCATTACTCAAGGTTTCTAAGAGCACAGTGGCCTCCATAATCCTTAAATGGAAGAAGTTTGGGACCACCAGAAGTCTTCCTAGACCTGGCCGTCCAGCCAAACTGAGCAATCATGGGAAAAGAGCCTTAGTGAGAGAGGTAAAGAAGAACCCCAAGATTACTGTGGCTGAGCTCCAGAGATGCAGTAGGGAGATGGGAGAAAGTTCCACAAAGTCAACTATCACTGCAGCCCTCCACCAGTCGGGCCTTTATGGCAGAGTGGCCCAACTGAAGCCTCTTCTCAGTGCAAGACATATGAAAGCCCGCATAGCATTTGCTAAGTGACACATGAAGGACCCCCGTCACGTAATCGGGGTCAGCGATGCATCAGCATGACAACCAGAGGTCTATTGAAGACCTCTATGCTTTTTGATGCCGGATTGCTCTGAGCGCCACCCTGTGGCCGGCGATCATGGCAACGCTGCAATTCTACTACATAGGATCTGGGCATCAATCCTATGTAGAGCCGATCGAGTTGTGCCAGCTTCTAACCTCCCATGAAGGCTATTGAAGCATGACAAAAGTAAAAAAAAATTTAAAAAAATATGAAAAAAATAAAAACAATATAGGGCCGGGATCACACATATGCGAGATACGGCCGAGTTTCACAGGTGAAAACCCAGCTCTGGCGCCGGCACTCCGGAGCGGAGCGTGCAGCTCCATGTATTGCCGTGCGGCGCACGCTCCACTCCAGAGTGCCGGCGCCAGAGCTGGGTTTTCACCTGTGAGACTCGGCCGTATCTCGCGTATGTGTGATCCCGGCCTAAAAGTATAAATCATCCCCCATTCGCCCCATTCAAAATAAAACAATAAAAAAAAAAAAAACCTACACATTTGGTATCGCCGCTTTCAGAATTGCCCGATCTATCAATGAAATAAAGGATTAACCGGATCACTAAATCAGCAACAAAAAAATTCGAAACCCCAGAATTTCATTTTTTTGCTCGCCATGACATTGCATTAAAATGCAATAACAGGCGATCAAAAGAATGTATCTGCACCAAAATGGTAACATTAAAAATGTCAGCTTGGCACGCAAAAAAATAAGCCCTCGCCCTACCTCAGATCACGAAAAATGGAGACGCTACAGGTATCGGAAAATTGCGCAATTTTTTTTTTTTTTAGCAAAGTTTGGAATTTTTTATTACCACTTAGATAAAAAATAACCTAGACACATCTGGTGTCTATTAACTCATAATAACCTGGAGAATAAAAATTGCAGGTCAGTTTTACCTTTTAGTGTACCTAGCAAAAAAGCCAAACAAAAAACAAGTGTGGGGTTGCACTTTTTTTGCAATTTCACCGCACTTGGAATTTTTTCCCCGTTTTCTAGTCCACGACATGCTAAAACCAATCATGTCGTTCAAAAGTACAACTTGTCCCGCAAAAAATAAGTCCTCACATGGCCATACTGACGGAAAAGTTAAAAAGTTATGGCTCTGGGAAGGAGGGGAGCGAAAAACGCAAAACTGAAAAAAGCTGCGGTCATGAAGGGGTTAATGAGAAAAAAATAACTTTTTTGAATTTACCAAATGGCTGCAATGAAGGAAAGAGTGAAAAATTTTAAGAGGTCTGAATACTTTCCGTACCCACTGTATATGGTCCGCTCATCCCCATTCTGATACACATGATACCCTAATCCTTATCTTGGTATGCATGGCCCCCTCATCCCTATCTTGGTATGCATGGTCACATCCTTATCCTGGTATGATTGGCACCATCCCGGTACTGGTATGCATGGTCCCATACCCGGCCCTAGTGTGGTTGGCCTTATCCTTATCGTGGTATGATTTGCCCCATCACAGTCCTGGTTTGATTGGTCCCATCCTTATTCTGGTATGATTGTCCCCATCCTAGTCCTGGTTTGATTGGTACCATACTTAGTCTAGTATAACTGACCCCATCCCATTCCTGGTATGATTGGTCCCATCCTTATTCTGGTATAATTGGCCCCATCCCGTTCCTGGTGTGATTGATCCCATCCTTATTCTGGTATGATTGTCTCCATCAAGGTCCTGGTATGATTGGTCCCATCCTTATTCTGGTATGATTGCCCCCATCAAGGTCCTGGTATGATTGGTCCCATCCTTATTCTGGTATGATTGCCCCCATCAAGGTCCTGGTATGATTGGTCTCATCCTTATTCTGGTATGATTGGTCCCATCCTTATTCTGGTATGATTGCCCTCATCAAGGTCCCGGTATGATTGGTCTCATCCTTATTCTGGTATGATTGGTCCCATCCTTATTTTGGTATGATTGCCCTCATCAAGGTCCTGGTATGATTGGTCCCATCCTTATTCTGGTATTATTGCCCCATCAAGGTCCTGGTATGATTGGTCCCATCCTTATTCTGGTATGATTGACCCCATCATGGTCCTGGTATGATTGGTCCCATCTTTTTCTGGTATAAATGGCCCCATCCTGTTCCTTGTATGATTGGTCTTATCCTTTTTCTTTGATAATTGGCCCCATCCCATTCCTGGTATGCATGGCCCCATCAGGAAAAATTAAAAAAAATGCTCTGATGCCAGCAGCAAGCATTAATTGTAAGCATCACACAGCAGGGACATCATACGCTGCTCCCAAGCAGAGCACAGCTGCCAGAATACTCACAGGGACCGTTCATCGCTGAGAGCAGTGAGTATCCATTCCTCCTCAGTAGTGCGCAGTGTCAGCCAGCGGCTTCCTGCTGCTGCAGTGGTCACGTGTGCCGATACTTAAGAGAAATGAATATTCAGAATATTCATTTCTCTTAAGTACTGGCACACATAACCTCTGACAGCAGCAGTCTTTGGCTGACACTGCGCACTACTGAAGAGGAATGGACACTCACCGCTCTCTGCGATGAATGGTCCCGGTGAGTATTCCGGCAGCTGCTTGCACTGGAGCAGGACACTGTGATGGAGGGAAGGAAGGTAAGTGTAATGTTTTTTTTTTTTAATCTTAACTGATGGGACCAATCATACCAGCAACAGGATGGGGCCAATCATACCAGAATGCCAGAAAGAAATGCATATTCATTGCCCTCCACATCCATGGGTGTGAAATGCAGTGCATATTCATTTCTCTTTAGCAGCGAGCACAGGAGTTAGCCAGAGCTGCCGGCTCCAGCCTCCTGTTACCCAATGCTCTGCCGAAACTGCTCCCCACCACAGCCAGAGTCCTTACATCTGGACTATAAGACGCACCCCCCATTTTTCTCCACATCTTGGGAGGAAAAAAGTGCATCTTATAGTCCAAAAAATACGGTATCTGCTTAACCCTTTAGATCAGGGGTGTCAAACTGCATTCCTCGAGGGCTGCAAACAGGTCATGTTTTCAGGTTTTCCTTGCATTGCACAGGTGATAATTGAATCACCTGCAGAGAATGATTCCAGCACCTTGTGCAATGCTAAGAAAATCTTGAAAACATGCATGGTTTGAGGCCCTCGAGGAATGCAGTTTGACACCCCTGCTTTAGATGCTGCTGTCTATAGTCACTACATCATATAAATGGTTAACAGAGTGTTGGGGCTTCCTCTTTATCCCCATCGGCACCCTGAGATCATGATTGTGTGGTTCTGATGTTTACCATGGCACTTCACGAAATGGTTGCCTTAGAGTCTGCCGGCTACAGTGACCTGTTCAGAAGTAAGTTACATTTAGGTTCCAAAATATACTTTTTCATTCATGTCATGTCACTTTGTATTAATTCCTGAAAAGCCTCCAAATAGTTACCGTATATACTCGAGTATAAGCCGAGACCCCTAATTTTGCCACAAAAAACTGGGAAAACTTAATCACTCGAGTATAAGCCTAGGGTGGAAAATGCAGCAGCTACCGGTAAATTTCAAAAATAAAAATAGATACCAATAAAAGTAAAATTAATTAAGACATCAGTAGTTTAAGTGTTTTTGAATATCCATATTGAATCAGGAGCCCCATATAATGCTCCATAAAGTTTATGATGGGCCCCATAAGATGCTCCATATTAAAATATGCCCCATATAATGCTGCACAAATGTTGATTATGACCCCACAAGATGCTCCATACAGACATTTGCCCCATAGAATGCTGCACAAATGTTGATTATGGCCCCATAAGATGCTCCATACAGACATTTCTCTCATGTAATGCTCCACAAATGCTGATTATGGCCCCATAAGATGCTCCATAGAGACATTTGTCCCATATAATGCTGCACATGGCCCCATAAGATGCTCTATTGAGATATTTGCCCCATATAATGCTGCACATGGCCCCAAACAGATATTTGCCCCATATAATGCTGCACATGGCTCCATAAGATGCTCCATACAGATATTTGCCCCATATAATGCTGCACATGGCCCATTACAGATATTTGCCCCATATGTTGTTGCTGCGATAAAAAATAAAAAATTACATACTCACCTCTCAGGCCCCCGGCACTTGCTATATTCACCGGTTAAACCGACGGCCACCGCTGTGTCTTCCCCGTCCTCTGCACTGACGTTCAGGCAGAGGATGGCGCGCACACTAATCGCGTCACCGCACCCAGAGGATGGGGAAGACGCAGCGGCGGCCGTCGGTGGAACGGGGAACAGGTGAATATAACGCACTGTGCTATACTCACCTGCTCCGG
Source organism: Ranitomeya imitator (assembly GCF_032444005.1). Lineage (NCBI taxonomy): Eukaryota > Metazoa > Chordata > Amphibia > Anura > Dendrobatidae > Ranitomeya > Ranitomeya imitator. The sequence goes on from NC_091287.1 coordinate 106,427,133, forward strand.
GCGCGGTGCAGTCCCTGGTTCTCTGGGCACCGGCAGCTTCTTCCTGCATTGAGCAGTCACATGGTACCGCTCATTACAGTAATGAATATGTGGCTCCACCCCTGGGAGTGGAGCCGGGTCCATATTCATTACTGAGCGGTACCATGTGACCGCTCTCTACAGGAAGAATCTGCCAGCACCCGGAGAACCAGGGACCGCGCCAGGAGCAGGTGAGTATTATTAGACAGCTGCCGCTCCCCCTCCCCTGCCGACCCCTGGGTATGACTCGAGTATGAGCCGAGAGGGGCAATTTCAGCCTAAAAAATGGGCTGAAGTTCTCGGCTTATACTCGAGTATATACAGTAATATACTACCTGACAGCAGTTTTCAATTTGTCAGGGGGTGCTGTTTTTAAAATGGCATTACTTTTGGAGGTTTTCCAATATTTAGGACCCCAAAGTCACTTCAAACTGGAATAGGCCCCTAGAAAAATTAATTTTGTAAATTTCCTTGAAAAAAGAAAAAAAATGCTGCTACAATTTTAAACCTCCTAAAAGGCTGACAAAATAAAATAACATTTTACAAATGCTGCTGATGTAAAGCAGACATGTGGGAAATACTATTTATTAATGTTTTTCTGTGGTATGATTATCTTGGTAAAAGGGATAATCATTCAAAGTTTGAAAATTGAAAATTTTTTTTACATCTTTGTAAAATTTCTGATTTTTTTTATAAATAGACACAAACATATTGACATAAATTTACCATTATCATAAATTATAATGTATCACAAAAAAAATCTCAAAATGACTGGAATTTGTTGAAGCGTTCCCGAGTTATTACCACATAAAGTGACATTGGTCAGATTTAAAAAATGTGGGCAAGTCACTAAGCGGTTAATGAACACATGAAGTCCTCTACTGCTGTAAACTTTTAAAACATAAGGTATTTATTAGTGTGTTATTTTTTAATCAAAGATCGCAAAAGCTATCCAACCACATCAAGGTGTATCTAAATATGGATGATACCTATCACTATTGTCCTTACTTTAAGTTTTTAATGTTTAGAGCAATAGCAGAGATCATGCATTCATTAACCACGTTGTGCTGATGCATAGGGAATGCATATGTCTGTATATTGGCCACATAGCGTACTGTGCACCTGTACATTAATGTAATACATAAGGTGTGGGGGCCCTATTTTTAATTTTTTGTAGTACATATTTTGGTGGTCGAGGTCCCTTCCAGGACTCAGCACCATTATCCATTCATCTTTCCCACATAAGGTTTTAATTGTGAGTTATGCCTGGTCCCTTTCACTTCCCCAGTTCAGATGAGGCCTAGCTTCGTAGATGGAGAGGTAGAACGTTAGTCAAAGGCACCATCCATATTTAGGCACACCTTGATGTAGTTGTATGGCTTTTGAATGCTTTGATCAAAAACACTAAGTAACTTACTTTTTGAACGTTTACAGCAATGGCAGAGTTCCTGTATGCACAGTGTATGTATAAGGAAATAAACAATTGACATGGGAAAATTTATATTTTTCATTTAGTTGCATAATAAATCTGCACACTAATAGATATTCTCCTAAGACAAAACCTCACTTTATCTTTCCTAAATTTTCACGTTTAAGATTTATGAACATTTTGGATTGACCAATAGCACTGTAGTTGTTCAATGATGAAATTAATCAAATATAGAAATTGCCTAATAATTGTGTACATAGTGTAATTGCATCTTTATTGGTGATAACTTACTTATCTACTGGTGAGAATTAAAGAAGTTCATGAAATCATATTAGATTTGCTGTAGTTATCGATGATTTCTATGCCCAGGAGCTCTTGTTTCAACTAATGCGCCCCTGCCTTGGAGGACTTAATAAAGACAATAGAAAGCTTGGTTAAAGGGAACCTGTCACCCCGAAAATCGCGGGTGAGGTAAGCCCACCGGCATCAGGGGCTTATCGACAGCATTCTGTAATGCTGTAGATAAGCCCCCGATGTAACCTGAAAAGGGAGAAAAAGGCGTTATATTATACTCACCCAGGGGCGGTCCCGCTGCTGGTCAGGTTGGATGGGCGTCTCCGGTCCGCTGCGGCGCCTCCTATCTTCTTTCCATGACGTCCTCTTCTGATCTTCAGCCACGGCTCCGGCGCAGGCGCACTTTGCTCTGCCCTGTTGAGGGCAGACAAAGTACTGCAGTGCACAGGCGCCGGGCCTCTGACCTTTCCGGCGCCTGCGCACTGCAGTACTATCCTCTGCCCTCAAGAGGGCAGAGCAAAGTGCGCCTGCGCCGGAGCCGTGGCTGAAGATCAGAAGAGGACGTCATGGAAAGAAGATGGGAGGCGCTGGAGCGGACCGGAGACGCCCATCCGACCTGACCAGCAGCGGGACCGCCCCTGGGTGAGTAGAATCTAACGTCTTTTTCTCCTTTTTCAGGTAACATCGGGGGCTTATCTACAGCATTACAGAATGCTGTAGATAAGCCCCTGATGCCGGTGGGCTTACCTCACCCGCGATTTTCGGGGTGACAGGTGCCCTTTAAGCTGGCACACAGCTAGCTGCAAAAAGGGCCTGATTATACAAAGTGGGACCCTGGGCAAAAGGTAAAAGTGAGGTCCCAAATGCTAATATATCACACAGAAACACACAAAATGAGTTCAGGCTGTTAACCCCTAAGGCTACTTTCACACATCAGGTTTTTTGCATCAGGCACAATCCGACGAATTTTTAAAAAAACGGATCTGCTTTTTTTGCGCCGGATCCGTTTTTTTCTCATAGAGTTGTATTAGCGCCGGATTGCGCCTGAAGTCCCAACGTTTCATCCATTTTTGCCGGATCCGTCAAAAATAATTTTTCCGGCGGACGGAGAAAACATCCAGAGCAACATTTTTTCTGTCCGGCGGGAAACCGCACAACGACTGATCTGGCCAAAAACGTATGAAACGCAGGTTTAAATGGCCGAATCCGGCGACCGGATCCAGTTTTTAACAAAAATCATGCATTTTCCATTCTCTCTCTCTTCCGCCCCGGAACAGGAAGTCACTGTATTCCAGGGTGAAAAACAAAAAACCGATCAGCACAAAAACGGATCCGTCGCATCAGTTTTTTATTATTTGCGATGGATCTGTTTTTTATAAAATTAGCAGGATTGTTTCTGAAACAAAAAACCTGATGTGAAAGTAGCCTCAAGGTACCTTCACACATAACGATATCGTTAACGATATCGTTGCTTTTTGTGACGTAGCAACGATATCGTTAAGGAAGTCATTATGTGTGACAGCGACCAACGATCAGGCCCCTGCTGGGAGATCGTTGGTCGCTGAGGAAAGTCCAGAACTTTATTTCGTTGCTGGATCTCCCGCTGACATCGCTGGATCGGTGTGTGTGATGCCGATCCAGCGATGTCTTCACTGGTAACCAGGGTAAACATCGGGTTACTAAGCGCAGGGCCGCGCTTAGTAACCCGATGTTTACCCTGGTTACCAGCGTAAACGTTAAAAAAACAAACACTACATACTTACCTTCAGCTGTCTGTCCCCGGCGCTCTGCTTCTCTGTACTCCTCCTGCATCCTGTGTCAGCGCCGGCCAGCCAGAAAGCACAGCGGTGACGTCACCGCTCTGCTTTCCGGCTGACCGGCGCTGACAGTGCAGAGGAAAGCAGAGCGCCGGAGGACAGACAGCTGAAGGTAAGTATGTAGTGTTTGTTTTTTTAACGTTTACGCTGGTAACCATGGTAAACATCGGGTTACTAAGCGCGGCCCTGCGCTTAGTAACCCAATGTTTACCCTGGTTACCGGGGACCTCGGGATCGTTGGTCGCTGGAGAGCTGTCTGTGTGACAGCTCTCCAGCGACCAAACAGCGACGCTGCAGCGATCGACATCGTTGTCGGTATCGCTGCAGCGTCGCTTAGTGTGAAGGTACCTTTAGTGACAGAATCAATTTGGTATTTAATGACGCAGCCAATTTTTACAATTCAGACCACTGTCACTTAATGAGGTTATAGCTCTGGAACGGTTCAACATATCCCACTGATTCTGACAATGTTTATTCGTGACATATTGTACTTCAGGTTAGTCATAAAATTTCTTCAATATAACTTGCGATTATTTATAAAAAAAAACAGACATTTGGCAAAAATTTTGAAAATTTAGCAATTTTCAAAATTAATTTTTTTAAAAACTTAAATCAGAGTGATGTCACACAAAATAGTTAATAAATAACATTTACCACATGTTTACTTTACATCAGCACAATTTTGGAAACATAATTTTTTTTCTGGTTAAGACGTTATAAGGGTTATAAGCGATTTCTTATTTTTCCAACAAAATAAAGAAAATACCCAAAAGTGAGGCCATTCTAAAAACTGCACCCCTCAAGGAGCGCAAAGCCACATTCAATAAGTTTATTAACCCTTCAGGTGCTTCATGAGAACTAAAGCAATGTTGAAGGAAAACATTAACATTTTATATTTTTCACAAAAATTTACTTTGAAACCAATTTTTCTTATTTTCACAAGGGTATCTGTTATGCTCACGCCCTGATTGGGTGGCGTGAGCGAGGGGATTGTGGCCCCACTGTGCCACAAACCAGACTACCCTGGAAGGTGCGTGACTAAGCAGCTACCTTCGTGTTCGATGGAGCCTCTGATGGTGAGGTCAGGCTTGTGCGGTAGGTAGCTGTCATGTACCATTCCAGGGCGGTGTCTGGCTGTGGCAGCTGATACAACTGAGGGACTGAACACTATTAACAGGTGAGAGCAGGTATGGATGAGCACGACTGGCACTCTGGCGGGCACGGCTGGCACTACTGGTACTCTGGCAGGTACGCGGGCATGGCTGGTACTCTAGGTAAGCAGGCTGGCACTCTGGTAGGTAAGCGAGCACTCTGGCAGGCAGACGGCATGTCTGGCACTCTGGCAGGCAGGCGAGTACGGCTGACACGAAGGCAGGTGGGCATGGCTAGCACTCAGGCAGGCAGGTGGGCATGGCTGGCACTCAAGCAGGCAGGTGGGCACGGCTGGCACTCAAGCAGGCAGGCGGGCACGGCTGGCACTCTGGGCAGGCAGGCAGGCATGGCTGGCACTCTGGGCAGGAGGTCGGGCATGGCTAGCGGGACTGGAACTGGCTCGGGTAGGACAGGAACATAGGCAGGTACGTGTGGGATAAGGGAACAGGTAAGGACCAGTTCAGACTAGAGGCATAAAGGAACAGGTAAGAACTAGTTCAGGCTGTAGGGACAAGGACGCACAGGGCGTGGAGCAGGAGCTAAGTCGCCGGATACAGCGAGCAGGACAGAGCTGCAGGAGGCAAGACGGGAGTAGAGCAGAGCCACAGATAGCGGTGAACAGAGTAGAGCCACAGGTAGCGGCAAGCAGAGCAGAGCCCCGGGTAGCGGCGAGCAGGGCAGAGCCACGGGTAGTGGCGAGCAGGGCAGAACCATGGGTAGCAGCAAACAGAGCAGAACCGCAGGATGCGGAGCAAAGAGCAGAGCCACAGGTTGCATAGCTAAGAGCAGAGCTGTAGTTTGTGAGGCAAAGAGCAGAGGCAAAGGTAGCGGAGAGCAGAGCTGCAGGTAGCGGCGAGCAGAGCCGCAGGTAGCGGTGAGCAGAGCCGCAGGTTGCGGAGCAAAGAGCAGAGCCGCAGGTTGTGGAGCAAAAAGCAGAGCCGCAGGTTGCAGAGGAAAGAGCAGAGCTGCAGGTTGCAGAGCAAAGAGCAGAGCCGCAGGATGCAGAGAAAAGAGCGGAAGAAGTGAACACAAAGAAACACACGGCGGGATAGGAAAGGTTACAGACAGGGATACAAACGGACACAGATAAAGGACTTAATTCAGACAAGGTCAGGTATGGGATAAGGTACAGGAACAAAGATACAGACCAAGGTATGCAGCCTCCTGGGAAGGCAGAAATGAGAGACACATAACACAGGTACAGGCCAGGGTATGAAGCCCCACTGGGTCGCTGAAACGAGAGATAAAGCAAGACTGGACTTGGCAACTCAGTAGCAAGACACTAACTGAGGAAGTACATTGCTCAGGCATCCTCCTAGGGGTGGAGAAGCCTTAAGTACCTGAGGCCTCTTGGCAATTGGTTGGGGACACCTTAGGAAGGTGCACATAGTCACTATAAGAAATAGGAAGTGCCGAGGCCGCCACCCTAAGCATACAGCCAGGAAGTATGCAACAAGCAAGGACATGAGGCCCAGAGCATGGAGCCGGCAGAGGTCAGAACTCACAGAATGGCCCGGAGTGGTGAGTAAGAGGGGAGATGGGAAGCCATTCAGTGATGCCGGCAGGGATGTTACAGTATCAGGAGAAAAAAGACCACAATATTTGTTGTGCAATTTCTCCTGAGTACGCCGATACCCCATATGTGGAGAAAAGCAACTGTTTGGGTGCATAGCAGGGCTCAGAAGGGAGGGAGAACTGTTTGACTTTTTGAACGCAAAATTGGCTGGAATCAATGATGGTGCCATGTTGCATTTGGAGACCCCCTGATGTACCAAAACAGTGTAAACCCCCAATTCTAACTCCAACCCTAACCCCAACACACCCCTAACCCTAATCCCAACCCTAACCATAACCCTAACCACAACTCTAAACCCAACACACCCCTAACCCTAATCCCAACCCTAGCCACAAACCTAACCCTAATCCCAACCCTAATCATAATCCCAACCCTAACCCAAGCCCCAACCCTAACCCTAACTTTAAACCCAACCCTAACCCTAATTTTAGCCCCAACCCTAACCCTAACATTAGTCCCAGCCCTAACCCTAACATTAGCCCCAAACCTAACCCTAAATTTATCGCCAACCCTAACCCTAACTTTAGCCCCAACTTACTTTAGCCCAACACTAATCCTAATGGGAAAATGGAAATAAATACATTTTCTTTATTATATTATTTTTCTCTAATTTAGGGAGTGATAAAGGGGGGTTTGATTTGCTATTTTTTTTATTTTGATCACTGTGATAGGGTCTATCACAGTGACCAAAATCAACCAATAGGAAAAAACTCCTATTGTTGCTGGGTGCCGGTAGGCACATCTCGGCGGGCGCACTGTGCATGTGCCTGCCATTTTCTCCTGGAAGAAGACACCGGCAGCCCGGGGGTCTTCACGGGGGGATGCTGAAGGATCCAAGGACAATGGAGGTATCAGGAGCATCGGGGGACCCTACTTCTCTCTTCTTTGATGTGCAATCACATCAGAGGAGAGAGAAATTAATTGGAAAATCTGACTTTCTTTGCGGTCGCCGTTATACCATTAATAATGGCGATTGCAACACCGAGGTTGGTAAAACCAAATCATGTTTTCTGGGGTCTCAGCTACCCCCGGTAGCCGATACTTCAGGAGAAATTCTGACTCTGGGGGGCACTATACCCTTTTTCCTCAGTGCCGTAAGGGCGCTGTTGTTTATGTGCCCTTAACTGCCACTGTTAAAAGGCATATCGGCGGTCATTGAGGGGTTAAACGAGCATTATTGGCTGCATTGAAGTTGTTCGGCACTTATTTACCATCCACCTCTTAACACAGGCTGACAAAGAATGATGGGGACAAATTGATTCATTTTGCTCCTATTATTATCTTCATGTTATCAGCAGCATATCTCCTGTTTACATAAAGGGATGTGCTGCCAAAAACAAACATTTTTGTTCTGGCATAAACAATCCAAGAATGGGTGCTTGGTGATTAAGTGGGCCTCAGAGTCCCTGCACTACTATTTGCTCAGGCGCCAGTTTCAGTTGATCGGCAGTTTTCCCCTTTACCTATCCACCAAGATTTATTATACAGTGTGGATAAAATCCGGGATGAGGAAGTGGAACAGCTGGTAGTGCCCCAATGCTACTGTTGGGCGGTGTTCGAAATGGCTCAAACCCACATGCTGGGAGGGCACTTGGGGCCAAAAAGACGCAGGAGAGCATACTGCAGTGTTTTTTTGGGCCTGGGGTCTACACAGAGCTCCAAAGGTACTGTGACACATGTCCGGAGTGCCAACTAACCTCACCCATCGCAAACTACTGGTGTCCATTGGCACCTCTGCCCAACATAAAGGTACCATTTGAGCGCATAGCAATGGATCTAGTGGGACCTATAGTGAAGTCTGCCAATGGCCATCAACATATTTTTGTCATAGTGGACTATACCATGCAGTATCCAGAGGCGATACCTATCTGCCACAGCTCGGCAAAACTAACCCTGCAAGCTGTTTGCCATGTTTTGTCGCCTTGGGTTACCAAAGGAGATCCTCACAGATCAGGGGACTCCTTTTATGTCCAAGGTGACCAAAAAGCTATGTAAGCTGCTCCGGATCAAACAGCTACGCATGTCAATGTACTACCCACAAACTGACCGGTTAGTAGAGAGACTTAATAAGACCCTTAAATCCATGCTTAAAAAGGTAGTCTCCAAGGATCGGAGAGACTGGGACATGTTATTGCCCCATCTAATGTTCGCTATCCTTGAGGTGCCACAGGCATCCACAGGTTTCTCACTGTTTGGGCTATTGTATGGCAGGCATCCAAGGGGACTGCTCCACATAGCTAAGGAGACATGGGAACAGGAGCCTACTCCCCATTGGAGTGGGATTGAGCATGTGGCAAGTATGCAGGATTGAATTGCGGCAGTCAGGCCCACAGTAAAGGAGCATCTGATGGATGCCCAGGCCGCGCAAAGCCGCACGTATAATAAAAGAGCCACGGTTAGGTTCTTTAAAGAAGGGGACCAGGTGTTGGTACTAGTACCCACCACAGAAAGTAAACTCGTGGCCAAGTGGCAAGGGCCATATGAGATACAGGGGGAAGGTGGGAGAAGTAAATTATAGAGTGTTCCAACCTGGATAGAGGAAACCCGAACTGTACCATGTAAACCTGCTTAAAGCTTGGAAGGAACAGGATTGTTTGCTCAAAGAGGTGACAATGGTCGTACCAACGGGGAACCCTCTGGCACCGGCCAAGGATGCAGCCGTGGGTCAGTTTAAATTAAATCATGCTCTCATCAAACAACAGCTACGGGAGGCTCGGGCTCTGGTGCAATAGAATATGGATGTATTCTCCAAGCTGCCGGGGCGGACCTCGGTGATCCAGCATGACATAGTCACCGAGCCCTGGGTAAGGGTACGAATGAAATTGTACCGTGTGCCAGAAGCCCAGAGGCAAGCCATCACCGCCAAATTGAAGCATATGCTTCAGTTGGGAGTCATCAAGGAGTCTCAGAGTGGGCAAGCCCCATTGTGCTAATACCAAAGCCAGACGGGTCATTACGATTCTGTAATGACTTCAGAAAATTAAATGAGGTGTCAAAATTTGACCTCTATCCAGTGGCCCGGGTGGACGACCTCATTAAGAGACTGTGGGAGGCCCGGTACTTCACTATGCTCGATCTCACCAAAGGTTACTGGCAGATCCCATAACAGAATCGGCGAAAGAATAGACCACTTTCATAACGCCAGAGGGTCTCTATCACTATGTCGTCTTGCCTTTTGGATTACATGGGGCTTCGGCCACATTCCTGAGGCTGATGGACATAGTGTTAGAGCCTTATAGGAAATATGCGTTGGCATATTAAGATGACATAGTCATCTTTTGTACCAACTGGGATACCCACCTGTCCCAGGTACAAGCAGTGCTGGATTCTCTCAGAAATGTGGGATTAACAGTGAACCCGAAGAAATGTGCGATAGGACTCACGGAAGCTCGGTACTTAGGATACGTGATTGGCCATGGTTTTATCAAACCCCAAATAAACAAGATCAAGGCCATCTAAAACTAGCCCAAGTCGTTAAGTACCAAACAGGTAAGGGCATTCCCCGGCATCATTGGGTTCTTCCACCAGTTCATACCCAATTTTGCTGGGAGATCGGCACCCATAGCTGACCTGTTAAAAGGTAAAAAGTCGGTTATTGTCCGGTGGAATCCTCAAGCTGAGGAAGCATTCCAGTCCCCGAAGTCAGCGTTGTGCAGACAGCCGGTCCCCATCAGCCCCAACTTCAGGAAAACCTTCTTCATACAAATGGATGCCTTAGAGATAAGCCTAGGAGTGGTACTGTTGCAAGAGGTGAACGGGGATGAACACCCAATCACCTATTTGAGCAGAAAAATAACCCCGGTGGAGAAAAATTATAGGGTAGTGGAGAAGTGGTGCTTGGCGATTAAGTGGGTCTTGGAGTCCCTACACTACTATTTGCTCGGGTGTCAGTTTCTGTTGAAAACGGACCATTCACCCCTCCTCTGATTGAGCAATGCAAAAGAGAGGAATGCTCGAGTCACCAGATGGTTCCTGTCCCTGCCAAACTTTAGTTTCTCAGTGGAACATCAGGTGGGGAAGTCGCAGGGAAATGCGGATGCCCTGTCACGGGCCCCCTGTATGGTGACAAGTGTTCAACCCCACAAGTTTGAACAAGGGGGGTATGGGAGGCAGTGACCAGTGCTATGTGTGAGGGTTGCTGTGTGTCTCCCAGGATGCGCACAGAAGCATATTGAGGCAGCGGGAGTGCATTGCAGTCACAGGCATAGCTGTGATTGCTGTGCAAAATAAAAGTAAGTGTTGGTCTTGGGCAAGCTACTTGCCCAAGGCAGATTTAAGAAAACCTGCCATGGGCTTTTATTTTTGGAGCAAACTCCATAATGGTAATGGGGCTGACCGCTTTCTCTCAGCCATCTTACAAGTGGCTTATGGCCACAGGTTCCTTGTGAAAAACCCTGCAGCAAAGAGTCAAGTGTGTCAGTCTTGATTTGCAAACTGCAGAGCAGGTGGCTCTGCAAAACTTCACCCTGTGTGCAGTGACATGAAGCCAAGTGGAGCCAAAAGGTCTGGCACCCCTTAGCATACACGGCGGTGCAGTCGCCCATGGTAACGGGTCTCAGATATGGACTGTCTTGTTTCTTGGCTGCAATCCAGAGGATACCATTTGCTTTCTGTTTGTGAGTATACTGAACAATAAAAGAGACTTTGCTTGGAACTTTCCTGTGGTCACTGCCTGTCTGTCACACTGCAGCAATCCTGCTGCACTACATTGTATGCAGAGGTAGAGAAAAAGTCACATCATTGTGATAGGGCATGTGACAGAGCAGGCAGGGACAGCAGGCCGATGAACAATCCAACAACTTTTATTGAGACGGGAAAATATAACACCAAACATAGATTCGTTAGCGTCTGCAAGGAGGCGACACAAAAGGGACAAATTCGGAGGCCCCACCCAGTAATCCAACACTAAGTATTATGCAACAACAGTCTCGAGATTCGGTCCTCAAATCCAGCAGGGTGATGAGACAACACAATCCACATGGCAAATGATCTCCAATCTCCAAACACGGCATAGGTCCTGGCCACAGCTGCAGATCCTCGCCCTTCCCAAGACACAACATCAACTAACGCAACATGTTGCTTATTGTCCAACCTCTCTTGGGATCAGCCCCCTTGTTGGGCAGAGATACTAGCACCCTCCCCCTGAAACATAGCTCCAAGGATTAAGAATGTTCCAGAAACCCTGTCTGCAGGTTTGTGTATTCCTGGATGCCCCTGCAGAGAGGAACAAAGATAAACATGACCCCAGCAGATGCAGGACAAGAAATTCTACTGTAGGCCTGATTTCAATATGGTCCATGTGTACAGGCTGGGGGGTGACACGCTGATACAATTAAACATCGGCAAATAACACATACATATTTTGCATCCCTGTAATCGTAACAATCCACACAAGACAGCGATCAGATTATTTACAGGGATTGGTAAATGACGTAAATAATGAATGCTGCAGTTTTTTCTACTGCTTTTTTTTCCTGCGCTTTTTCTGCAGGTGTCTGCACCACATGACACTTTAACAATCTTCTATAATTATTGCCTGTTTGCTGCGTTCATTTTATACTTGTTTCCCCATATTTGATATGGTTTTGGTGCAGATATAAAGCAGAGTTTTTAACACTTTAAGGCCGGACTCACACTACCGTATAATACGGACGAGTGCTATGCGATAAAAAAATCGCATAGCACTCGGACCAGTATTCCTCTATGGGGCAGCTCACATCACCGTTTTTTTCCTCGGCCGTTTTCAGTGTGCATGCTGCGATTGTCACCGACACTCGGCCTAGTCTCGGCTCACTCGCACACATATAAGCCTATGGGTGCGAGTGAGACAAAGCACATCACTCCGATATCATCTGAGTGATGTGCGTTATACGCTGACCCCGGCAATGGAGGAGATGGAGAAATTAGTTTCTCCGCCTCCTCCGCAGCTGTGCTCCAATCTGCTCTGTGCGAGAGGCTCGGAGCACAGATGCATGACACTCGGCTCCCGCTCGCAGCAGAGCAGGAGCCGAGGGTCATTAGCATAGGCTTATATGTGTGCGAGTGAGACAAAGCACATCACTCCGATATCATCTGAGTGATGTGCGTTATACGCTGACCCCGGCAATGGAGGAGATGGAGAAATTAGTTTCTACTGGTGAGAATTAAAGAAGTTCATGAAATCATATTAGATCTGCTGTAGTTATCGATGATTTCTATGCCCAGGAGCTCTTGTTTCAACTAATGCGCCCCTGCCTTGGAGGACTTAATAAAGACAATAGAAAGCTTGGTTAAAGGGAACCTGTCACCCCGAAAATCGCGGGTGAGGTAAGCCCACCGGCATCAGGGGCTTATCGACAGCATTCTGGCCGTGGCTGAAGATCAGAAGAGGACGTCATGGAAAGAAGATGGGAGGCGCCGGAGCGGACCGGAGACGCCCATCCGACCTGACCAGCAGCGGGACCGCCCCTGGGTGAGTAGAATCTAACGTCTTTTTCTCCTTTTTCAGGTAACATCGGGGGCTTATCTATTGTATTGTATCATACAATTAGGTTCTGTAGAAGGACGTAGATCTGGGGATTTATTATGATGGAATATAGGCTGAACTGGATGGACAAATGTCTTTTTTCGGCCTTACTAACTATGTTACTATGTTACTATGTTACAGCATTACAGAATGCTGTAGATAAGCCCCTGATGCCGGTGGGATTTTCGGGGTGACAGGTGCCCTTTAAGCTGGCACACAGCTAGCTGCAAAAAGGGCCTGATTATACAAAGTGGGACCCTGGGCAAAAGGTAAAAGTGAGGTCCCAAATGCTAATATATCACACAGAAACACACAAAATGAGTTCAGGCTGTTAACCCCTAAGGCTACTTTCACACATCAGGTTTTTTGCATCAGGCACAATCCGACGAATTTTTAAAAAAACGGATCTGCTTTTTTTGCGCCGGATCCGTTTTTTTCTCATAGAGTTGTATTAGCGCCGGATTGCGCCTGATGTCCCAACGTTTCATCCATTTTTGCCGGATCCGTCAAAAATAATTTTTCCGGCGGACGGAGAAAACATCCAGAGCAACGTTTTTTCTGTCCGGCGGGAAACCGCACAACGACTGATCTGGCCAAAAACGTATGAAACGCAGGTTTAAATGGCCGAATCCGGCGACCGGATCCAGTTTTTAACAAAAATCATGCATTTTCCATTCTCTCTCTCTTCCGCCCCGGAACAGGAAGTCACTGTATTCCAGGGTGAAAAACAAAAAACCGATCCAGCACAAAAACGGATCCGTCGCATCAGTTTTTTATTATTTGCGATGGATCTGTTTTTTATAAAATTAGCAGGATTGTTTCTGAAACAAAAAACCTGATGTGAAAGTAGCCTCAAGGTACCTTCACACATAACGATATCGTTAACGATATCGTTGCTTTTTGTGACGTAGCAACGATATCGTTAAGGAAGTCATTATGTGTGACAGCGACCAACGATCAGGCCCCTGCTGGGAGATCGTTGGTCGCTGAGGAAAGTCCAGAACTTTATTTCGTCGCTGGATCTCCCGCTGACATCGCTGGATCGGCGTGTGTGATGCCGATCCAGCGATGTCTTCACTGGTAACCAGGGTAAACATCGGGTTACTAAGCGCAGGGCCGCGCTTAGTAACCCGATGTTTACCCTGGTTACCAGCGTAAACGTTAAAAAAACAAACACTACATACTTACCTTCAGCTGTCTGTCCCCGGCGCTCTGCTTCTCTGCACTCCTCCTGCATCCTGTGTCAGCGCCGGCCAGCCAGAAAGCACAGCGGTGACGTCACCGCTCTGCTTTCCGGCTGACCGGCGCTGACAGTGCAGAGGAAAGCAGAGCGCCGGAGGACAGACAGCTGAAGGTAAGTATGTAGTGTTTGTTTTTTTAACGTTTACGCTGGTAACCATGGTAAACATCGGGTTACTAAGCGCGGCCCTGCGCTTAGTAACCCAATGTTTACCCTGGTTACCGGGGACCTCGGGATCGTTGGTCGCTGGAGAGCTGTCTGTGTGACAGCTCTCCAGCGACCAAACAGCGACGCTGCAGCGATCGACATCATTGTCGGTATTGCTGCAGCGTCGCTTAGTGTGAAGGTACCTTTAGTGACAGAATCAATTTGGTATTTAATGACGCAGCCAATTTTTACAATTCAGACCACTGTCACTTAATGAGGTTATAGCTCTGGAACGGTTCAACATATCCCACTGATTCTGATAATGTTTATTCGTGACATATTGTACTTCAGGTTAGTCATAAAATTTCTTCAATATAACTTGCGATTATTTATAAAAAAAAAACAGATATTTGGCAAAAATTTTTAAAATTTAGCAATTTTCAAAATTAATTTTTTTAAAAACTTAAATCAGAGTGATGTCACACAAAATAGTTAATAAATAACATTTACCACATGTTTACTTTACATCAGCACAATTTTGGAAACATAATTTTTTTTCTGGTTAAGACGTTATAAGGGTTATAAGCGATTTCTTATTTTTCCAACAAAATAAAGAAAATACCCAAAAGTGAGGCCATTCTAAAAACTGCACCCCTCAAGGAGCGCAAAACCACATTCAATAAGTTTATTAACCCTTCAGGTGCTTCACGAGAACTAAAGCAATGTTGAAGGAAAACATTAACATTTTATATTTTTCACAAAAATTTACTTTGAAACCAATTTTTCTTATTTTCACAAGGGTATCTGTTATGCTCACGCCCTGATTGGGTGGCGTGAGCGAGGGGATTGTGGCCCCACTGTGCCACAAACCAGACTACCCTGGAAGGTGCGTGACTAAGCAGCTACCTTCGTGTTCGATGGAGCCTCTGATGGTGAGGTCAGGCTTGTGCGATAGGTAGCTGTCATGTACCATTCCAGGGCGGTGTCTGGCTGTGGCAGCTGATACAACTGAGGGACTGAAAACTATTAACAGGTGAGAGCAGGTATGGACGAGCACGACTGGCACTCTGGCGGGCACGGCTGGCACTACTAGTACTCTGGCAGGTACGCGGGCATGGCTGGTACTCTAGGTAAGCAGGCTGGCACTCTGGTAGGTAAGCGAGCACTCTGGCAGGCAGACGGCATGTCTGGCACTCTGGCAGGCAGGCGAGTACGGCTGACACGAAGGCAGGTGGGCATGGCTAGCACTCAGGCAGGCAGGTGGGCATGGCTGGCACTCAAGCAGGCAGGTGGGCACGGCTGGCACTCAAGCAGGCAGGCGGGCACGGCTGGCACTCTGGGCAGGCAGGCAGGCATGGCTGGCACTCTGGGCAGGAGGTCGGGCATGGCTAGCGGGACTGGAACTGGCTCGGGTAGGACAGGAACATAGGCAGGTACGTGTGGGATAAGGGAACAGGTAAGGACCAGTTCAGACTAGAGGCATAAAGGAACAGGTAAGAACTAGTTCAGGCTGTAGGGACAAGGACGCACAGGGCGTGGAGCAGGAGCTAAGTCGCCGGATACAGCGAGCAGGACAGAGCTGCAGGAGGCAAGACGGGAGTAGAGCAGAGCCACAGATAGCGGTGAACAGAGTAGAGCCACAGGTAGCGGCAAGCAGAGCAGAGCCCCGGGTAGCGGCGAGCAGGGCAGAGCCACGGGTAGTGGCGAGCAGGGCAGAACCATGGGTAGCAGCAAACAGAGCAGAACCGCAGGATGCGGAGCAAAGAGCAGAGCCACAGGTTGCATAGCTAAGAGCAGAGCTGTAGTTTGTGAGGCAAAGAGCAGAGGCAAAGGTAGCGGAGAGCAGAGCTGCAGGTAGCGGCGAGCAGAGCCGCAGGTAGCGGTGAGCAGAGCCGTAGGTTGCGGAGCAAAGAGCAGAGCCGCAGGTTGTGGAGCAAAAAGCAGAGCCGCAGGTTGCAGAGGAAAGAGCGGAAGAAGTGAACACAAGGAAACACACGGCAGGATAGGAAAGGTTACAGACAGGGATACAAACGGACACAGATAAAGGACTTAATTCAGACAAGGTCAGGTATGGGATAAGGTACAGGAACAAAGATACAGACCAAGGTATGCAGCCTCCTGGGAAGGCAGAAATGAGAGACACATAACACAGGTACAGGCCAGGGTATGAAGCCCCACTGGGTCGCTGAAACGAGAGATAAAGCAAGACTGGACTTGACAACTCAGTAGCAAGACACTAACTGAGGAAGTACATTGCTCAGGCATCCTCCTAGGGGTGGAGAAGCCTTAAGTACCTGAGGCCTCTTGGCAATTGGTTGGGGACACCTTAGGAAGGTGCACATAGTCACTATAAGAAATAGGAAGTGCCGAGGCCGCCGCCGTAAGCATACAGCCAGGAAGTATGCAACAAGCAAGGACATGAGGCCCAGAGCATGGAGCCGGCAGAGGTCAGAACTCACAGAATGGCCCGGAGTGGTGAGTAAGAGGGGAGATGGGAAGCCATTCAGTGATGCCGGCAGGGATGTTACAGTATCAGGAGAAAAAAGACCACAATATTTGTTGTGCAATTTCTCCTGAGTACGCCGATACCCCATATGTAGAGAAAAGCAACTGTTTGGGTGCATAGCAGGGCTCAGAAGGGAGGGAGAACTGTTTGACTTTTTGAACGCAAAATTGGCTGGAATCAATGATGGTGCCATGTTGCATTTGGAGACCCCCTGATGTACCAAAACAGTGTAAACCCCCAATTCTAACTCCAACCCTAACCCCAACACACCCCTAACCCTAATCCCAACCCTAACCATAACCCTAACCACAACTCTAAACCCAACACACCCCTAACCCTAATCCCAACCCTAACCACAAACCTAACCCTAATCCCAACCCTAACCCTAATCATAATCCCAACCCTAACCCAAGCCCCAACCCTAACTTTAAACCCAACCCTAACCCTAATTTTAGCCCCAACCCTAACCCTAACATTAGTCCCAGCCCTAACCCTAACATTAGCCCCAAACCTAACCCTAAATTTATCGCCAACCCTAACCTTAACTTTAGCCCCAACTTACTTTAGCCCAACACTAATCCTAATGGGAAAATGGAAATAAATACATTTTCTTTATTATATTATTTTTCTCTAATTAAGGGAGTGATAAAGGGGGGTTTGATTTGCTATTTTTTTTATTTTGATCACTGTGATAGGGTCTATCACAGTGACCAAAATCAACCAATAGGAAAAAACTCCTATTGTTGCTGGGTGCCAGTAGGCACATCTCGGCGGGCACACTGTGCATGTGCCTGCCATTTTCTCCTGGAAGAAGACACCGGCAGCCCGGGGGTCTTCACGGGGGGATGCTGAAGGATCCAAGGACAATGGAGGTATCAGGAGCATCGGGGGACCCTACTTCTCTCTTCTTTGATGTGCAATCACATCAGAGGAGAGAGAAATTAATTGGAAAATCTGACTTTTTTTGCGGTCGCCGTTATACCATTAATAATGGCGATTGCAACACCGAGGTTGGTAAAACCAAATCATGTTTTCTGGGGTCTCAGCTACCCCCGGTAGCCGATACTTCAGGAGAAATTCTGACTCTGGGGGGCACTATACCCTTTTTCCTCAGTGCCGTAAGGGCGCTGTTGTTTATGTGCCCTTAACTGCCACTGTTAAAAGGCATATCGGCGGTCATTGAGGGGTTAAACGAGCATTATTGGCTGCATTGAAGTTGTTCGGCACTTATTTACCATCCACCTCTTAACACAGGCTGACAAAGAATGATGGGGACAAATTGATTCATTCTGCTCCTATTATTATCTTCATGTTATCAGCAGCATATCTCCTGTTTACATAAAGGGATGTGCTGCCAAAAACAAACATTTTTGTTCTGGCATAAACAATCCAAGAATGGGTGCTTGGTGATTAAGTGGGCCTCAGAGTCCCTGCACTACTATTTGCTCAGGCGCCAGTTTCAGTTGATCGGCAGTTTACCCCCTTACCTATCCACCAAGATTTATTATACAGTGTGGATAAAATCCGGGATGAGGAAGTGGAACAGCTGGTAGTGCCCCAATGCTACTGTTGGGCGGTGTTCGAAATGGCTCAAACCCACATGCTGGGAGGGCACTTGGGGCCAAAAAGACGCAGGAGAGCATACTGCAGTGTTTTTTTGGGCCTGGGGTCTACACAGAGCTCCAAAGGTACTGTGACACATGTCCGGAGTGCCAACTAACCTCACCCATCGCAAACTACTGGTGTCCATTGGCACCTCTGCCCAACATAAAGGTACCATTTGAGCGCATAGCAATGGATCTAGTGGGACCTATAGTGAAGTCTGCCAATGGCCATCAACATATTTTTGTCATAGTGGACTATACCATGCAGTATCCAGAGGCGATACCTATCTGCCACAGCTCGGCAAAACTAACCCTGCAAGCTGTTTGCCATGTTTTGTCGCCTTGGGTTACCAAAGGAGATCCTCACAGATCAGGGGACTCCTTTTATGTCCAAGGTGACCAAAAAGCTATGTAAGCTGCTCCGGATCAAACAGCTACGCATATCAATGTACTACCCACAAACTGACCGGTTAGTAGAGAGACTTAATAAGACCCTTAAATCCATGCTTAAAAAGGTAGTCTCCAAGGATCGGAGAGACTGGGACATGTTATTGCCCCATCTAATGTTCGCTATCCTTGAGGTGCCACAGGCATCCACAGGTTTCTCACTGTTTGGGCTATTGTATGGCAGGCATCCAAGGGGACTGCTCCACATAGCTAAGGAGACATGGGAACAGGAGCCTACTCCCCATTGGAGTGGGATTGAGCATGTGGCAAGTATGCAGGATTGAATTGCGGCAGTCAGGCCCATAGTAAAGGAGCATCTGATGGATGCCCAGGCCGCGCAAAGCCGCACGTATAATAAAATAGCCACGGTTAGGTTCTTTAAAGAAGGGGACCAGGTGTTGGTACTAGTACCCACCACAGAAAGTAAACTCGTGGCCAAGTGGCATGGGCCATATGAGATACAGGGGGAAGGTGGGAGAAGTAAATTATAGAGTGTTCCAACCTGGATAGAGGAAACCCGAACTGTACCATGTAAACCTGCTTAAAGCTTGGAAGGAACAGGATTGTTTGCTCAAAGAGGTGACAATGGTCGTACCAACGGGGAACCCTCTGGCACCGGCCAAGGATGCAGCCGTGGGTCAGTTTAAATTAAATCATGCTCTCACCAAACAACAGCTACGGGAGGCTCGGGCTCTGGTGCAATAGAATATGGATGTATTCTCCAAGCTGCCGGGGCGGACCTCGGTGATCCAGCATGACATAGTCACCGAGCCCTGGGTAAGGGTACGAATGAAATTGTACCGTGTGCCAGAAGCCCAGAGGCAAGCCATCACCGCCAAATTGAAGCATATGCTTCAGTTGGGAGTCATCAAGGAGTCTCAGAGTGGGCAAGCCCCATTGTGCTAATACCAAAGCCAGACGGGTCATTACGATTCTGTAATGACTTCAGAAAATTAAATGAGGTGTCAAAATTTGACCTCTATCCAGTGGCCCGGGTGGACGACCTCATTAAGAGACTGTGGGAGGCCCGGTACTTCACTATGCTCGATCTCACCAAAGGTTACTGGCAGATCCCATAACAGAATCGGCGAAAGAATAGACCACTTTCATAACGCCAGAGGGTCTCTATCACTATGTCGTCTTGCCTTTTGGATTACATGGGGCTTCGGCCACATTCCTGAGGCTGATGGACATAGTGTTAGAGCCTTATAGGAAATATGCGTTGGCATATTAAGATGACATAGTCATCTTTTGTACCAACTGGGATACCCACCTGTCCCAGGTACAAGCAGTGCTGGATTCTCTCAGAAATGTGGGATTAACAGTGAACCCGAAGAAATGTGCGATAGGACTCACGGAAGCTCGGTACTTAGGATACGTGATTGGCCATGGTTTTATCAAACCCCAAATAAACAAGATCAAGGCCATCTAAAACTAGCCCAAGTCGTTAAGTACCAAACAGGTAAGGGCATTCCCCGGCATCATTGGGTTCTTCCACCAGTTCATACCCAATTTTGCTGGGAGATCGGCACCCATAGCTGACCTGTTAAAAGGTAAAAAGTCGGTTATTGTCCGGTGGAATCCTCAAGCTGAGGAAGCATTCCAGTCCCCGAAGTCAGCGTTGTGCAGACAGCCGGTCCCCATCAGCCCCAACTTCAGGAAAACCTTCTTCATACAAATGGATGCCTTAGAGATAAGCCTAGGAGTGGTACTGTTGCAAGAGGTGAACGGGGATGAACACCCAATCACCTATTTGAGCAGAAAAATAACCCCGGTGGAGAAAAATTATAGGGTAGTGGAGAAGTGGTGCTTGGCGATTAAGTGGGTCTTGGAGTCCCTACACTACTATTTGCTCGGGTGTCAGTTTCTGTTGAAAACGGACCATTCACCCCTCCTCTGATTGAGCAATGCAAAAGAGAGGAATGCTCGAGTCACCAGATGGTTCCTGTCCCTGCCAAACTTTAGTTTCTCAGTGGAACATCAGGTGGGGAAGTCGCAGGGAAATGCGGATGCCCTGTCACGGGCCCCCTGTATGGTGACAAGTGTTCAACCCCACAAGTTTGAACAAGGGGGGTATGGGAGGCAGTGACCAGTGCTATGTGTGAGGGTTGCTGTGTGTCTCCCAGGATGCGCACAGAAGCATATTGAGGCAGCGGGAGTGCATTGCAGTCACAGGCATAGCTGTGATTGCTGTGCAAAATAAAAGTAAGTGTTGGTCTTGGGCAAGCTACTTGCCCAAGGCAGATTTAAGAAAACCTGCCATGGGCTTTTATTTTTGGAGCAAACTCCATAATGGTAATGGGGCTGACCGCTTTCTCTCAGCCATCTTACAAGTGGCTTATGGCCACAGGTTCCTTGTGAAAAACCCTGCAGCAAAGAGTCAAGTGTGTCAGTCTTGGTTTGCAAACTGCAGAGCAGGTGGCTCTGCAAAACTTCACCCTGTGTGCAGTGACATGAAGCCAAGTGGAGCCAAAAGGTCTGGCACCCCTTAGCATACACGGCGGTGCACGCGCCCATGGTAACGGGTCTCAGATATGGACTGTCTTGTTTCTTGGCTGCAATCCAGAGGATACCATTTGCTTTCTGTTTGTGAGTATACTGAACAATAAAAGAGACTTTGCTTGGAACTTTCCTGTGGTCACTGCCTGTCTGTCACACTGCAGCAATCCTGCTGCACTACATTGTATGCAGAGGTAGAGAAAAAGTCACATCATTGTGATAGGGCATGTGACAGAGCAGGCAGGGACAGCAGGCCGATGAACAATCCAACAACTTTTATTGAGACGGGAAAATATAACACCAAACATAGATTCGTTAGCGTCTGCAAGGACAAAAGGGACAAATTCGGAGGCCCCACCCAGTAATCCAACACTAAGTATTATGCAACAACAGTCTCGAGATTCGGTCCTCAAATCCAGCAGGGTGATGAGACAACACAATCCACATGGCAAATGATCTCCAATCTCCAAACACGGCATAGGTCCTGGCCACAGCTGCAGATCCTCACCCTTCCCAAGACACAACATCAACTAACGCAACATGTTGCTTATTGTCCAACCTCTCTTGGGATCAGCCCCCTTGTTGGGCAGAGATACTAGCACCCTCCCCCTGAAACATAGCTCCAAGGATTAAGAATGTTCCAGAAACCCTGTCTGCAGGTTTGTGTATTCCTGGATGCCCCTGCAGAGAGGAACAAAGATAAACATGACCCCAGCAGATGCAGGACAAGAAATTCTACTGTAGGCCTGATTTCAATATGGTCCATGTGTACAGGCTGGGGGGTGACACGCTGATACAATTAAACATCGGCAAATAACACATACATATTTTGCATCCCTGTAATCGTAACAATCCACACAAGACAGCGATCAGATTATTTACAGGGATTGGTAAATGACGTAAATAATGAATGCTGCAGTTTTTTCTACTGCTTTTTTTTCCTGCGCTTTTTCTGCAGGTGTCTGCACCACATGACACTTTAACAATCTTCTATAATTATTGCCTGTTTGCTGCGTTCATTTTATACTTGTTTCCCCATATTTGATATGGTTTTGGTGCAGATATAAAGCAGAGTTTTTAACACTTTAAGGCCGGACTCACACTACCGTATAATACGGACGAGTGCTATGCGATAAAAAAATCGCATAGCACTCGGACCAGTATTCCTCTATGGGGCAGCTCACATCACCGTTTTTTTCCTCGGCCGTTTTCAGTGTGCATGCTGCGATTGTCACCGACACTCGGCCTAGTCTCGGCTCACTCGCACACATATAAGCCTATGGGTGCGAGTGAGACAAAGCACATCACTCCGATATCATCTGAGTGATGTGCGTTATACGCTGACCCCGGCAATGGAGGAGATGGAGAAATTAGTTTCTCCGCCTCCTCCGCAGCTGTGCTCCAATCTGCTCTGTGCGAGAGGCTCGGAGCACAGATGCATGACACTCGGCTCCCGCTCGCAGCAGAGCAGGAGCCGAGGGTCATTAGCATATTGCATCTGATGGTCTCGCATCAGATGCAATACGCTAGTGTAACTCCAGCCTAATAGTGCAGAAAAGCTTTGATTCTGCACTTACAAAGGCAACAGCAATTTTTTTCATATGTTTTTTTCAGAAAAAGCCTTTAGAGAAAAAAATGCACCAAAACCGCATTTTTCTGATGCTTTTTTTTTTGCACAGAAGTTCTGCTGTGTTTAACTGTCCAAGCAAAAGACCCTGCTGAACTGTGCAGTTTTGCTGCTTTTTTCCTCCGGAGGCTTCTACAGTATATGGAGTTTAACAAAACACGTGTAAAAAAAAAACTGCAGCTACTTTATTAAATGCAGAACCAAAGCTTTTCTGTACTATAAAAAAAACACATTAAAAACGCAGCTTTACATCTGCACCAAAAACGCATCAAGAGGAACTGGCCTAAAATATAGTAGTTTGGTGCGGACACCTGCAGAAAACAAAAAAACACACTATTTATGCTATGTGTGATCACGGCTTTACAGACACACACAAAAAAACAGGCGTTGTATAGTGAAGCTACATAAAGATGAGAAAGTTCTCACGGCTCCAACTGTGAATGAAAGAACAAAAAATAAATCCACAGATCCCAACTAGAGATGAGCAGGATGCACAGATGACATCACGCCAGCCCTGGCTCATCAAAAGCCGCATCGGGGACGCCAGAAGGTAAGAGAGTCATGGTGGTCACCTGTCCAGCCGCCAGGCAGAACTGACCGGAATGCTGGACCAGAGTCCCGTGAATCGATGCCCTCATCTTTAGTCCCAACTGTTATGAATACAGCAGACAATCCTAGATCTGGGTCTACACTCTGCAGTCTCGAGCATTTGCTGAATTTACCTCACTGCTAGCGCCCCACTGACATCTTCTCTTGCCAGGGTAGAAAATAATGGTAAATGGGTGTGGAATGGGGTGTGGCCAGGGCTGTGGCCAGATTTTACTGTGGAGCGCTACATGCGATGTATTATTTTTCCCTCTTTCTATTCGTCAAAAGTTGGGGGGTATGGCTAATATCGTTTTTTGCTTTGTAGATGTTTATAGTGAACTCATCAATTATGATTTTTAAAAAGTAAAACTTGTTTTCTACAAATATATTCCAGTTACCCTCTGGAGTAATTTTAGGTATTTCAGAATTTATTTTGGAGGGGTAAATTTTGCGAGATTTTAGTGGAAAATGTGACTCTTTGCTCTAAAAATGTGTGTAAAAAACACAAATAAAGAGCATTTTTGATTGTGCGGTGCAAAATTCATGAACCATGTCTTCCGTTTTGAAGAATGTGATACAAGAAAGCATTAAAGAATAACACAATACGAAAAAATGACTTTAAAAAAAATACAAATTATGAATCGAGCCCTGTATTATTTTCAATAAGCAAGGAGGACCAAAAAGAATAGCAGCGATCGCCCTATTGCTAATATTCCTTCAGAGTAGGCATGTTGCTCTTTTTTTAAACTAAATAAGTGCAGTACTCTTTAAAAATGCTGGGCACAATGACCCTAATTCATCAAAGTGTTTGTACTATACATTATACGTAATTAAGTTTGAGAATTTTGTGACTTTTAGCGTTTTTTTGGCTAGTTTTGTCCAGATCTGAGAAAATGGGTAGGGCTGGGGTGGGATTAGGGCAAGACAGGGTGTGGCAATTTCATGTCTAGCTGTGGCTCATCTTACACCACAAATCCACAAGTCCACAACTGACATAAAATTTGTGGGGAGCCACAAGGATAAATCAGGTGCCACAGACTCCTCATGAATCGGGGCCTTTATATTTATGTTAACAGTTGTGTTGGGGACAGGATTGTGTGCTACTTACTAATATACATGAATTTCAGGTTGTCTTCCTTTTTGAAGCATCACTCCTTGTTAGTAATTTACTAATTTGTTGTAAATACGAGACCATTTTTTGATATTGTCTAAAACATAAAAATAACTAGACACTAGCATTTGTTTCAGTCCCATTATAAGAGCAGAAAACAAAATGAATAATTGTAAATACGAGACCATTTTTTGATATTGTCTAAAACATAAAAATAACTAGACACTAGCATTTGTTTCAGTCCCATTATAAGAGCAGAAAACAAAATGAATAACAGTGCTGCATCCATTACATGGAAGACACCATGGGCACTCGTTGGAACCTATTGACATTAATAGAATCTGCTGGGTTTCCATTGCAGTGTCTCTAATTTTACACGAAATAAAAAATGCAAACCATGCTACATTCTTTTTCCTAGTATTTTGTTTGCTGGACTTTGTCTCCAAGGGAAATGTGAACCTAGCCTTAGGCATCTCTCTATCTCACATGGCTGAGAGCCACTTGTCCCCCTAAGAAACTAGGCGCGGGGGTTGCTTAACTAGTTAGCATGCCGGAGTCTCGTTTATTATCGCAATTAACCAGACATATCGCTCCACCAACTAAGAAAGGCCATACAACAGCACCCATCCAGCCTTAGGTATGGTAAATATCAGTAGTAATTATGGTACACAACCGAGCATGAAATGTGTCTGTTCTGTTGAATAGCTATCATTACCGCCTAAATAAACTATAAATTGCTAACATTTAACAAATACTTGTCAGTTACCCCAGAATTGTTTTATACTTTGTATTGTTTTAAAACCACAGATCAAAACGAATGAAGAGGCTTTGTCTCACGGAGCGACAGAAGACATTCTATGCTTTAATATGAAAAGAACAATTAAAGAAACAATTGAAAAGCAATTAAGAATAATGATTACATTAATTGCAGAACTCTTCACATGGCATAGTCCAAATGAGCTTACTAACAGTATAATGTGCAGTCAGTGCCAGGAGCGGGCCTTAATAAAGCTGTTAAATGTGTTGTGAGCAGAGAAGGCAGTTGGCAAAAAACAACATATTGTTCCTGAATATACTTCTGTGGATCATCATAGTAAAGAAAACCTAGACCTCACCTCTGATATATGTGGCGCCCCAGGGTCCTGGTCATCACAGTGGCATTGCTTTCCTCATGGGGAGAGTGATGTTACGTTTGGAGGCAAGAAGGGATAACTGTAACCAGGTAAACACAAGCATGCAACACATTCACACTCCAGGCCACCAGGGGGAGCTTTTGATCCTATTTAATAGGTGACTCCCCATATATAAGTTTTTGGAGGGAAAGTCAGTCAGTTCCAGGAAGGTCCAGTCAGTTCCTGTCAGAGAGACAGAGGGAAAAGAGCAGAACTGTTCCTGCCAGGAAACAGACTGGATCAGTCTGAGGCAGAAGAGGGTTTACGGAGCTGTGTAGCCGCAGTGCAGCAGTTCCTGGAAAGAGATAGACAGAAAGCCGAATAGATTGCGGAAAGCGTGCAGGAGAGAGAAGCACAGGAGAGGATTCTATTGGGAGACCAGCCATGAGCAGGCTGCCTCCATCTGAGGCGCAGAGACCGGTAGCTGGAACACTGAGGTTGTAAAGCCCTCTACGACTTACAACAGAGACGGGCAGGACAGCTGAACTTCACGTTACCTGTCCGCCTTAATACCCAGAAGACACGGTGACATCTTTAGAGCCCAGGGCATGCTAGAGTCCCTATAAACAGACTCAAGTCACCAGTCATGCAGGTTATGTCCTATCCTATACGGGGGACAGAGAGAGAACATCTGTGAGGACCTTATCTGAAGCCATAGGCAGTAAGGGACTACAACACTACAGTGCTGGAGGAAGGCTTTGATTTCCACCTGGATAAGGGGACTCCTAACTTGTCTCCAAGCCGGCCGGACCCTGCCTGCCCTGTGATCTGGTGCCCTGGACTGTAGCTGCCTGAAGTCTTCAGTAAACAAGGTAAAGAGACTGCAAACCTGTGTCCTCGTTCTTTACTGCACCATTCACCATCTTCCATCTACACCCCAGGAGTCCTGGGGATATACTTCACTTGTGGGAAAGTATACCATCTAGCTGCCATAACAGCACCCCAGAGGACCCCTTAAAGC
The DNA here is from genome assembly GCF_032444005.1 of Ranitomeya imitator. Classification (NCBI taxonomy): domain Eukaryota; kingdom Metazoa; phylum Chordata; class Amphibia; order Anura; family Dendrobatidae; genus Ranitomeya; species Ranitomeya imitator. Next base: position 106,453,826 of record NC_091287.1, read on the forward strand.
AGCATCAGTCCCCACTGACAGAATACCACAGGTGGCGTCATGAACATAAACTTTATTCCCTTTAAAGACCTTCCCCTTTTACATGGGCATCCTGGGCTACAGACCGGGTCACCACCGTGACATCCCCCTGTGAAATACCAGACCCGGTACCGAGTACCCCACGGCCCTGGTAGGGCAACTCATATACATGCCTCCACATTGAAATTGCAAGGAAGGAAAAGTTATGAAAAGTACAGGATAGATAGACATGTTAATGATAAGCAAATTATTTAAAAAATGGAAACAATTTTCAAAACAACTCAATTTATTTAATATTGAGTATGAACACCACATGAGGAAATATATGAACTCATATGAACTCGAGCCTGGAAACTTTTCAGAATATTTTCCCACACTCGAGTTCATATGAGTTCATCCAGCAGAGGGCGCATCACCACGACTCGAGGTAACTACAGTACATTCCCCTGCATTCCATTCATTCACCAAGTTTTACAGTCAGGGGCGGCTGCATTAGCAGAGCTCCTGGGTGTAAAATGATTTAAACCCTTCAGATGGATTTACAGCGTGGGACAAGACTGTAACGACGGAAGGTATAGAATATTGTTGTTTGTTTTTTTCTAACTTTGTTTCAGGTGACAAGGGTCTTCAGGTGGATTAAGAGTATAATAAAATATTAAAACACCATGTGTCTTTATTTCATTAAAATACTTTTTAATAATGTGTGTGTGTCTTATTAACCATTTCGTACTATTGGATTAATAATGGATAAGTGTCATAATTGATGCCTCTCCATTATTAACCTTGCTTAATGTCACCTTACAATAGCAAGGTGACATTAACCCTTCATTACCCCATATCCCACTGCTACACAGGAGTGGGAAGAGAGTGGCCAAGTGCCAGAATAGGCGCATCTTACAGATGTGCCTTTTCTGGGGTGGCTGGGGGCAGATGTTTTTTCAGCTGGGGGGGGGGGGGGCAATAACCATGGTCCCTCTCTAGGCTATTAATATCTGCCCTCAGTTACTGGCTTTCCCATTCTGGCGGAGAAAATTGCACGGGAGCCCACGCCAATTTTTTCCGGGATTTAACCCTGTAATTTAACACAAAGACACTTCTTACATTGCTAAAGAGGAATATGTAATAAAAGAAGGGATATGAGATGGTTTACTGTATGTAAACCATGTCTCATATCCTGTCGGGTTTGTGAAGGAGATAGGAAAAGCCGGCAAGTAAATTACCGGTTTTTCTGCCATCTAGCGCTGAATTAAATATAAATATATATATATATATATATATGTGTGTGTGTCTCACTGACATATATATATACAGTGGGGCAAAAAAGTATTTAGTCAGTCAGCAATAGTGCAAGTTCCACCACTTAAAAAGATGAGAGGCGTCTGTAATTTACATCATAGGTAGACCTCAACTATGGGAGACAAACTGAGAAAAAAAAATCCAGAAAATCACATTGTCTGTTTTTCTAACATTTGATTTGCATATTATGGTGGAAAATAAGTATTTGGTCAGAAACAAACAATCAAGATTTCTGGCTCTCACAGACCTGTAACTTCTTCTTTAAGAGTCTCCTCTTTCCTCCACTCATTACCTGTAGTAATGGCACCTGTTTAAACTTGTTATCAGTATAAAAAGACACCTGTGCACACCCTCAAACAGTCTGACTCCAAACTCCACTGTGGTGAAGACCAAAAAGCTGTCAAAGGACACCAGAAACAAAATTGTAGCCCTGCACCAGGCTGGGAAGACTGAATCTGCAATAGCCAACCAGCTTGGAGTGAAGAAATCAACAGTGGGAGCAATAATTAGAAAATGGAAGACATACAAGACCACTGATAATCTCCCTCGATCTGGGGCTCCACGCAAAATCCCACCCCGTGGGGTCAGAATGATCACAAGAACGGTGAGCAAAAATCCCAGAACCACGAGGGGGGACCTAGTGAATGAACTGCAGAGAGCTGGGACCAATGTAACAAGGCCTACCATAAGTAACACACTACGCCACCATGGACTCAGATCCTGCAGTGCCAGACGTGTCCCACTGCTTAAGCCAGTACATGTCCGGGCCCGTCTGAAGTTTGCTAGAGAGCATTTGGATGATCCAGAGGAGTTTTGGGAGAATGTCCTATGGTCTGATGAAACCAAACTGGAATTGTTTGGTAGAAACACAACTTGTCGTGTTTGGAGGAAAAAGAATACTGAGTTGCATCCATCAAACACCATACCTACTGTAAAGCATGGTGGTGGAAACATCATGCTTTGGGGCTGTTTCTCTGCAAAGGGGCCAGGATCACTGATCCGGGTACATGAAAGAATGAATGGGGCCATGTATCGTGAGATCTTGAGTGCAAACCTCCTTCCATCAGCAAGGGCATTGAAGATGAAACGTGGCTGGGTCTTTCAACATGACAATGATCCAAAGCACACCGCCAGGGCAACGAAGGAGTGGCTTCGTAAGAAGCATTTCAAGGTCCTGGAGTGGCCTAGCCAGTCTCCAGATCTCAACCCTATAGAAAACCTTTGGAGGGAGTTGAAAGTCCGTGTTGCCAAGCGAAAAGCCAAAAACATCACTGCTCTAGAGGAGATCTGCATGGAGGAATGGGCCAACATACCAACAAGAGTGTGTGGCAACCTTGTGAAGACTTACAGAAAACGTTTGACCTCTGTCATTGCCAACAAAGGATATATTACAAAGTATTGAGATGAAATTTTGTTTCTGACCAAATACTTATTTTCCACCATAATATGCAAATAAAATGTTAAAAAAACAGACAATGTGATTTTCTGGATTTTTTTTTCTCAGTTTGTCTCCCATAGTTGAGGTCTAGCTATGATGTAAATTACAGACGCCTCTCATCTTTTTAAGTGGTGGAACTTGCACAATTGCTGACTGACTAAATACTTTTTTGCCCCACTGTATATATATACCTATACTATGTGTACACATTTATTCTACCTATTCTATTCTATTCTGTCACTGTGATTTTACTGTACACCGCGCTGAATTGCCAGCTTTTCTATAGAACACGGCTGCGTATTTCTCACAAGTCACACGCATGGTCCGTAATTTTCTCGCCCCCATAGACTTTCATTGGCGTATTTTTTGCGCAATACGCTGACAAGCTGACGGATGCGTAATATACGACAGATAGGAGCTGCCCCATAGAGAATCATTGGGCCGTGTGCAATGCGTATTTTCTGGA